>NC_142879.1:2426742-2729772 GCF_051225735.1 Oryctolagus cuniculus | reverse complement strand
ACAGATAAATCACTGGAAATGGTGATAAGTTTTTATAATAGCCTGTCTCGAAAAGTTGGGATGGGGTCGGGGCTGTGGCACAGTGGGTTAACGCCCTGGCCAGAAGCACTGGCATCCCATATGGGCACTGATTTGAGATCTGGCTGCTCCACTTCTGATCCAGCTCTCTGCTATGGCCTGGGAAAGCAGTAGAAGATGGCCCAAGTGCTTGGGCCCCTGCACCTGCATGGGGGACCGCCGTTGCAGCCAACTGGGGAGTGAACCATTGGATGGAAGACCTCTCCCTCTCTCTCTCTCTGCCTCTCCTCTCTCTGTGTAACTCTGACTTTCAAATAAATAAATAAATCTTTTTTTAAAAAAAAATTGGGATATTCTTTAATCAAATAGAGCAAGAGAAGCTTACTTCCAAAGTCTACACCTAAACAAGTTATAACATTGGCAACATATGAATAAGCTGTGGTCCCCAAAGGTTTAAAAGATCCCCCCCACACACACATGCACACACTTTCGTAATGACTGTGGTCGACACAGCAGCGTTTGTAATGAAAAGCAGCTCCTGTTCTTCCTGGGTGCACACCCAAGCACAGTCACCAGCCTGTGTGTGGCCGGCATCGGTGCTCTGCCGGCAAGGTGTGAGAACTGCCACGCATCCTTTCCACACGTGGCACCTGCCAACCTAGGTGACCTCCAGCCCTCTCTACAACAGCCGCTGCCTGTGTTGCTGAAGACCCCATCGAAAGCCTGCTGCAAACCAGCAGCCTCCTCTGTGGGCTTGGAGCAGCAAGGGATAAACTCTTCCTGTGTGCAGCGGCTCAGGTTGGGGCCTTTGCTACAGCAGCCAGCATCATTCAGCCGTCCTAGCTAACACAACAGCTAAGGTAAACCGGAAGAAAATGTTCTAATCAAATAGTCACCAAGCCTGAACACCTGTGCAGAGGCCACAATCGGAAAGCCAGAGCTTTGATCCAAATTTCCTTATAGAGGTACAACTTCCCGGCCGCAGGGCAAAGAGAACGCTTACTCAAAGCTGCCCGAAAGTTAGCGGGGCTTCCAGCGACTGGTGGGAGTGCCAGTCTGGGTTTTATTTATGCAGTGGTGTGAGAGACAGGTGCTGGCTGCTCCCACCTACACCCAGTCTCTGCCTGTACATTCAGCCTCCGTAGAGACGGGTGCTGGCTGCTCCCACCTACACCCAGTCTCTGCCTGTGCTCTCAGCCTCCGTAGGTCTCAGGGGGCCTCAGATGCTGCACCCGCAGTGGCTGAGGGTCTAAGGCAGAGCGAAGCCTCTCGTACCTTCCGATACTCCCGACGACAGACACCGCCCCTGCTGTTTCATTCCTAATGATCTGGCCAAGGTGAGAGGAGAAGCCGTCAAGTGGCAGAGAGAGAGACCTACAAATTCAGCACGAGTTCAAGTGCCACACCGACTTCTTCCCAGCTGTGTGAACTCGGGCAGATCACTACAACCCTTCTGCAAAATCAAGACAGGAGATGACTGAGTTGTCAACACGATCAAGCAGGTGAAAGGTGTCTAGGACATGCAGTTGAGCACACGAAAGGAACAGTATGGCAGTTACGATGGCCCAGAAAAAGCTATGGGGAGGGACATTGGATAACAACAGCCAAAGCAGGAGGTGAGAAGACGCAGACTGACCTCTTTCTGCTTCGAATTTGTTAAGTTTTGTTGCAAGGGCCTTTATATAAAAATAAGATGGTTAGTAGGGCTGGCGCTGTGGCATAGTGGTTAAAGTAGCCGTCTGCAGGGCCAGCAACCCATATGGGCGCCAGTTTGAGACGCTGCTGTTCCATTTCTGATCCAGCTCTCTGCTGTGGCCTGGGAAAGAGCAGAGAGTAGCCCAAGTGCTTGGGCCCCTGCACCCACGTGGGAGACTTGGAGGAAGCTCCTGGCTCCTGGCTTCAGATCGGCCCAGCTCCAGCTGTTGCAGCCATTTGGGGAGTGAACCAGAGGATGGAAGATCTTTCTGTCTCTGCCTCTACCTCTCTGTGACTCTGACTTTCAAATTAATAAATAGATTTTTAAAAAAATAGTTTCCTCACTTACAAAAAAGAGAGACTTCCTGGGGCTGGTGTTGCTTTCTATGGCGAGGTTCTGGGTAGGCTTGCCAAATAGAATACAGAACACCCAGTAAAAGTCGAATTTCAGATAAACATCAAGTAGTATTTCAGCACAGGTTTGTCTCCTGCTTACGTCCGGGCGTTCTGTACTGTCTGCTGAATCTGGCCCCTAAATTGGTTCCCTCACTTTCCAAGACAGTGGCGTTACATCCCAGGAGGCATTTGTATTGCAGGAAGAAGCCAGAGGGGAGCAGAGCGCACATCAACCCTCTCCCTCCGAGAGGCTCCCCAGAGCTCTCACACTGCAATCCCGCACGGCCACGCCAGGGGGCAACGGACGAACCAGGCAGGCTTTGCGCTGGGCAGTGGCATTTTCATGGTGGTGTCATGTGAGGCCAGGAGGTGCTTCCTAACGTAAGGTGACCACTGGGCTTTAACATAGCCTGTCTTGGCCCCTTCTTGCTGCTATAACAAAAGATCGCAAAGTGGGTAATTTGTAAATAACAGACATTTATTCTGTGCAGTTCTGGAGCCCAGAGTCTAAGAACAAGGCACTGGCACACGGACTACCGGCTGGCTTCCAAGATGGCGCCGTGGTACTGCCTTCTCCAAGCAGCCCCGGCAGGAGAGCCGAGGGTAGGGGCATCAGGGCTGTCCCTCCGACCTCCCGAATAAGGCAAGAATCCACTCACGAGGGGCGGCACTCACGACCTGCCTCTGGGAGAACCCTCCTCCTGCTCTCCCGCTGGGGGCGAGGCTCCAACAGCCACTCAAACCACAGCGTACGCCGCTCTGCAAAAGCCGCGCTGTGTGAAGTCAGTGTCCTCCTCTGAACACCGTTCCCTTAGCATCTCACTCGGCTGCTTGGAGATTAAACACAGATAATGTGTGCAGACGAGCTTCCGAGGGACTTCGACAATTCATGGAAAAGTGGAGTCAAAGAGGAACTTTTGGAAATCCTTGTGTGTTTTTTCCTAGCACACAATGTCTGTGGACTTTTCTGAAGATTCCTTGTATTACCAGACAAATATTTAATCGTGCTTTCCCTCCTCCGCAGGCGGTGTCTACGGGCAACATCAGATCTGCACACGCTCACTGTGCTGCGGCTTGGGCAGCAAGATGGAGAGGGTCCTTTCAGAGGGGACAGCGCCCAGCCTTGATGACGGGTAGCACGCGGAAAAATGCAGAGTAAGCATGGCGGACACTGGGGTGACCACAGCTTCAGGCACAGAGGGGACACAGGTGCCCCTTATTCAGGGCTGAGAGAGCTAATCCACCTACTGCAGGGGGATCTCAAGGTTCCCATTGCTGGGGCCAGTGTTGTGGCCCAACCGGGTAAGCCGCTGTGGTAATGCTGGCGTCTACATATCCCGAACGAGTGCCCGTTCTCATCCCGACTGCTCTGTTTCGCACGCAGCTCCCTGCTGTGCATCTGGGGAAGTGGTGAATGATGTCCCAAGTACTTGGTTCCCTGCCACCCACGGGGGAGACCCAGATGGAGTTCCTGGTTCCCAGCTTCAGCCTGGCCCAGCCCTGGCAGTTGTAGGCATTTGGTAATAAACCATCAGAGAGAGATCTGTCTCCTTCCTCTCCATCTCTCTTTCAAGGAAATAAGTAAATAAATACATTTTTAAAAAAAGATTTTATTTATTTATTTGAGAGGTAGAGCTACAGACAGGGGTGGAGGGGACAGAGAAAAAGGTCTTCCACCCACTGGTTCACTCCCCAAATGGCCCCAACAGCTGGGGCTAGGCCAATCTGAAGCCAGGAGCCAGGAGCTTCTTCCAGGTCTCCCACACGGGGCAGAGGCCCAAACACTTGGGCCATCTTCCTGTTTTCCCAGGCCATTAGTAGAGAGCTGGATGGGAAGAGGAGCAGCCGGGATACCAGTCAGTGCCCATATGGGATACAGGTGCCACAGGTGCAGGCCTAGCCTACTAGGCCACAGAGCCGGCCCCAGTAAATCCATCTTTTTTAAAAGAATTCTCATTATTCCTACTCAGAGCCCTGCCTCCCACTCATTCCTCCCTCCCCCCCCATCCATCAGAACAGCTGCTTCCTAACAGGTTGGAAGAGCACAGGAGTTCTGTATTCAGTGGAAACGTGTGAGTCCATATTTGTCTTCCAGGAGCTCCACCTGGTCCTGCACACCAGCGAGACGCCTGCTGCAGACGTGAGCCGCCACGCAGCGACATGGAAGTGCCCTCGTGGCAGCACGTGGGGGCGGCCACGGAAGCTTCTGCGCGTCCGCATCACACCCTGCTTGTGGGACCTGGTTAGGACAGAAGAGGCATTGCCGGTACATGGCCCTCCCCAGATTCCATCCCTTTCCAAGGCAATGGCGGGAAGGCGTCGCAGAGGCAGGAAGAAGGCAGGGCCACCTAACCACGCACGGAGACACGACCCCCTGAGCTGTCCACGGCTCACGTGGGAACACCCACACATCTGAAAGGGAAGGGGTCCACCACAGAGAGGTAGGAGGGCGCCCAGAACAGCTTCCGATGAGATTTGCCGCAAAGCAGTCAGCAGCAGCGACGCGGGGGCGCTGGAGCTTGTGCAGCCACCGTCTGCCGAGAGACGTGGTGCTGCATTTACAGAGCATTTAGGGCCAGGCGCTCGGCCCAGTGGTTAGGACCTCAGGACACCACATCCTGTGCCGGTTGGGCCCCTGGCTCCGCCTCCTGACTCCAGCTTCCTGCTGACGTGGACTGGGAGCGGCTGAAATAGCTGAGTCCCCGCCATCCACGTGGGAGAGCAGACGTGGGCAGAGAACCAGCGGGTGGGGGCACTCACCTGTGCTCACTCGCTCTCTGCATCTCAAGTCAGTATGTGATTTATAACAGGAAATTGGAAGGTAGACTTGATGGGGACCATGATGGAACAGCTGCTCTGAGCCCAGCCTTGAGGGTAGGCCCAGGAGTAAGTCAATCCCTCTGGTTTACCACTGGTTAACCCAATCGCCCTGGCTAACCACTTCCAGGACAAAAAAAAAAAAAAAATTACACAATTTTATGCCACAAAAAATATGCTGTTGTGACAAGAAACACTAATTAGATGTGGGGGGGGGGGGACCACTCCTTTGTTGATGTGTGAAGGGATTTTAAACACTCCGCCTGTGAATATCCTATAAATACAGAAGCCGCAAGCAGTGAAATGAACGTGGCCATGAGAAAAATAACTTGTAAATATTTGTTTTGTGATAAAGCCGATGCTTTTGTAACCAAGTTGCTCCCTGATGGTAGAAATAACTGGAATCCACGTGAAGCTGAGTCCTGCCAGGAGGAAGGACCCAGTCACACACCGTGCTTTGTCTCCACTTCCCAAGGACACGGCCGCGGCCCCCCAGGAGATCCTTTTGGAATCCTTTTATTGGAATTGCTGCCAAGCACCAGCTACGATGGCGGCCAATCTTTTAGTTTCTATTATACACGTACATGCATGTGTTTGTGTGTGTGTCATGTATGTGCGTGTGTATCCAGCAGCCGTGAGAAACATGATGATCTTAAGGGCTAAGATGGGGACCAATGGGAAGAATTCCACTGTGGGCCGAAGAGAGCTGCCGGAGACTCAGTGAGTGTTCTCTGTGTGACTCATAAGGTCGTACTGGATGCGATTCTAAGAGGAAACAGAAAACGACTGACAGATTGCAGACAACCACTGGAACTGCAAAGAGCAGTGTTCGCTACCGGACGTTTGCTACTGGAAACAAGGGGTGTGCTTACTTTACACAGTCACAGCTTATAGGTCCATGGGCAAAAAGTCCACTATAAGAAATACATTTTGCACTTAGCAGAGCCACGGTCACAAAGACAGGAAGTAGAAGGGTGGTAAGGCTGGAAAAACACAGGAGTTTGGAGCTGGCTGGGGTGCTGGCTGCATAGCAGTGGAAAGACTGTGAGTGACTCTAACCTGTGCATCTCAAAAACGTTAAGCTGCTGAACAAATGCAAGTCCTTGGGGCTGCCTGACTGTTCGTGAGGTCAGGTATGCTTGGAACATGCATTTTTACTCTCTCTACTATTGTTTTCTTGCCTGTTTTTTAAAACATTGGGATTGCCGTTTTGTTTAACCTACAAGCTGGGTTTCTTTGATGTGGAGAAAATTTGTATATTTTAGTGGAGCAAGTGTTTGATTCAGATGCTGTTGTAAACCAGGGGTTGGCAAGCCCTGTCTGTAAATGGACGAATGTTCAATATTCGAGTCTCTCTGGGCGCTGCGATCCCTGTAGCAACCGCTCAGCTCTGCTGCTGCTGTGGCATGAAAATCACCACAGGTAACTGGAGGCAGTGCATGAACAACCTGAAAAAATACCACCGTGTTGGCTACACTACCATTGCAGGTGTATAACAATGGGAGTGTCCTTTCGGATACTGGGGAGTTGACTTTGATCTCATCACACTGGTCCTGCGATGAATACCAGCTTTGAAAAATTCCTTATATCTTTTGCTCTTCTTCCATGCTTGAAACACTGATTTATCTGGTTTCCTGAAAGGAAGTTAAAATTATTCTGAGATAGGCACCCACTGCCCAGAGTTGTTCACTGGGCACCCACCCAAGACGGGAGAGGCTGAGGGAGGAAGTAGGAGACAGAAGAAAGGCTGAACTTAACAAGTTCAAGACAGTTTTCAGAAAGACTCATTTCTAAAAATGGCTTACATTTTAAGCTTTGTGCAGACATAACACATTTATGTACGGGGTAGACCTTATGGGCAGTGCACTGGAGGTTACAACCAGAGGAGAGGGGGCTGGCAGTGTACACGTGGGGCTCACACAGGCAGAGCCACCATGGTCCTGAAATACATCATGCGCCCCACCGGATGATGCTTCTCTGAGCCAAGTCTCAAAGCGTACTCAGCGTCCTCGCCTCGGTGACCTGTGACAAGGCCACGGCTTAGCACGTTTCCCAAAGCGATGCTTAGAGTCACAGTGGCAACACACGCGATGTGCTGTCAACAAACAGAGCCATGAAAATAGCAGTGCCCTTTGTGTCCACTGGCCTGTGTCCTCGCCAAAGGCAACGTGGAACCCACAGCAAACGAGCACTGTGCCAAAAGAGATGAAGTAACAGGTTTTGGACACACATCACGACTTTTCATAGCCTACGTGTTTTTGAGAGAGGAGTCTCTGCTGGTTCATTAAACAGTTTTCGTTGTTTTCCAATAATAAAAGAGGAATCCTTAACAATAACAATAAGGCAAGTTCACTTACTGGAATAATTATAATCTTTATACAATGACTTGGAAAGATTTTTTATAGACTCTCAAGAAAGTATTGTTACAAGTTGGTGGAAATGGTTAACTCTATTCTTCAAGATCAATGTGAATGTCACAGTTGTAAACACAGCTCAAAGACTTTTATCTCACTTGTTATTATTAAATGAGGGAAAAGAGCAGAGCACGTGCAGCCAATTCAAAGGAGAAACTAGTGAACCACACATTCACAAACGAACGTCAAAATCAAGTTACACACAGACACAAGACTAAGTCTACTCCGGGAATGGGATGGAGTGGTCTCTGCAGTGGACAGTGTCATTTGCAAGTTCGGAGTCAAGAGGTATTTGCATTTATAATAACTATACAAAGTACAGTGGAAACACAGCCAAGGCAGAACTGTAAAACACAGGTCCACACGCCTGGAGTGTGCTTTTCAATCTCCTTCTACGGTTGCCCTCCTGGAAAGACTCCCCGATACCCCGCCTGGTTAAATACCGAGGAATGACATTCTGTTGAGGAAACGGAACTCGGGAGGGCCACAGGCCATTGTCACAGCTAAGGTGTCTTTCTACTCTCTAAGATCCCCCCAGAGCAGTGGAGAACCCTGAGCTACAGAGCAGGTGTCCCAGCAGCTCCGGTGTCCCGACGACAGCCTGCCCAAGGCTGCCTCAGGTCTTCAGTTACCCTTGCAACACAAGACAATGACATCACTTTGTGAAACCACTGTGTGTGTGTGTGTGTGTGTGTGTCTCAAAGTCTACAGCTGGGTCAACAAACCAGAGCTGGCAGCCCAAATTCAGACTGCTTGCTTTCGCAAACACACCAGTACTGGAGCTCGAGCACTCACGGTGTTCGGGCGCTGCCTCGAGTTATCTGCGGTGATTTTCGCGCCACAGCAGCAGCGCTGAGCCGTGGCACAGGGATCGCAGCACCCAGAGAGTCTCACATGTTGACTGTTTGTTTACAGACAGGGCTTGCCGGTCTCTGGTTTGTACTAAACTGTTGATAGAAATTACCTCTGGTTCATCGCACAAGGAATCATTTTGCTTCAAATAGTAATATCTATACTGCCTGCAAATGTTTTACTTATGGATGAGGCAAAAACATAAAGTCCTTATTCACATCGATTGTGTGCGAAGCACTGGAGGGACAGAAGTGCAGGGCACGGCTCCTGGGGCTGACATTGCCAAGCCCGAGTACTGTGCTGGCCACAGCAGCGTGACTGATCTGTCACAGGTGTCAGCTAAAAACACAGGAGTAGAGAAGTAGACAGGGACTGTCAGAGGGGAGAGGGCACGTCTGTCAAAATGAACTGGGTCAAGGTGAGTTTCTGAGCTAAATCTTGACCTCCTGAGACTTAAAAACTAAAGGAAAATTAGATTTGATAGTTCGTCATGACTGACACATTTGCTGCAAGTTATTGTAAAAATAATATGAAAAAAAAGAATGGGATTGCTCTCAACTATTTTTTTAAAGATTTATTTATTCATTTGAAAGACTGAGTTACACAGAGAGAGAAGGAGAGGCAGTGGGAGGGAGGGAGGGAGAGAGAGAGAGAAACAGAGAGAGGTCTGCCATCTGCTGCTTCACTCCCCAGATGGCCACAAAAGCTGGAGCTATGCCCATCTGAAGCCAAGAGCCTGGAGCCTCTTCCGGGGTCTCCCGTGTGGGTGCAGGGGCCCAAGGACCTGGGCCATCTTCTACTGCTTTCCCAGGCCATAGCAGAGAGCTGGATCAGAAGAGGAGCAGCCAGGACTAGAACCGGCGCCCATATGGGATGCCGGCACTGCAGGTGGAGGCCTTACCCGCTACGCCACAGCGCCAGCCCCTCTCTCAACTTTTAGAAATCAGTGCCCACACGTTGTCTCTCCACTGAGGATTTGAGTAGCTGGAGGCTGCTGCGGGAACATGGCTTCCAGACACGTAACACTGCAGGCCGCACGCTGCCCTGGTGATGTACACAGATATCTGCTCCTTCCCTGTCCAAGTTCAAGTGCTGCAACCTTACCCCAGCTGCTCAAGGGTGGGGGGTGGCGTTCTGTTCAGTTCCTTCTCGCCGGCTCGAAGACTTTCTTCCCCAGACACCTTGTCTGTGAAGGGTCCCTTTCCTACCGGAACAATCCTATCATTGTTCCCCGAGAAGCCATACCCTGTCGTATCGGCCTCGGGGTATTCAAAAACATCAAGACCCAAACAAATGAATTGTCCCCTTGCTTGATTCTAGGAATTAGAGAAGAGGGACTCTCCAACACAGGATGTTTATAGAATATAACTTTCATCTGTTTGTAAGAGAGGTAGAAAAAGAAATACATGAGTCTTGAATATAAAACATAAATAAATAAATCATTGGGGGGAAGGCAGGGATGGTTCAAAAGAGAAGGGATGGAAGAGGAGAGGCCAGAAGACCCAAGGGCAGTCAGAAGCCAGGAGGGAGTCACGGCTGCTGGGGGCGGGTGGTGAGCGTCAGGGGCTGCTGCCTGGGCCGGGACTGGAGGAAGAGTTCAAGGAGAGGCAGACTCTGCCACACTGGTGCTGGGCTCTGCTAGGGGAGGGGAGCACACATTCCCGAGGAGGAGCCGGCAGGGCCACAGAGAGGATGGAAGAAAGCCACGGTGGCATTGCAGCCACGGCAAGGCAGTGGGGGAAAGACGGGGCTGACCACAGAAGCCACGCCTGCACAGCTGAGGTGACTCATCCCCAGGAAGACGCCTTGGCAACAAGGACACCACGTCTAATCAGGAGAGCTGCTCTGTAGCAGGGGTGGACCCAGATCTCGAGGAGTCGCGGGTGGGGAAGGGGTGGGAGATGCAGGAAGGTGCCCTGGCCAGGAACCCCACCAGCAAACAAAAACAGCCTGAAGAGGTGGTGGTGCTGACGGATGCTTTGTAGGCCAGAACACGTGTGTGTGTGTGTGTGTGTGTGTGCATGTGGGCTCCTGTTGGCACGTGATCATGCACTTGTGTGTGTGTGTGTTAGTGCCACCACAGCTCAACAACTCAGCTACCTTCCAGGGTCATTGCAGGAAGTAAATGAAAGCATCTGATGAACTGAACGGTTTCACATTGATATTAAGCACTCACTAGATACAAATTCTCATTTATTGAAGGCACAGAAGGCTGCCCTGTTTCCTGCTGTCCATGTGCTGTGATGATGTGATGGCCATGTGATGTTTGTGTGAGCACAGTCACAAATCCACACACGCTGTCTGCAGCCTTCCCTCCCCGCGGCCCCTGAACCCACTGACAGCTCAGGAAAACCAACTTCTCAGACCAACCCAAACCAGCAGTTGCCATCTCAGAATCTGAGCAGAAACAAACAACCCTGGGAGAATGCAGTCAGGTGGTTTCTGTGGTCCTCACACACCTGCAGGTTACAGGGACGAGACACTGACTTGCTTTTTCTTTCTGGCTTTGGGGTCTGTCGTTAATTTAGTGAAACACATAATTCTGCTGGGTAATACCCAGATACGTTTTAGGCCAAGTTTTAAACCCAAGCCTTTATCACACTCTCACAGCTGGGAAAATGACTTCTAGAAAATGTCATTATTGACAAAAAAAAAAAAAAAAAAAACTTGTGGTGTGCTTTGGGCTGTTTGAAGTTTTCTTTATATTCTAAAAAACCACTAAGAAGCTACACAATTGGTAACTAATAGCTATCAAAGTAAGTAAATGGTGTCGTGGCCAAAATAAAAAGTCCAGTAATTAGCAGCACTGTATTACACGCCTGAGACTTTGTGCAAAATGTCTTTTGTGCAGGTGGATCCAGCTCTTTCCATGGAAGCAGAGTAGCTTCTGTTGCCGCCTCCGTTTCACATATTTGGGAGTGAATAATTTCACCTACTGAACACGGGTTCCCTCTCAAATAACAGGGAGAAGAAGCACCTTGTGAGGGTGACATTTGCATCCTGGTGGGGCACAGCAAGCACTGATGAGCCACCCTTCTCTTCCGAGGGCTTTGGATATGCAAAGCGCAACATTCCTGAAGCCACATTTCCGTCTCTTGAGCACTGGAAAGCTTCAGGGAGGTCAGCGATGGATTTGAAGCCCAGAGTCTGTGGCAGAGCTGGAATTAGAATCCAGGCCACAAACAGGAAGGAGGCACAACAGATTCCAGCCCAGGACACTGGGAAGGTAGGGTCGGTCGGGGCGGAACCTGAAAGTGAGACATCTGACATTCATCACCTGAAGGTTCACTGTGTTTTGTAACCTTCAAAGGGTTCCTACACATATTTAAATACATTTAAATAGTCCATGTCTCTCTATTCCTCTTAGAACAAATTAACATATGATTTGTTAAGGCTGTATTTTAGGAACCATAGCCAAAGATGATTTTATTTAAATCCGTATCAGTTGAAGTGAGGCGTCCAAATCAGAAGCCTTATATATGAGAATATCAAATACAATCCTTGGCTCTCACATATTTCCCACATCTACTGAATTTTCTGGGCTGTCACTAAAAAAAAAAAAAAAAAAACAAAAAACAAAAAACAAAAAACAAAAAGCCTAGCTTGGGTGAAAAGATGCTCACTAAGGAAGGAGAGCAGCCCGGCCTCTGCGTACGTGAGCATCCTGCCGCTGCCCGTCTTCCAAGCCCTCCTGGTCCTGTGCCACTGTCTGCTGAAGATCCGAACCCTGCAGCCAGCTGCTGGCAGAGGGTGAGTCACAGGCGATCCCTGACACACGCATTATCCTCCAGGTAAATGCGTGTCATGGGACGAGGCCACAGGGTCCCAAAATAGTCTGCGCCTGTCACTTCGTACCCAAAATAATTACTCAAGAAAGAACTCTTTCCAAAGGGACAAATTACCCCATCAACATAGAATGACAGCGTCAGGAGACTGTTGGGGAATGTCTTTTTTTAAAAACAATTTCCAGGTAACCACCTTGACACGAAGATTATAAATTTAAATTATATCCGCCACAGGGAGTCAAGAACTGTTTTCCAAACTCTTCTCTCAGTTCCAGGGCAGGAATATGGAACTCCACACAAGCACCAGGGCAGGGCTGGGCAAGAGGACGCCTGGTAACACAGCCAGGGAGGACTGGGGCTGTCCACGGGGGGGAGCCAGGAGGCGCCCACACTGCAGACCCTGGGCACACACCTGCTGTGGGGACACGTCCACCAGAGGACGGCACAGGAGAAACAACGCTGTATACAGAGGTCAGGACCCACTTAATTCTGGCGTTTGCTGGGGGTGCGTTTCCTAGCGCTACCTTAATAAATGACCGCAAACGGCAGAAATTCGTCGTCTCAAAGTTCTGAAGCTACAGCCCGAGTGGGGCGTCAGCAGGGCTGGCCGCTCTCAGAGGATCTGTTCCGTGCTCTCTCCCGGCGGCTGGCGGCCTCTGATGTCCCTTGGCATGTAACTGCGTCACTCCCATCTGTCTCTGCAGTCACATGTGTTTGCTCCCTGGCTGTGTCTGCGTCCACGTGTCCCCCGTCTTTGAAGGACGATAATCCATGGATTAACGTTCACATGGTGCCTCCTGACCTCATCCTGACTTGATTGCACCTGGAAAACACTGCGTTTCTCAATCATCTGTGAATCTAACTTGGCCCCAACGTCTCTTGTTGATGGTGATGAGAGGGTGGAAACCTAACCCAGCCGTGAGGAGGGGCCGCGGAGAAGTGAGCATGGGTTGGGTTTGGTTGTTGGGGTCCGGCCGCGGACTGAATCTGTTGGCTCTGCAGGGGGCTGCCCCACAGACAGACATGTGCACGCCTCGGGACTGTGGCAGCAACAACCATCCCTGCAGGTGGGACTAACGGGGCCCACCCATTCTTGGGCCGTGGGCCTCCAGAATTGGCCCCAACACAAACCTCTCTCCTTTATAAAGTCAGCCTGCCGTGGGCGTTACTATAACCGAAAAGCAGCATTCTAGGCACAGGTGCCAGGGCAAGGGTGTGAGGAGACACAGTGCAACCTGCCACGCCAGCGTCTCAGAAGCCCCCCGCCATCATTACAGCACGACTGGGACTTGATGGTACCGTGGAAGGAGACAGAATGTTACAGCTGCAAGCAACCTTGGCGCACAGACCTGTCACTTCACAGGTGATTACCAGACCTTCCCAAAGTAGCATTTGTGACCAGCCACACATTCAACTCCAGGGCTGTCTGCCATGAGGGACGAGACCAGGGAGCTGTTATTTCTAAAATGCACGAAGAGGAAGGGTGACCTGCACTCCTTCCACACAGGAGTGGTGAGAAGCTACGCCCACACGCACCTCCGTGAGGCGTACACGTTGGTCATGAAGCAGAGAAAGGAGGAGAGATACAGTTACAGGTGCTAGGAATGGACCGGAATCCACGATCCGTCTCACTTCCACCCCCAAGCAGGGGGGTGGCCGCACGGCTACGCCATCAGATGTGCGCCTCAGTCCAGTAACGGCCGAGACCCTCATTGTGTGCAGTCGGCTGGCAGGCGCGCGTGGGGTCGTCCTCGCGTGCCGCAGTGGCTCAACCCACACAGACCCACAGTGCAGCGGCAGCTCGCTCCCCCGCCAGAGCAGACCTGAGACAGCAGGCGGGAGGAAGGAGGCGGGTAGAGCCAGAAGAACCCCTCCTCCCTACTCTACTGAAGACCCCACCCGCACAGAGGATGGAGCACCAGCACTCTCCTGCCTTCCGGCGGGAGGGTGATCACGAGAGGCAGGGAGGCCAAGACAGCCCCTCATCCCCGATGCCCACTGCGTGGCAGGAGACAAGCTGGGCTTGGAAGAGGTGTCCCACTTCATCATCACAGCACCAGGTGTCAGGGAGTCACAGATGAGGGACTCAGGCTCCAGGCATCCGAGTATTTTGCCCATTTCCCTACCACTGGTATGAGCTACAGTGAAACCCAGGACTCCCTGACCCCAGACAGCTCTCCCTTTCTTTCTTTCTTTCTTTCTTTCTTTCTTTCTTTCTTTCTTTCTTTCTTTCTTTCTCTCTCTCTCTCTCTCTCTCTCTCTTAAGATTTATTTATTTGAAAGGCAGAGAGATCTTCCATGCAGTGGTTCACTCCCCAGATGGCCACAACAGGGCCAGGGCAGGCTAAAGCCAGGAGCCAGGAGCTTCTTCCTGGGCTCCCACGTGGGCGCAGGGCCCAAGGACTTGAGTCATCCTCTGCTGCTTTTCCAGGTGCACTAGCAGGGAGCTGGACCGGAAGTGGAGCAGCGGGGACTCGACCCAGCGTCCGTATAGGATGCTGGTGGGGCAGTTGGTGCTCTAACCCACTGCGCCATGACACCGGCACCCCCGAGGCAGCTCGTACAGTGAAAGGGAAAAGGTCAAAATCCCTATTTCAGAGTGCTTCTAAGAAACAGAAAGCTCCCGGCCTTTGGGTGTGCAACTTTGTCGAGGAGGGAGCCAAGTAGAACAGGTGGGAGAACGTGGTGCCGGCGCGGCTTTGCTGAGTGCCTGGAAGCCCCATCTCGGAAGAGCAGTGTCAGCAAGTGAAGGAAAACCAGCTGGGACCCACCTACCAGCAGGCGCGGATGCGACACCATCACCCCATCACCTACGGGCAGGCGCCCATCACCCCATCACCTACCAGCAGGCGCGGCTGCGACACCATCACCTACCCGCCATCACCTACCGGCTGGACGCCATCACCCCATCACCTACCAGCAGGAGCGGCTGCGACGCCATCACCCCATCACCTACCAGCTGGACGCCATCACCCCATCACCTACCGGCAGGCGCGGCTGGACGCCACGTGGGGCTTCACTGAAATTCAGGACTGAAGCCGCTGCACAGAACACACCAGGTGGGGGACGAGTGTGTCTTAGTTCTTCTGAAGTTGACAGAGCATCGGCCCCCCACAGAGTGCTTTTTTACATCCAAATGGCAGGGTAGCCCTGGGATCCCCAGCAGGAGGTGTCCGGGCGGCTCAGCGAGGGCTCGCCTGTCCAAGGCAGCTGCAGTGCAGGGACAGCAGCAAACAAGCAGCCTCTCCGTCACACCTGCCCCAGTGGGCGGCCGAGAGCGCCAGCAGCATGGTCCGGGCTTGCAGGGTACGATGCCGTCGTCCTAAGCAGGGTCGTGACTTCTACGGCTGTCACAGTGACCCCAGTGGAGAGAAGGAACGTCTCTCCAGTGCCGATTCCCTGAGCGCGTCTGAACCCGGCCGCTCCCTGCCGTTTCCTTCACTGATGACTGAGCTGATGGCCCCAAGACTTGTGTCCCAACAACCTACAGGGAGGCCCGTGGAGTCCCAGGCTCCCAGCTTTGGCCCAGCCCAGCCCTGCCTGTGGGGGGCTTTTGGGGGAGTGAACCAGCAGGCGGGAGATTTCTCTCTAATTAGTCAAATAAATGAAAACTTTTTAAAAAGATTACAATGGAACTGAAAAATTCTCAGCTCGTGATGTCACAGCTGTCGTGAGGTCACAGCACAGCACTCCCTGTGTGTGGTGATGCTGGCGTGGGCAATCCTAGTGCGCTGCTGTTTGCACACAGGTGTAGCACACACAGTCACACAGCACGTGACACCAGCTGGCGATCCTGAGCTACTGCGTGGCTAGCTCATGTATGCCCTGCACCACGCCTGTGTCGCTGAGCGTGAGGCCGTCACATGCGAACACACGCAAGTTTACTCTAGAGTAGTATGCCATGTGAGGCCAGCACCGCCTCACCCGCTCGTGTTCACCAGGCCCTGCCTGACTGCATCACGAGGCCACACTGAGTGACTGCCCAAGACCCCTGGGTCTGCCAGTGTAGCCTGTGTCGTGTCCACACAGCGAAATCACCCAACAAGGCCTTTCCCAAATGCACCCACATCGCTAAGCAGTGATGGCTGTACTAGAGGCAAATGGACAAGGTATTTATTTTTTTAAGATTTATTTATTTATTTGAAAGACTTATAGAGAGAGAGGGAGAGACACAGAGATCTTCCATCCACTGGTTCGCTTCCCAAGTAGCCAAAATGACCAGGGTTGAGTCAGGCCGAAGCCAGGAGCCAGGAGCTTCTTCCAGTCTCCCACATGGATGCAGGGGCCCAAACACGTGGGCCATCTTCTGCTGCTTTCCCAGGCCATTAGCAAGGAGCTGGATTGGAAGTGGAGCAGCCAGGACTCAAACTGGTACCCATATGGGATGCCGGCACTGCAGGGGGTGGCTTTACCCACCATGTCACAGCAACAGCTCCAAAAAATTAAAATTTCAACTACTATTTATAATACTACAGAGAGCATAATATTTGAGGGAATAAATTTAACAAAAATTGTGAGAGACTTCTCTTAAGGACAACTATAAAATACTACTGAGAGAACTAAAAGGCCTAAAAACAGAGATGTAAGCATCCATAGACTGGAAGACTTGGTTTTGTTAATATGACATTTTTTTCTCAAATCTATCTGGATTTAATGACATCTCACAGGTTTTATGAAAATAGTAATTAAAAAGGTGATTCCAAAAATGCACAGAAATGTAAAAGGGTCAAAAGTGGCCAACACAATTTTTAAAAGGAGCAAAACTGAAGTACTTAGGCCACCAGATTTCAAGGTTACTGTACACTGCAGATACTAAGCTGGCTGGGGTGACATTAGAGCAGAGAGAGACAAATCAGGAGTAGGAAGAAGAGAGTCCAAAACTAGGCCCCCACTGGTGCGAACCCATTGTGGACAAAGGTGTGGAGGCAGAGAAAAGTCTTTTTGACAAACAGTGCTAGAAAAATGGAATGTCCAATAAAAACACCCCAAAATAATAACCTGAACCTCTTTCTCACACCTTACAAAAAACTAGAGACTGGTCATTAAAGAGAAAAATATAATGCTTCTAGAAGAAAAGGGATCATCTTTATCATCTTAGAATAAACCAAGATTCTAAAGATTTTTTTTAAAAGTTCTAATCATAAATGAGAAATTGTCAATTGGACTTTGTTAAAGAGTCAACTAGTGGATGGAAAATCTCTTCTTTTATGTCATTCTTCTTTTAAAATAAATAAAATAAATCCATTTAAAAATAAAGAATTCACAGTCAATAACATTTTATAAATGGGCAAAACTTGGAAACACCCTGGGGAAAGGAGGAGGATACGCAGGACACACAAATGGCCAAGAATCACAGGAAAAGGTGCTTACCATGGTTAGTCCCCAGACACGCACATCAGAACTGTGAGGTGACGACACAAACACCAGCAAAGATGTGAACCAACCAGGACACTCAGATGCTGCGGTGGGAGAGAAAGACGCAGGGACCACTTTGGAAAATCACGTACTGACTCTTCAGAAGTTAGTCACACCCCGACTCCATGATCTGATCATCCTACTCCTAGGAATCCACTCAGGACAAATGGACAGATTGTTCTGAGGATACTCATAGCAGTTTTCTCGTCACAGAAACTGTGAACAATCAATGTCCACCATTATGAGAGTGCTGATAGAATCATACAGAGATGCATTGCACAGCACTAAGAATGAATTAGTGATGGTCACCACAACACAAACCAACCTCAAAAGTCTCGAAGACAATTTGGTAAGCAAAAGAATTCAGAGTACCCCATTTATAGGAAACTCAACAGCAAAACCAGACTATATTAACAGAAGTCAGAACAGTGGTTTATAGCTTCTGTGGTTCAAATAAGATTTGGCTCCCTAACTTTGCCAATGTTAAACCCCAAAATCAGGGCGCAGTAGGTTAATCCTCTGCCTGCAGTGCCGGCATCCAATATGGGTTCCAGTTCAAGTCTCAGCTGCTCCACTTTTGATCCAGCTGCCTGCTAATAAGCCTGAGAAAGCTAGGCAGGATGGCCCAAATGCTTGGGCCCCTGCACCCATGTGGGAGACCAGAAAGAAACATCTGGCTCCTGGCTTCGGATCAGCGCAGCGCCAGCTGTAGCGGCCACTTGGGGGTGAACCAACAGAAGGAAGACCTTTCTCTCTGGCTCTCTCTGTCTATAACTACCTGTCCAAAAAAAAAAAAAAAAAAACACACACAGAAGGAAGACCTTTGTCTCTCCATCTCCCTGTCTGTAACTCTACTTCTCAAACAAATAACTAAATCTTAAAAAGAAAGAAAGAAAGCCCAAAGTCCTGTCAACAGCACTAGAAGCTCAATCCAACTATGGTGTTTAGGAGGCAGCCCGGGGGCGTTCCTGAGGTCCCCGGGAGGTGCTGCACACAAGGTGTTGTCATAAAGCCGGAGCAGGGCCCAGCCTCTCTCTGCTTCCTGGCTCACCCCACGCTCCTTCCTCCACACGTGTTACGCCATCACCATCCTCCACCCTCACCAGAGGCCAAATGAATGACAGTGCCCAGTCTTAGACTTGAACCTCCAAACTCAGGAGCTAAATGAACCTCTTCTCTTTATAGTCCAGTGTTTCGGGTATTTCATTATAGTAATGAAAAGCTGACAGAGATTGGCTGCAAAGGCGTGCCAGGAGACGGCAAGGCTGATGGAAGCTCTCTACATCTGCACTAGGGTGTTGATCACAGGGGCACCTGTTTGTCAAAACCCAACAAGCTGCACAATTAAGATCTCTGTGCTTTGGAGCTGGCATAGCAGGTAGAGCCACTGCTGCAATGCTATAATCTTATAAGGGCGCTGGTTCAAGACCTGGCTGCTCCACTTCCAATGCAGCTTCCTGCTAATGTGACTGGGAAGGCAGCAGAAGGTGGCCTTGGGCCCCTACTTGGCCCCTGCACCCACATGGGAGATTTGGAAGAAACTCCTGACTTCAGCCTGGCCCCGCCCTGGCTGTTGCAGCCATTTGGAGAGCTGGACCAGGCCAAAGCCAGGAGACAGGACTGTCATCCTGGTCTCCTATATGGGTGGCAGGGGCCCGACCACCTGAGCTGTCTTCTGCTGCCTTCCCAGGTGCATTAGCAGGGAGCAGGCCTGGAATGGAGGTAGCCAGGCCTGGAGTCAACCCTGGTCTGGGATGCTGGTGTTAAGGGCAGGAGGTTAACCTGCTGCATCAGAACGCGGCCCCTCAGACACTTTATTTTTATGAACTCTAAGCAAGTATGTCCTACTTTTAAGAAAAAAAAAACTATAAAATAGCTACCTTGAGTTTTGACTTGCTCTTTGATGAGCTCCTTTAGAACACTGGAGATGTGGTAGGAACTACAAACACAGCATGGAAACAGCTTTTTAGGAACACCATTCCTGCATGGAGACTCAGCTCCAAGCCGGAAAGCATGTGAGTTATCTTTCCAGGGGATCTCCCAGGCATTCGGCTGACAATCCTTTCCCAAGGAAAGAGTCCTTACGACAGGTACGCGGCACACATGTGACAAGGGCTGTACCTGCTTTGTTAGCACACGGGGGGAGTGTGCTTCCATGCAGGCAGGGAGAAGCTTCTGCATTTTGAGTCAGTCTGGCTCCGTGTGACATTTCCCGGCGTGGGCAAGCATCCCCCGTCTCATCCCGAGAGGTCTATGCCATTTCACACATAGCAGAACACTTAAAAGCTCCCTCACACATGCCCCCAGAAAAGCCGCGTGGTCTCTGGAAAATCAGTTATATTTTTATCATTACTGAGAACGGGCAAAGTCAAGTTCCAAAGTTCCATACATTTACAGGAGCCTGATACATCACTTTACTAAACAGCCAGGCAAATACAACCTGCACACAATATAAATAACAAAGTTGAGGTGTTTCTATCTACATTTTTATTTTTTATAAAAATTTCCCCCAGATTAAAAAAAAATTCTAATTTTAAAAAGTTATTAAAAAAAAATCTTGTAATTAAAAAACTCTTTCCAGTTACCTGTTTTCGCAATGATCTTATCACTGACTGTTTAAAGTCAAATCATACCACGATTTACATTAGAATAGAAACGGAGGCTCCAAATGATCTAGTCCAGTCCCAGATACTTAGAACCAGGCCATTCCTCTAGCAACAGACACTGCGCCAACAGGGGCTTCCAGGCCACCAGTCAGTGAGCTAGTGGCACTTCCTGGACTCAACACACATGGGCATTGCTACTGACTCCATCTCTGTTGCTGTGGCCAGTGTCAGAGGTCATGACCAGGGCTGAGCGAGAAAGAGAAGGCAAGCAGAAGGAATTCCAGAGCCTGCGTCTGGTCCAGCACAAAGGGGAGCGGGGGTGCGCTCACCCACTCATTCACCCCTTCCATGCTGACCCTGGGTTGAGGGCGGGGGAAGTAATTACATCTCATTGAATAGGGATGCTACTTTGAAAACTCACTATTTATCAGCAGATGGATTTGGTGTGCACATGGTCTATCTAGGGCCATATCCAGTTTTAGTGCTCTCCTGGAGTGCTTCGGAGAAAATTTTACTTGTGGCAGCCATGTCACTTGTTTGGCCTAAATGCTAACAAAGAAGCTGTGGAACACTGGAGAGACTGCTAGCATATAGTTGGCTCCCAACAGATACCCTTGTTGAGTGAAGGAATGCATGACACAGAACTGTAGTCTATTGTTACTATATTGCTAAGCAACTCCGGTCCTCAACTGTACGGTTCCAGCCACCACTTATTGAGCACCTGCCACATAGCTGGTGGGACAGAGACAATCTTTGCCAATCCTAAACCAGCACACTTGCCAGAGCAAAGCAGAACACTTAACACTTCCAGGAATCGGATGAGAACAGAGATATCATCCAGCCTTAACTGGCAGATTAGATTGATGAGTTCCGTGATCAGTCTTGAGAACCAGACTTTGCTGAGAGGAGATGGAAATTTCTAAGCTCAAAAGGCCCCCCTTAAAACGCTAGGACCCAGAGTCTAAAAGGAAATCAGGAAAGAACAAACCGTAACATTTTTAATGCTCAGCTGAAAGAGGAAAACCTTTCAAGAACGAAGCTGGGGAGGAGAGGAGAGAAGGAGATAGAGAAGCACTTTATAACTCCAATTCTTCTCAAACTATTCAGAACAATCAAAAAAGAGGGAATCCTCCCAAATTCTTTCTAGGAAGCCAGCAACACCTTAATCCCTAAACCTGGAAAAGATGCAGCAGAGAAAGAGAATTACAGACCAATTTCCCTGATGAACATAGATGCAAAAATCCTCAATAAAATTCTCGCCAACAGAATGCAACAACTCATCAGAAAGATCATCCATCCAGATCAAGTGAGATTTGTCCCTGGTATGCAGGGATGGTTCAACATTAGCAAATCAATCAATGTGATTCACCACATTAACAAACTGCAGAAGAAAAACCATATGATTATCTCAATAGATGCAGAGAAAGCATTCGATAAAATACAACACCCTTTCATGATGAAAATTCCAAGCAAACTGGGTATGGAAGGAACATTCCTCAATACAATCAAATCAATTTATGAAAAACCCACAGCCAGCATCCTACTGAATGGGGAAAAGTTGGAAGCATTTCCACTGAGATCTGGTACCAGACAGGGATGCCCACTCTCACCACTGCTATTCAATATAGTTCTGGAAGTTTTAGCCAGAGCCATTAGGCAAGAAAAAGAAGTTAAAGGGATACAAATTGGGAAGGAAGAACTCAAACTATCGCTCTTTGCAGATGATATGATTCTTTATTTAGAGGATCCAAAGAACTCTTCTAAGAGACTATTGGAACTCATAGAAAAGTTTGGCAAAGTAGCAGGATATAAAATCAATGCCCCCAAATCAACAGCCTTTGTATACACAGGCAATGCCACAGCTGAGAAAGAACTTCTAAGATCAAGCCCATTCACAATAACTACAGAAACAATCAAATACCTTGGAATAAACTTAACCAAGGACGTTAAAGATCTCTACGATGAAAATTACAAAACCTTAAAGAAAGAAATAGAAGAGGATACCAAAAACTGGAAAAATCTTCCATGCTCATGGATTGGAAGAATCAATATCATCAAAATGTCCATTCTCCCAAAAGAAATTTATAGATTCAATGTGATTCCAATCAAAATACCAAAGACATTCTTCCTAGATCTGGAAAAAATGAAGCTGAAATTCATATGGAGGCACAGGAGACCTCGAATAGCTAAAGCAGTCTTGTACAACAAAAACAAAGCCGGAGGCATCACAATACCAGATTTCAGGACATACTACAGGGCAGTTGTAATCAAAACAGCATGGTACTGGTACAGAAACAGATGGATAGACCAATGGAACAGAATTGAAACACCAGAAATCAACCCAAACATCTACAGCCAACTTATATTTGATCAAGGATCTAAAACTAATTCCTGGAGCAAGGACAGTCTATTCAGCAAATGGTGCTGGGAAAACTGGATTTCCACGTGCAGAAAGATGAAGCAAGACCCCTACCTTACACCTTATGTAACCCCTTTGATACTTAATCCTATCTTTTTGATCAATTATGAACTTAAACTGATCACTTTAACAAGTAAGATGGCATGGGTACGTGCCACCTTGATGGAATTGAATTGGAATCCCTTTGATTCTTTCTATGTTATATGCATGAATTTCGAATTTTGCACCCATTGATGTAATTTGATTCCATTATCTATGAACTTCTTGAAGTCCCTTGCATTTGGTTGCTATGGCAAACATTGCAGGTCTGGCAAACAAAGGCCTAGGTGAGCCACTTTTATAGGAAGCCACTCCTCCTCGATAGACATGGAAGGTAAGGAAAGGCACCCTTGAGGAAAGAGACTGCAATGCCGCAAAGCAGGTGCCGCCCATCTTCCGGCTAGCTCGTCCCATGGGAACGAGGGCAGTTGTATCAGGGAGGAGGGAATAAATATCCAGTCATTTGAATCTTTGTCGATGCTTGCTCTGGAGGCCCACCTTACAGTACGTTTATAGTTGAGGATGGTAACCAGAGGCGCTCACTCATAAATGTCAGGTGCCCCTAAACCTACTATGTGAGTACACTGCCGTGTGTGAGCACAGAGCTGGAAGAGCCACACCTAGAACGTGGCAGCCTTTACACAGGGGCACTCTGAACTGTGGGGCGTCGTGGCAGAAGCAGACAGGAACTCTCGAACTCCCACTGCTAACAGCGACACTAGTTCCCTCATGGAAGACTTGGAAGAACCGGGGCGCTGCTCCTGCCGTCTCCATTTTCCTTACCTCTTTGGTCAATGCAGAGCTGGGCAAGACTTACAGACTCATGGGTTATCATAAAGAGCATCTCCAATTGTGCTTGCTGTTCTAGATGTCATCACGTTGCTGGAGCCAGCCATCACGGTCCCGTGTACTTGACACGTAGTTGTGAATCGGAAAAGTGCTCCTGCCTTTTTATCGGCTCACAGAACCACACTCCCTGCTCCCCCCAGCAGCGATGTCGACACATCCTCATCATCATTTTTCTCAGTGATGTCCACCTCCTGACTCTGCTAACGTGTAGTCCCTGGGCCCCTTGATTCCACCACCTGTATCTCATAGATCTCCTACAAGCTTGCTATTCTAGACATCCTGGTAAAACAATATGTGTAAAAAGAGGGGAAAATTCCAAGATAACATCAGTTATCCGCAACTTCAGCCTTTGAAGGCCCAGTGATTTGGGATAAGCCGAGGTAGCACTTCCAAAATGGGGTAAACTTTGCATCTCTTCTCACCGAAAAAGAAGCCCGAAGGTTGTCCGGCCCTCCCTGGACTCGGGAGCCAACACCCCTCCGTGGGAGCTCCATGCTCGGCTGTTCACCGGACGAGCAGGAGGCTGCCGACTCAGAGTAGGACGTCTCTGGTGAGCAGAGGGTTTCTATGCGGCGTGAACCGTAGCAGAAGCAGTTCTGCCACTCAGCCTTCCCGACTCATCGAGTCAAGCAGTGCTTAAAGTGCCCAGTGAGGGTGCTACGCAGAGCTCATGCAAGTCACACTCAAGAACCACGTGGGGGCCCCTGGGGTTTGGGACAAAAGCCATGCTCTTTCCAGAAACTCATTCTCCTGGTAGAAACACCTTGTTCTTGGACTCTGGCAGAGACTGTTGGAGCATGAGACTTCAGCTGACTAGGCAGAGGGGCCAGCTTACCTTCCTCACCACGAGTGAGAACAGCCCGAATAACATGCTATCATCTAATGCAAGAGTTCTCCTGCAGGCCAAAGCAGCCGCAGACCCAGGAAGCCTAAGTTTCATGAGCAAGTGGCTCTGTCTGCCTGCCTGCCTGTGTCCGAACTAAGGCCGCCCCTCCCCAGCTCACACTCAGGACCCCAGGAGAGTAGCCTTCGAATGGTTGACCATGATGGGAGATCTTGAACCAGGGTCCGGGAAGGTTCCACGTGACAATCTAGCACCAGTGAGGGGTTCGCTGAAAGGTTTCATAGCCACCTAGCGTGCCCAAGGGACGATGAAGTCGAGAAACCTCCCTTGAGTAGGAACTTGAGATCTCTTTGTCCAATATGCTTGCAAATAGTGGTGGCCTGAGGCTGCATAGAGACCTACTGGAAAGTACGAATGGTTTGGTCGGATGTTCTGATGTTTGAGATGAATGAGAATGGGGGTTGGAGAATGGAAGGTAGTCCTCTTAATCGACCCATAAATTCTGAGAATGTCTGTGCCTACAGAAAAGCTCCCCAAAAGACAGACCCTCTCCCCTGCCCCCACCAAGGAAGGGGACAAGATGAAAGGCCAGCTTCTCCCCATCATCACATCAGTGTCTGCTAAGGAAACTCAGGAGCAATGTAGCAGAGCTGGCAGAAATGAAGACCATAACTGGACTCAACTAGAACCTATGCTGACCACGGTCCCTCATCTCTGAGGCTGGAACCAACTCTTAGCCCCAAAGGGAACCGGCAGGTTCCTGGGAACAGCCTGGTCTCACTGGGTGCCTTCCCTCTGAGAGGCAGCAATGTGCTCATCAGCATGTCCAAGTATTCTGCGTCTTCATTTTCCTTCTATGCCAACCACGCTTCTGCCAACTTGCAATCTAGCCTAAAGTCTTGTCATCACCTTCCTTGTGACATTTCTGCTAGTCAGGAACTCACTTTACAAAAGAATCAAAAAGCAAATGAAAGAGCATGCTGGTGGGGCCGGCTTTGCCTATGGCACTGGCATCCCATATGGGTGCTGGTTCGTGTCCCAGCTGATTCAGCTCTTTGCTATGACCTGGGAAAGCAGCAGCAGATGACCCAAGTGCATGGGCCCCTGCACCCAAGTGGGAGACCTGGAGGAAGCTCCTGGCTTCAGATCCGCAGAGCCCCTATAATTGCAGCCATTTGGGGAGTAAAACAGCGGATGGAAGACCTCTCTCTGTCTCTCCCTGTCTGTAACTCTGCTTTTCAAATAAATAAATAAATCTTTAAAAAATAATAATAGAGCATGCTGGTCCCATGATATTTATGGCCTTGCCATTCACCCTGTCCTCAGGAAGAGCTGGCCTTCTTCCAAAAGCTCAGTTACGGTCTCAGAAAATACTCAAATGCTACAAATTTGGGATTCAGTCCTAGAGGACTTTCACATATGTTGAGAATGGGTAAATACTTGCTGTTATTTCTCCCACAGCTGGAACGCATGAGCCTGGCCCTAAGTAGTGACTTGGAGGAGGCACCTCTTGAGATCACGGTTCATGCAGAATTTTTGCTCCCCCTCTCCACAGCTTAGCTATGGGCTCCTGGGGTTTGGTGACCTCAATGCTGACGTTCAAGGGCTGGATGCTTCCACCAGGTGCTCGGCTCTGAGGCACAGGGGTGACACATACTGTAGGACCTGATAACTACTCAGCAAATAAATTAATATTGACACCATATTTCTGGGTGTCAGAAGTGCTGAATTAACACTTATCTAACTAATATTTACCAGAATCCTATAGTAACAATTACCTTTTCAGGGTACATTTTGCTAAAAATTAATATCAGCTCAAAGAGCAGGCAGAATTTTTTTTTAAGATTTATTTATTCGAAAGGTGAGTTACATAGAGGCAGAGGAAGAGGAGGGGGAGAATCTTCCATCTGCTGGTTCATTTCCCAAATGGCTGCTATAACCAGGGCTGGGCCAGGCCAAAGCCAGGGGCCAGAAGCTTCTTCCAGGTCCCTCATGTGGATACAGGAACCCAGGCACTTGGGCTGCCATCCACTGCTTTCCCAGGCTCAGCAGCGGGGATCTGGATGGGGAGAGGAGTGGCCAGGACATGAACTGGCACCCATATGAGATGCAGACATTGCAGGCAGCGACTTAACCTGCCGCAGCACGGCACCAGCCCCAAGAAGGCAGATTTTAAGGCATTGATAGTTATTTCTAAATTCACCAAATGGAATCCAATTACTTCCTCCCTGGTCAATAAATTTATTATGAATGCCTGTTTCTCTACATCTCTGAGAAAACTATTGCATTTAAAAATATTAATTCGATAGGTTCTTTGATGATTTTTATGCTTTGTTCTTGTTTGCAGTTCTCGAGCATTTGTCTATGGCTCAGATGTTTGTGTGATTTGCCTATTAATCAAATAGGCCATGGGAACTTTTAACCTGTGCCACATGAATCCGATATTCAGCGCAACACCCAAGGCTTAGAGGGACTTTTGTAATCAATGCTTTTCTACTGTCAAATTTAAAGCAGCTCAAAGCCAGAGGGCTCATTTGCTGAATGGACAGTACACTCAGAGGATCCAGCAGGCTGGGAGAATCGAACAAGCAAAGGGACAAAGACAAGAACTGTAATTAAGAGCAATTTCACAGATCAAAAGAGTAAGCTCATTAACGTTTCACTGAGCAGAGGCCTTAATTAGCAGCTTGTTACTACTGCCCCTGTCATCACTCCTTTGATGTACAGGGTTCTAGGTGTGAGGCTTTGCCCAGCTGATGAGGTTGGGTCATGAACATGGTACCTGGTCTCCCTCCCTACAAAAACATCCAGTGACGTCAATAAAGGAGAAATACATAAAATTAGAGAGAGTGAGAAACATTCTTATCCTTCAAAAGAGATAACTTACTCAGCTTATTTCATTTATTTAAGAGGCAGAGAGAGAGAGAGAGAGGCAGTGCTCCCCTCTGCTATTTGACTCCTTGGGCGCCTGAAAAGGCCAGGGCTGGGCCGGGGCTGGGCCGGGGCTGGGAACGCGATCCCAGGCTCCTGCAGCAGGGGCAGGGACTCTGTTACTTGAGCCTTGACCACTGCTGTCCAGGGTTTGCACCAGCAGGAGGCAGAGCTGGGAACGGAAGCCGGGTGCTCTGATGGGGAACGCAGACACCTTAAGCACAGGCTAAATGCCCCTCCTTCTTTATTTATGACTACAAATCATCAGAAATCCCTAAGAATGGAGCCCCTGGGACCTCCAAGGAAGTATGCTGCTACGAAGACAAGGCCGACTGTGGACTAGCTGTGTGAACCTGGGCTCGGCTCTCTGTACCCCCAAAACCTTCCCATGTGAAACTGACACTGATCCACTCCTGCCCATCAAGGCAACGTCGCTTATGGGAGAGTACTTGTCAGCCACGAAGCACTCCTCCCATGCGAGGTGCCACTGGGAGGACGTTCCCCTCCCGCCCCCCCCCACTTTGCTCTCTAAACAGGGGAATTAAAAAGTGAGGGGGGGAGGATTTCAATCAGCAGCAGCGTTGGGAAATAGTAAAGTCCCCTCCCTCCCAAAAGGGAAGAAGTTAAAATCACTCTCAACGCAAGAAGAAAGTGAAATTCAGAGAAAGGACATTTGTGGGCAGTTCTCACGGAACTGAGATGAACACACAGCCCTCCAAGGCCCGACGCTGCGCACATGCGGCTCCCTCCCAGCACCCCCGGGCAGCCCTTGGCTCCTCTGATGGGTGCCCAGACTCGCCCTGGGAGCAGACCAGGCCCTGGCTCCAGCCCCAGCCCTGGCCCGACTCCTCCTCCTGTTACTGCGGGTCAGCTGCCCAAGCTCGAGGGAGGACACCTGCCTTGGGCACTCGCTCGCCCTTCTAGGTGCTTCTCCCAGAATTCCCATTTCCTGCTGTCACATCCCCATCTTTCTCTTCTGCTCGGTCTTGGCTCATCCTGAAAGCACACACACACACACACACACACACATGCTCCCGACTCCTCTCAGCTGTCACTTCATCTCTCTGCTCCCTGGTAGAATCTTCTCAAAGGAGTGGTCTCACAGGAGTTTCCGGTGGGTCCCGCCTCTCTTAAACCCTCCCTGCTGGCTTCCACGACTTCCTCTCGCCCCATCAGCGGGGAGGGCTCCTGGGAGTCGGCCTCTCCCCAGCCTCTGACAGGGCGGTCATTCCCTCCCCACTGGAAATGCTCCTTTCTCTTCCTCTGGCTTTCCTCCCGCCCCTCTGCCAGCTTCCTTCCCGCTTCCTGGCCTTTTAGCCACAGCACACAGGGCTCTGGCCTCAGGCCTCACAGGGGCGAAAGGCAAGAGTCTACTCTGGTTACGTCTCATGCGGTTCACTGCTGAGTTACACCCCCTCACTCACAGGCGCCCTTACTGACTACTTTGCCTGGGCAGCGCTTGTTACATGAGCTCTTCCAGCCACTGGTCCACTCCCCAGAAGCCCACAACAGCCTAGGCTGGGGCCAGGCCAGACCAAAGCCAGGAGCCCACATGGGTGGCGGAGACCCAACCGCCTGGGCCATCACCCGCTGCCTCCAGGACGCACACCAGCAGGAAGCTGGAGCAGCACAGGGGAGGTGGCACTTGAGCTGACGCTGCAACCGTCCCACGCGGTGGCTTACCCTGCTGCCAGCGTCTCTATAGCTCGGCCCCCTGCAGCTGTCCTTGCTCCCTGTAACAAGCACCTGCCACCCTCTCTTCCGCCCCTGTCATTCAGCCACGTGGCTCTGGGGGTCACCATAAACTCCAGGCAGATGTCCTTGGGAGACCCTCATCTGCCCCAGAGCCTGCAGACATTTCTTGGGAAAATCCGCCACGAGGGCTGCTGTGGGGACGCGGCTCCCTCCCCAGAGTCCGCCCAGCTCAGCCTCATGGTGACTTCCCTCCCCGACACCCAGCAGGCCTCCATAACCCTCCCCATCTCAGACATGCTTGGTTGGCCCATACAATGCCCAACGCTAAACATTCTCACTGTTTGGTGGCAGGAGAGCTGAGTTAGAACAGAAAGCGCAGGCGCCCAGGGCAACACCAGCATGCAGCCTCCCTCAGCAAAGCTGTGGAAACCCCTGAGACCGCCGGCCACTCTAAGACCACTCCTCCCTCCCCCCAGCCATCTCTAATCAATGCATCGAACCATCAGCTTCAAAGGCGACAGACACTGTGATCCCTGCACCCAAGACGGCACTGCCGGGCTTTGATCTCAGCATTTTGTATTTACGTTTCACTTCCTTCTCAAAATATTGCCTGAATATTTTATTTCCTAAAGGAAAAATGGGGATGAGCTGACAAAAAGAAAATAAACGTCCATTTTTGACGTTCAGTGTGCCTGTGAGGTATTGTGTGATTTCACTGCTCCATACGATTGCAATGCTTGTTCCGGAAGCATTTATTTTCATTTCTACTTATTTATTTGAGTGGCAGAGATACAGAGAGCTAACATTTGCAAGTTCATTCCCCAAATGCCCCTAGCAATGCGGGCAGAGGGGAGACCAAAGCCAGGAGGCGAGAACGCCATCCAGGTCTTCCACCAGGCTGGCAGGAACCCAACCACTTGAGCCACCATCACTGGCTCCCAGGGTGCACAGTAGCAGGAAGCCGGCGTCAGGAGCAGGGCCAGACGTGGAGCCAGGCACCCGCCAGTGAAGGAGAAGGTACTTTCACCAGCCTCGCGACCAGCAGCCCAGGCAGCACTTCGGCAAAGCAGGAAGAGAACTAAGCTGGGAAGGATCTGGCCACTGACGGCCACATCTCCCGGCCCCTGCGCCACTGACGGCCACATCTCCCGGCCCCTGTGCATAAGGCTTCTTGTGTTCAATCCTTTGTCCGCCAAGGCTCTGTGTCTGGCTCTTCCACACTCTTTGCCAGCAGACAGTGATCCCATGAGAGCAGGCACGGGTTCCGCCTCCTCTCCACCCCCGAGTGTGTGGGGGTGCACCCTAGGCAAAGTGCCAGCTCCACTAGACCTCCGTTTGCTCACAGGCCCACTTGAAACACTGAAGCAGATGGATCTCAAGTCTCTCCTGGATTCCAAAATCCTATTATCTATTCAACAGAATGAGTCTTAGAGAAGAAGGCTAACTTGGGGTTTGTAGCGGCAAAAAAAAATGTTTTTTCAATCAATGAGGCAGCTACTCTAGCTTACTGGGCATATCCCTGAAATGTTTACATCTCCTGCTCGCACCACAAAGAAACAGAAGCAGTGAACCTTGGCCTGTAAAACAAATGGGTTGTTTATGTTATGGCTTCTAGGTTTCTCCAGGCTAAACCAGATTCTCCCCATATCTAAAACACTCACAGGTTGCCTTCTTCCTCCAGCCAGCTGAGGCCCTATTTAGCAGACCAGGGAAGTTTCTGAAATGGGCTACAGCAGCTGTATCTGAATTATCTGCTTTTCTTCTATCTTTCCCAGTATTCATTTTTACTATCAATCATTCTATTTGCAAAAGTAGAACATTACCATATTTGCAATATGGTGAGGAGAACCAGATAATTATAAATTCAAGCTTAGAGATGAATTAGTGGACAATTATTTACATTATAAAGAATTTTTTTAGAAAGCTCTTATTTAATAAATATAAAATTCACAGGTACAGCTTTAGGAATATAGCAGTTCATCCCCCAAACCCGCCCTCCCACCCCCACTCCCGTCCCACATCCTACTCCCTCTCCCATCCCGTTCTTCATTAAAATTCATTTTTAATTATCTTTATATACAGAAGATCAACTCTATACTACGTAAAGATTTCAACAGTTTGCACCCAGACACACAAAGTATAAAGTACTGTTTGAAGACTAGTTTTACCATTAATTCTCATAGTACAACTCATTAAGGACTGAGGTCCTGGTCCTACATGGGGAATAAGTGCACAATGACTCCTGTTGTTGATTTAAGAATTGACACTCTTATCCATGACGTCAGTGATCACCTGAGGTTGTTGTTTTTTTTTTTTTTTTTTTTTTTTGACAGGCGGAGTTAGAGAGAGAGAAAGGTCTTCCTTTTCCACTGGTTCACCCCCTAAATGGCAGCCAAGGCCGGTGCACTGCGCCGATCTGAAGCCAGGAGCCAGGTGCTTCTCCTAGTCTCCCATGCAGGAGCAGGACCCAAGCACTTGGGTCATCTTCCACTGCCTTCCCAGGCCCCAGCAGAGAGCTGGACTGGAAGAGGAGCAACCGGGACAGAATCCAACGCCCCAACCAGGACCAGAACCCCGGGTGCCGGCACCGCAGGCGGAGGATTATCCAAGTGAGCCATGGAGCCGGCCTGCTGAGGTTCTTGACATGAGCTGCCAAGGCTATGGAAGCCTTTTGAGTGCACAAACTCCATCAGTATTTAGACAAGGCCATAGTCAAAGTGGAAGTTCTCTCCTCCCTTCAGAGAAAGGTACCTCCTTCTTTGATGGCCCCTTCTTTCCACTGGGATCTCGAGCACAGAGATTATAAAGGATTTCTTAATTCTCCTCTTCCAGGAAAGAAAGTACTCAATAACTGAATCAACTATTGGAGCTATCTTAAGAATATTTTAAAAGTATTCAATTTATTAAAAAAAAACTTTTAACACAGCAATTCAAGGACACAAGGAAAGCAGTGTAGACCCTGCTTTTAAAAAAATACTTATTTTTATTTGTTTGAAAGACAGAGTTACAGAGAGAGAGAGAGAGAGAGAGAGAGAGAGAGAGGTCTTCCATCCACTGGTTCACTCCCCGGATGGCTGCAACAGCCAGGGCCGAGCTGATCCGAAGCTGGGAGCCAGGAGCTTCCTCCAGGTCTCCCATGCGGGTGTAGGGGCCCAAGGACTGGGAAGGCCCTGCTTTTGTTTCACGTGAGAAGGCGCCTGGGCTGCCCACATGTATCAGGTGGATGAGACTGCGTCCGAGACGTGTCAGGATGACCTGTGAGCTCACAGACAGGGAATAAACGTTTCCCAGGAGTCCCTGAGACGCGCCAGGAATCCCAGCTGAAGCTCCTTGTGTGCGTTGGTGCGTGAGTGGGAGCGCTGTGAGGTGATGATATGTATGCATGTTGGTTTCCGTCACCAGCTCCTGGCTCAGAGCTCCCTGCCAAAGGCAAGCCGTGGAGACTAGAACCTCTCTTCCCCGACGCGGGCCACGGGAACGCTCATCTTCCCCAGCTTTCTCTGGCCTTCCTTATCCGATAGTAGCTGCTCTCTCCCTGGGTGTCCTGCGGGGAGGGCGGTCATACGGAGCGCGGAGCAGAACCTGCAGACAGGCAGGCCCTTGGTCTATCAGCCGTCAGGCTGTGGAACGACACCTCCACAAGCCTGGATTGACCAGGTTCCACAGGGGCTTCCAGGTGGCTGAGGTTCTCGGAGGCCGGGGCTCCGAGAGGAGGCTGCATGCTCTCTCCCCGCTCTTCATCCATATCCTTTGTAACATTGCCGACAGCAAACCCGCCAGCCCACGTGTTCCCTTGAGTTCTGTGAGCTGCTCATGCAGATTGCTGTGGGAACCCCGGGTTCTAGCCAGCTGGTCAGAAGTACAGGTGAAGGTAGCCGGGGCTTGCAACTGGACCCACAGTGGCTGGGGGCCAGGTGTGGGCACTGAGCCCTCTGCCTGGGGGATCTGACGCCGTCTCCAGGCAGTGTCAGAGCTGAAGTGGAGAGAGCTGGACAAGCAGACCCCCAGCTACTGGCCGCTGCAGAGCTGCCCCCTTGCTGGGTGTGGGGACCCTCCCCTGCACTGGTGTCTGGGGTCAGAAGTGTTCTGTGTTGTGAGTGCGACAGGGGAAACTGAGTCTGGGTGGGGGTCGTGCTTCTTTCCTTCTCTGTCCTCGGGAGCACCAACTACACTGACAGGTGGGAAGAACAGGTGGGCATGGGGGATCTTGACTGAAAGCATGGGGACCTGCAGGCTGATGACCACGGGGCGAGGCCGACTCACAGCTCACCGAACGGCCTGGCCAAGGATGCCGATCAAAACCCTGAAAGGCACTGATGTCAGCATCTAGGGCTCTGTTCTGTGTTCTGTCCTCTCTGGTGTTATGGGGGCTTAAAGAATACGTGACAAAGAGCACAAGTGATAACAAAACGGATGGGCAAGAGAAAACTAGTTGGGATAGCACAGCAGCTGTCCAAAAGTGACTTCAACAGAGCCAAAGCCTGCCGCCAAGTTTCCATGAAGCTTACATATAGCCGGCATCAGGGAACTGAAAATTAAAACAAAGAGACGGCAGGCACCGCGGCTCACTAGGCTAATCCTCCGCCTTGTGGCGCCGGCACACCGGGTTCTAGTCCCGGTCGGGGCGCCGGATTCTGTCCCGGTTGCCCCTCTTCCAGGCCAGCTCTCTGCTGTGGCCAGGGAGTGCAGTGGAGGATGGCCCAAGTGCTTGGGCCCTGCACCCCATGGGAGACCAGGAGAAGCACCTGGCTCCTGCCATCGGATCAGCGCGGTGCGCCGGCTGCAGCGCGCAGGCCGCAGCGGCCACTGGAGGGTGAACCAACGGCAAAGGAAGACCTTTCTCTCTGTCTCTCACTGTCCACTCTGCCTGTCAAAAAAAAAAAAAAAAAAAAAAAAAGAGACAATGCGCTTCTTTCAAATGGCGAAGATAAAAAGGATCTGAAAGACTAGTGCTGGAGAGGATGTTGGGGGCTGGAACTCCACACAGGACCGTGAGGCTACGAATTGGTAAAACGAGTTGGAAAGTTGCTCGGTGCTGAGCGACAAGTCATGGAGCATTCGATCCCCGAGGAGATAACCAACAGCTCCGCGTGCTGGGGGCTTCCAAAAGGCACGTGCTAGGGACAGCGAGGCACCTGCTCTGAGAAGCTGCTCTGAGAAGCCTAGCCCCATCACTCGTGGTATGACGTGTACCACGGCACGCTGCACAGCCACAGAAGTAAGACGCCAGCTTTGCCTCACTTGATGACAGGACAAACACGCAGACACCAAGGTGAGAACTGGACCTGTGCAATTTCAGTAAAGTTAAGTTTGAAACGGGCAAAATTCACCTTCAGAATTGGAGGCCAGGGGCCCGCTCTGTGGCGCAGCGGGTTAAATCTCCGGCATCCCATATGGGTACTGGTTCTAGTCCCAGTTGCTCCTCTTCCGATCCAGCTCTCTGCTATGTCCTGGGAAAGCAGTAGAAGATGGCCCAAGTCCTTGGACCCCTGTGCTCACCTGGGAGACCCAGAGGAAGCTCCTGGCTCCTGGCTTCGGATCAGCACAGTGAACCATCAGATGGAAGGCCTCTCTCTCTCTGCCTCTCCTCTCTCTGTGTAACTCTGATTTTCAAATAAATAAATAAATCTTAAACAAAAGAGAGTTGGAGGCCAGTGAAGTGGCTGTGTGTGGGGGTGCTGGTGACTGAGAGGGGGGTGAGAACAGCCCTGGGCGGGTTGTGTTGATCTGGGTGTGGCTGACGGGCGTTCACCGAGGCCAAATTCCTTGATCGGTATTCTTCAGATCGGTGCTTGTTACTGCCTGTGAATCATTCTTCACCCCGATTATTTAACCAGATAATCTCAGTACGGAAGAGTATATATTATATTTTACATAAGTATTTATACCATATCTTCACACACAGAGGAGTCTTCCAAAAGCCCCTGTAAATGCGCATTAATTCAATTTCCCATGAACATTCTAAAGTGCTCTCATCTGCATGATGGATACAGAGGGCTGACTGCATTCAACTAACTAAAGGCCTGCACTTGGATTCAAATAAGCGATTCTACCAGGCAGGGACAGCCCAAAGTGTCCCAAAGAAAGGGGATTGCTAGTGGGGTTTGGTCGCCGGCATACACGGTGTGGGTCCATGTCAGAGACAACACTGGTGAGGTCCTGGGCTTCGTAACAGCATGGTGCTAGGGCTGGCACTGTGGTGTAAAGGGTGGAGCTGCCGCCTGCAGTGCCGGCATCCCATAGGATGCCAGTTCAAGTCCCAGCTGCTCCACTTCCGATCCAGCTCCATGCTATGACCCAGACACTTGGGCCCCTGCACCCACATGGGAGACCTGGAAGAAGCTCCTGGCTCCTGGCTTCAGATTAGCCCAGCTCCGGCCATTGTGACCATTTGGGGAGTGAACCAGTGGATGGAAGACCTCTCTGTGTCTGTCTGTCTGTCTGTCTGTCTGTGTCTCTCTCTCTGCCTCTCTGTAACTCTTTCAAATAAATAAATCTTAAAAAAAAAAAAAAAAGTGTGGTGCAAGAACAGGCAAGCCGTGGAGCCTTCTCTGCCACGTTTGGACCGCGCCCAGGGCACTGTGGCCGTCGCCCTCTGCTTTATCACACGCAGATATGGTTCCAGAGAAAATAACCACGTGTGAACCTGGGAGGAAAGTCTAAGAGCACCACGGCTCTTCAGCCTGGGTATCGAAAGAAAAGAAGAGAAGAGAAGAGAAGGGAAGGGAAGGGAAGGGAAGGGAAGGGAAGGGAAGGGAAGGGAAGGGAAGGGAAGGGAAGGGAAGGGAAGGGAAGGGAAGGGAAGGGAAGGGAAGGGAAGGGAAGGGAAGGGAAGGGAAGGGAAGGGAAGGGAAGGGAAGGGAAGGGAAGGGAAGGGAAGGGAAGGGAAGGGAAGGGAAGGGAAGGGAAGGGAAGGGAAGGGAAGGGAAGGGAAGGGAAGGGAAGGGAAGGGAAAGGAAAGGAAAGGAAAGGAAAGGAAAGGAAAGGAAAGGAAAGGAAAGGAAAGGAAAGGAAAGGAAAGGAAAGGAAAGGAAAGGAAAGGAGAGAAAGAGAGAGAGAAAGAAAGAAAGAGAGAAAGAAAGAAAGAGAGAGAGAGAGAAAGAAAGAAAGACAGACAGACAGACGCAGAGGGCGACCAACCACATTTATTCTTCTGTGTTCTGTACATACTCACAGGGGGAAGCTGCAAGCAGGTCGACTGTGTCACAACACAAGGAAGAACTTTCTAGATAACCGTGCCTCCAACAAGTTGCCCCAAGGGGCGAGGCATCGCTAACGATAACCAGAAGCATTCCTGTGAACTCCGAGGACCCCGGCTGGGGGGGGGGGTCAAGGCAGGCGTCCTCCGCCACCCTGCTAACCCTGCCAACCCTGCCATCCCTCGTCTTCCCGGTCAACAGGAGTTGGTATAAAGCAAACCCGCGAGCAGCCTGGCGCGCGCAGGAAGTCACGGGCCGTCTGTCCACTCAGGAGGGGTTTCTCTCCTACAGCCCTGGTCCCGTCACCACGGAGCCTCCACCTGGGCACAGAGAGCCTGCTTCCCGGGGGCTCCCAGACAAGGGGCGTCTCTAGACGACGGCTTTCTTGAAAATCCACACTTTCACTGTAACTGTCTTCACGCATGTTACGTTCTCCTGTAAAGCGTTCATTTTCTCATGCTGTCTCCCAGGCTGTGGGTGATAACTGAGAACAAAATCATCTTATTGCTCTCGTTGTAGCTGGACAGGGTCTACTGCCGGATCCCTGGCGCAATGGAGATGTCACTCGCAGTGCACGGCGGCCTCCACCCACTCCTGTCACCAACGACTGGAACACATCTATTCTCTGGCATCACGAGAAGCAGTAAATGTATCTATTTCTCCTACTTCCGTTGGCTTTAGATTCTGTCATTGTCACTAATCACTTGTCAGTGTAGTAAGTAGTAGAACTCAGAGTTGTTTCAACAATAGTTGTTTCATTATTAATCAATCAAGAGACTGGACTCTTAAAGAAAGATTTGGAAGAAGCACTGAGCAACCCCACAGTCATCTCACGCTATTCGGTTTGTCGGCCCGCAGTGCACACCTGTCGGAGCCCGCAGTGCACACCTGTCGGAGCCCGCAGTGCACACCTGTCGGAGCCCGCAGTGCGCACCTGTCTGAGCCAACCTGTTCCCATCCCGACGGACCTTCCCTGGGTCCTAAGCCTTGTGGATGCCCTGGAGGAGACGCCTATGGCTGGCGCCATTCCCACCTCTCCTGGGCTCTGGGCCACCTCGCAGTGTGGTCCCAGTGCTCTCGTTATCTGCCTCACTTTCTCTCAGCACATGTCTGCTCCCCCATGGTTTTAGTAACAGCAAATTTTATCCATCAACCCACAGTGGACTGCTCTCCCACAAAGAGTTCGTAGAGCACTGTTGTGTCGATGCCTACCAGTGAGACCATTGCTGTCAATCAGACTGCTAACGGGGGCTACCTCTGCTAAACTGCGTTTTCTAATTTTTCGATCATTACCATGGAATATTTGCATACATATATATTTTTTAAATATTCACTGCTTGAATTAGATTTTCATCACTTTTTAAAGATTTGTTTTATTTATTTGAAAGGCAGAGTTACAGAGCAAGAGGGAGAGCAAGAGAGAGAGAGAGCAAGAGAGAGAGCAAGAGAGAGAGAGAGAGCGAGAGAGAGAGAGAGAGAGAGAGAGTCTTCCATCTGCTTGCTCACTCCCCAAATGGCCAGGGCGAGGCCATGCTGAAGCCAGGAGCCAGGAGCTTCCTCAGAGTCTCCCATGTGTGAGCTGGGACCCAGGCTCTTGGGCCATCTTCCAGTGCTTTCCCAGGTACATTATCAGGGACCTGGATTGGAAGTGGAGCAGCCAGGACATGAATTGGCATCCATATGGGACACCGGTGTCACAGGCAGTGGCTTAACCCACTACACCTCAACACCAGCCTCATAGTTCAAAAAATCATCGTGATACCATCAGTGACTGGTGGGAAAAAGATCATTTCTCTAACCCAAGGGTGGGAAGCTTTTTCTTGCCAAGGGCCATTTGGATATTTATAGCATCATTTGCAGGCCATGCAAAAATTATGAACTTAAGAACTGGCCTGCTACAGATTTACTGAATTTCAAATCTCGCCTGTGGTTGCCTTGGCAGGACCAGAATGAATGACTTCACGTGGGCCAACGATAGTGCCTTTGTTTCTAAAAAAAAAAAGAAGGAACCTCTGATGACAGTCTCCACTGATGCTTAAAAGGGGGAGGCTAAACCAGAGACCTGAAGTTTCACAGAGACTCTGGGGTGCGTATCCAGGTCAGCAGCCGGGAGGGAGGGGCTGTAAGGGGCCCCCATCCAAGCTACCAGTGTTGGATCTCACGCACATGCTTTCCTCTTGGACCTGAAATCAGAGCGCGTGGTCGCACAAAAGCAGAGTCCACGGGCACTTTGACCAGTGCTTGGTGGGCCTTTTAGGTCTGCTTTTCATATAAAATGAAGCTTCAAGGGACGTGGCAGCCGGGAAAGGGTGACCCAAGACTGGCAGCGCCTTTCCCTCCCTGGATCTGTGAAGTCACTGTGGCTGCAGAGGCTGAACCCAAGCACCCCTGAAGGCAAACCCCCACCTCCCTCCAACTCCGCCCCAGCATCGGGGCTCAAACTGCCATGTGGATCCCCTCCCCAGCCCTGACCCTTCCTCCGCACCTGCAGGCAAACCAGGATCCCACCACTCCCCCCCACAGCAGACGCATCAGGGATGTTGTAACTAGGTGCACATCTTAAAAATTAGAACTAAAAAATAAATAAATAAATGACCTACCTGAAAGATCTCTGTGAGTGAGATCCCAGCGGAAAGAACGGGCCATCAAAGGAGGAGGTACCTTTCTCTGAAGGGAGGGAGAACTTCCACTTTGAATAGATTGGAATTGGCGAAGTCAAGAGGCTCCCATAGCCTTGGCAGCTCATGACAAGAGCCTCGGGTGATTACTGACGCCATCAACAAGAGTGTCAATTGTTAAATCAACAACAGGAGTCACTGTGCACAGATCTAGAAAAAATGATGCTGAAATTCATATGGAGGCACAAGAGACCTCGAATAGCTAAAGCAATCTTGTACAACAAAAACAAAGCCGGAGGCATCACAATACCAGACTTCAGGACATACTACAGGGCAGTTGTAATCAAAACAGCATGGTACTGGTACAGAAACAGATGGATAGACCAATGGAACAGAATTGAAACACCAGAAATCAATCCAAACATCTACAGCCAACTTATATTTGATCAAGGATCTAAAACTAATTCCTGGAGCAAGGACAGTCTATTCAATAAATGGTGCTGGGAAAACTGGATTTCCACGTGCAGAAGCATGAAGCAAGACCCCTACCTTACACCTTACACAAAAATCCACTCAACGTGGATTAAAGACCTAAATCTACGTCCTGACACCATTAAGTTATTAGAGAACATTGGAGAAACCCTTCAAGATATTGGCACAGGCAAAGAATTTCTGGAAAAGACCCGGGAGGCACAGACAGTCAAAGCCAAAATCAACTATTGGGATTGCATCAAATTGAGAAGTTTCTGTACTGCAAAAGAAACAGTCAGGAGAGTGAAGAGACAACCAACAGAATGGGAAAAAATATTTGCAAACTATGCAACAGATAAAGGGTTAATAACCAGAATCTACAAAGAGATCAAGAAACTCCACAAAAACAAAACCAACAACCCACTTAAGAGATGGGCCAAGGACTTCAATAGACATTTTTCAAAAGAGGAAATCCAAATGGCCAACAGGCACATGAAAAAATGTTCAAGGTCACTAGCAATCAGGGAAATGCAAATCAAAAGCACAATGAGGTTTCACCTCACCCCGGTTAGAATGGCTCACATACAGAAATCTACCAACAACAGATGCTGGAGAGGATGTGGGGAAAAAGGGACACTAACCCACTGTTGGTGGGAATGCAAACTGGTCAAGCCACTATGGAAATCAGTCTGGAGATTCCTCAGAAACCTGAATATAACCCTACCGTTCGACCCAGCCATCCCACTCCTTGGAATTTACCCAAAGGAGTTTAAATTGATAAAGAAAAAAGCGGTCTGCACCCTAATGTTTATTGCAGCACAATTCACAATAGCCAAGACCTGGAACCAACCTAAATGCCCATCAATGGTAGACTGGATAAAGAAATTATGGGATATGTATTCTTTAGAATACTATACCACAGTAAGAAACAACGAAATCCAGTCATTTGCAACAAAATGGAGGAATCTGGAACACATCATGCTGAGTGAAGTAAGCCAGTCCCAAAGGGACAAATACCATATGTTCTCCCTGATCGGTGACAACTGACTGAACACCAAAAAGGAAACCTCCTGAAGTGAAATGGACACTATGAGAAATGGTGACTTGATCAGCATAGCCCTGACTGCTAATGGACAACTTAATACATTATCCCTCATAGTATTTTTTTTTTGTCTGTTCTACTTAATATGACTGTTTTAATTCTGTAATTATCACACAGTTATTCTTAAGTGTTGAAAATTAACTGAAATGTGATCCCTGTTAAACATAAAAGTGGGAATAAGAGAGGGAAGAGATGTATAATTTGGGGCATGCTCAAGCTGACTTGCCCCAAATGGTAGAGTTGGAAACATACCAGGGGATTCCAATTCAATCCCATCAAGGTGGCATGTGCCAATGCCATCTCACTATTCCAAGTGATCAAATTCAGTTCACAATTGATCATAATGAAAGGACTAAGAGTCAAAGGGAGCACATAAACAAGTCTAGTATCTGCTAACACTAACCGATAGAATAAATAAAGGGGAGAGTGATCCAACATGGGAAGTGAGATACTCAGCAGACTCATAGAATGGCAGATGTCCTAAATAGCACTCTGGCCTCAGAATCAGCCCTAAAGGCATTCGGATCTGGCTGAAAAGCCCATGAGAGTATTTCAGGCATGGAAAGCCAAGGCACTCTGGCAAAAAGATCTCTGTGAGTGAGATCCCAGTGGAAAGAACAGGTCTTCAAAGAGGGAGGTGCCTTTCTCTGAAGGGAGGAGAGAACCTCCACTTTGACTATGACCTTGTCCAAACAAGATAAGAGTCGGAGAACTCAAGGGGCTTCCATAGCCTTGGAAACTCATGACTGGTGCATAGGGAGATTACTGATGCCATAGACAGGAGTGTCAATTTGTAAAGTCAACAACAGGAGTCACTGTGCACTTACTCTTCATGTAGGATCTCTGTCCTTAATGTGCTGTACACTGAGGCTTAATGCTATAACGAGTACTCAAACAGTATATTTCACTTTGTGTTTCTATGGGGGTGCAAACGATTGAAATCTTTACTTAATGTACACTAAACTGATCTTCTGTAAAAAAAAAAAAAGAAATTATCAATTCCCAACTTGACTCTCACTGGGATTAAACATGACAATAGGTCTGATCTGATTTCATCATGATTTTAAAAAAAATCATCTATTATTTTTCACTTTATGTTTCTGTGTGGGAACAAACTGTTGAAATCCTTACTTAAGGTATACTAAGCTGATCTTCTGTATATTAAGATAATCGAAAATGAATCTTGATGTGAATGGAAGGGGAGAGGGAGTGGGAAAGGGGAGGGTTGTGGGTGGGAGGGACGGTATGGGGGGGAAAGCCATTGTAACCCATGAGTCGTACTTTGGAAATTTATATTCATTAAATAAAAGATAAAAAAAAATTATAGAGAATGAACATTTGGAAACAAAAACAAAAACTTTTAGAAAAAACTAAACAAACCTCATTAGTAGAGCCACAGAGATGACCTCTTAAATTTTTAAAAATCGGTGACCATCACGAACATATGTGAACGTATGGAGGCCCTGCGGTGTGACACCAGGACGGGCCATGCCCCACGCCCTGGTCCCGGCGCCCAGGTGAGGGATGAAAGGGAAGGTCAGGAGCCCTGTGCAAAGGGCTGGTCACGGAGAAAGGGACTGGAAAGAGGTCACCCAGAGACGGGCCCGGCCGGACGCGGTGGCCAGGGAGCAGCGTGCCCTTGGCAAAGACAGCGTGAGCCAGACGAGGTCCAAGGGCAAAACCCAGACACTGCTAACTGCCTGGTGCTGGGCAAGTTCAAGGGAAACCATCCAGTCCGCCGCCAAAGGCCAGGTCTGGGCCGCACCTCTGCGGACTTTGCTTCTCCAGAGACCTCAGAAGCAGAGGCAGAGACACGGGCCTCCAGCCTTGCTGGGCTCTGCAGGGGAAGAGTCGGGGCGGGGGGAGTGAATGGGGAGAGCCGCAGCTGGGGCCCAGGGCCGGCCTCGCCTCGGGGGCTTCCTGAGGGCTGGCGGCTCCAAAGGCAGACAGACAAGAAGGAGTGCGTGGAATGTGAACCCTGAGGTTTCCTCTTGGCGATAAGGAGTGTTGGCACCCGAAGCCGCTGACCACGACCTGTCTGAGCACGGCTCCCTTTGAGCAAAGCTACGAGGCAGCCCCCTACCTCTCGCAGTTCCTACGACCCTGCCTGCCACATCGTACACATGCGATCTTGCCCACAACATCACACGGTCCCTGTGGTCCCACCTGCACAGGCAAAGGCTGTGGGGCAGTGCAAGTCACTTCCTTCGGTGCTGTCCTGCTCCTGTCCTGTCTCCGTGAGCTGGGCAAGTTTGTGTCTCCATTGCTTGGGAATCAAACCCCGCACCGGCTTTGCAACCAGAATTAGAATGGGAAACTCTCGCCCTTTACACCCAAGGCAGCCAAAGGAAGCGTAAAGAAACACGAGACAGATGCCACAAACACTTCCCCTCATGAAACGCTTCCCCAGCTTCTTACCACCCTTAGAATAAAAGCCAAACTCCTTGAAACCACCTCTGAGGTCTTGAACAATCGGCTCCCACCCAGCTGCCGGCCACCTCAACCCCTCTCCTGCCTCCCCCTCTCCCCAGCCATAGAAAGCCTGAATGTGCTGCCATCCAAAAGATGGCTTTCAACAAAAGACCTAACTGTATTTTGTCTTACTTATTTAAAAAAAAAAAAAAAACTGCTTCGTTCCGACAAGATTTAACACAGCTCTTCATTGTTTAACCAACATAAGCAATACACGCAGGCACACGGTCATCGCAACAAGCCTGATGATACGTGTTGGTTTGTGACGACTCGGTTGTGTATGCTGCCAGCCCGCATCGCTCATGCACCTGTCATCCATACCCTCTGATGATTACAAGGGGAGGCGGTCATCAACGCTAAGCGCCGAGGGTAGGTGTAAACGTTCCCAAATGTCCCCGGCCATGGTGTCTCTCCCTGCACACCGGGTCACCCTGCGGGACTCCGCCACGTGGTTGTCCCATGGCACAGCCTGTTCTCTGCTGACGGGCATTTGGTCTGCAGGATGGTTTGGTTTGGTTTGGTTTTCTTTTGATTTGCAGCGTTTGCAGCCAGGGCTCAGGGCTGGGGCTTCACACGGGCTCACAGCTCACCCCTCCTGCTGTACCCTGCACGGCTCCCAGGGCAGCACTATGCCCCTTCAGCAATTCCGGGGACCACGGCGGAGCTCACGAGCCCCAGGGCCCTGCGAACTGCGCCTCCCACGTGACCTCAGCAGGGTCACAGCGAGCTCTGTGTCACAACGGAGCCCGAGCTTGAACGTGTGCCTGACCAGAAGCCTAGTGACCCAGGAATGGCCAGCCTCTGCCGGGGTGGGGAGAGGAAAGGCTTCGTCACTCGGAGAGCGAGAACCCGCCATCGTCACCGCCTTCCCTTTGGCACTCGCTCAGAGCAGCACACACCTTGCCGGCCAGGCCACAAGAACACTGTGGGGGTGGGGGTGGGGGAGCCAAGAAGCAGGCTTGCCACAGTGCTCACCCTTACCAGGCCTGGCAGTGCACTTGGTCCTTGGTGGGATCAACCTTTGCCAGAACCGCCTGTCAGTCATGGGTCACTTCCTCCGAAACCACTGATGTGTACTGGTAACATGTGGGCTTTTAAAGAGATTTATTTATTTATTTGAAATGTAGAGATTGATCAGTCTTCCCTCCACTGGTTTGCTTCCCAAATGGCTACAACAGCTAGGATTGGCCCAGGTTGAAGCCAGGAGCCAGGAATTTGATCCTGGTCTCAGAGAGGTGGCAGGGACCCAACTGCTTGGACCGTCTACTGCTGCCTCCAAGACACGTTGGTGGGGAGCTGGGTCAGAAGCAGAGCAGCCTGGACTGGGAGCAGCGCTCCCATCAGGGCATTGCAGCTAGAAGCCTGATCGGCTGCACCCCATTGTGGCCCCAAAGTGTCCCCTGGACCTATTATTCCACCCGGCACACCCACCACCCTGCTCTCTGCCTTCACCTTGACCTTGGTGCTCACTCCATTCCACCTGCCCCAGGCTCCCACCATGCTTCCTAGACTTCCGTTCCGATTCCCGTTGGCCTTAGGATTCCTCTGTCCTCATGACTTTGACCTCCTGGAGGACATGTTTCCCTTCACCATGACCTTTTCCTCCCTCCGTCCCCTTGCCCAGTTGACCCAGCCCTCCCTGCTGGGGTCTCCAGCACCCAAGGACTCCACACACAAGCCATCCCCTGCATTGCCCTGGCTGACTCCAACCCAGCTCTCAGGCAACACAGGGAGCCCTCCCCACCCCTCCCCAGCTGCTGGTGCAGCCAGGTTTCCATTGCGTGTGGCACGTGTTGCCACTACTCTCTACATATTTACCTGCGTGATTATGTTGGAGGCGTGGTGAGCCGGCGTGGCCCCAGAGAGAAGCCTCCAGACTGGGGAGCACTGGACCCGGGGCTCACTCAGAGAGAGGAGTGTTGTGGGTGTAAATACACAGCAAACCTTGAAGACGTGGGATGACAGAAAGAATGCCTGATAACTCAATCTTGTTTATACTAAGATGTTGGCATAATATTTGAGCTGTGTTGGCTGAAATGTAACATGAGGGGATTTCAAGAAGTTTGTTTAAATGGAATTTGAAAATAAGTTTATTTTGGTACAGAAAATTTTCGAGTTCCATGCATAGGAGTTATCTTCAGTCACTTCCTGGAGAACACGTACCATGAAAATGCTTTGTGTGGATTCCAAATGCTTGTATGTTATTAAAGTTGATTTCACTTGCTCCTTTTTACTTTTCCCAAACGCAGCTGCTAGGAAATTTTAAGTTGCAACAGTGCCCAAGTCACATTTCTCCCAGACAGTGCCACTGCCGACCTCAAACTCCCTGAGGTCAAGGCCGTTCTGCTTGGAACGGCATGCAAGTCCAGGGCCTCGGGTTTACTGCCTAGAGTAGGGAAGATGTTTCCAAAGAACAACTTTTCTGGTTGAATGCTGTATACATCCAGGATGTTTCTTTTTAGAAAAACAGGAGCTGGGGCCGGTATTGTGGTGCAGTGGGTTGGGCTGCAGCCCGCAACATTGGCATCCCACATGGGCGTGTCCCAGCTTCATTTCCCATCCAGCCTCCTGCTGGTGCACCTAAGAAGGTAGTGGAGGATGGCCAAGTGCTTGGGCCCCTGTCGCCCATGTTGGGGACTCAGATGAAGCTCCTGGCTTTGGCCTGGCCCAGCCCCAGCCCCAGCCGTTGCAGTTGCCTGGGGGAGTGAACTAGCAGACGGAAGATCTCTCTCTCTCGCTCGCTCTCTAATTCTCCAACTCTGCCTTAAAAAAAAAAAAAAAAAAAAAAAAAAAAAAAAAAAAAAACTTAAAAAGAAGAGGAGGAACTAAAGGTAAGTAACAGTAGCTAAGGGGGGTTAGCCGCTCGGCTCTCCAGCACGCACACACCTGCTGCGGTGGGCATCAGCACTCTCTCGCCTTGCAGCTTCGGCTGTCAAAAACACTGTCCGGTTGGATGCTTTGCCACTGGCTTAGTCTGACAGCATCTCTACCTCCAAGCACTCAGAAACCGGCTTTCCCTTTCACATCACCGATGGACTACGGAATCGGACAGTCCTGCAAGAACCTACGCAGTAAGAAAGGATCCCAGATCTACTCGTTTGCTCCAAGCCTCGCACACAAAGGTGGTCTCCTGTGTCCTATTTCATTTACTTGATCTCAGTGCTTGGGATGAGAAAAGTCCTCTTGCTTTAACATGAATTTGCACACTAGCACCAGTGTGGGTCTTGTCCTGAAAGACCACTCTCCCTGCGCCTGCTCACTCGCACTCGTGGGCACGGACGTGGCCGTGCAGTGACTCAGCGATTCCCCTGCGTCTGTATCTCGTCAGCCCGGGTCCCCAGGGTTGGCATTAATAGCACAGTGCTTGGAGAAGGAAGAAGCCAGGCTGTCCTGTGACCCGCACTCTGATCCAGACAGAGAAGCAGCGCTTAGTCACGGACCGGAGCACGGGATTCAGAGCCGCTCAGCCAGACGGATCAGGTGACAACTGGAAGAGGGCGGCTGAGGGCTGGGAGGCGCAGCCAAGTCTCCTAACGCACACACCCGTTTCACGAGGCACCAAGCACTGATTACTTGGCAGTACCTCTGACCTCTCTCAACAGCAGCGGGAAGGAAAAACAACAGGTCGATCGTGTCTATCCAGGCCAAGATGCTCCAACTCTTGCTTTCTCTCTCTCTCCTTTTGCTTCAAAATCCACAGGCCTGAGGGACTGTGGTGTACCCTCAGAGGTGTCCCAGTCAGCCGGAAGCTTTCTCAAGGACACAGAAATAGCACCGGATTGACTGCCAGGTGTTAATCTCGGATCCTGGAGATGACGAGGGAGAGGCCCGTGGCTGTCATCCCCAGTGGCCCCGCTCGTCGTGGACGATTGCAACAGCAACAGCCACATGACTCAGGTACGCAGTGTCCCTGTCGCCAAGGTTCCTTCCTCTCCAGGAAGTCTTAGAAAACCACAAAACCCGAGAGACACATTAGCTGCCATGGGATCTTACCAACCCTACATCCACCTCGCCCACCTACCCAAGAGGAAGACACAATTTCAGAGTAAGATTAGAGGAAAGGAAATAACTCAGAGGGAAAAAGGATTGAGGCAGGTAGAAAAGGCACACGAGTCAGTGGGGGAACACTCAGCGACAGAACAAATTATCACAGCATGGGATAATAACGCAGAGACTAAGACACATCCATGAGTCCACCCTGAAATACATAAACAAACAAACAAACAGAGACAGGCTTTCCTACTGAAGAGCTTCAATCAGCGGAGAAGAAAAGGGGAAATAGAAAAACCACCAGTAGAACACCGTGCAAACAGCTGCTTCAGGCGAGACCGCAGGTGGACGCTGAAGTCGACAGGCAGACGTGTGAGAGGAAACAGGATATCTGTAAGGTCTCGCGATATCTCCCCCCAAATGTTGATAAGTTACAAAGGGAGAATAATGCTTTGATGGAAGAGTAATGCAGCAGATACCACGTTAGCCCGGATATTGTGGGTGCCATCCCCAGCAGTAGACACAGTGACGTCACAAACGCCACGCTAGAGGCGCTGAGAAGGGGGCTGGCCTTTCTTCTGTGCCATTCTTGCCAAGAGCACACAACCTCAACCCACTCCTCAGAGAACATCAGATGCGCCAAGCAGGGGACCTGCCGCCAAGTAATGGCCACTGCTCTCCACAGGCGCGAAGCTCGTGGAAGACAGCGAGGCCAGGCAATCTCACGGGTCAGAAGGAACTAGAGGGGGGAGATCCTGCGCTGGACTGAGGAAGGCTGGTGGAAGGCGGGGAGTCCGAACAGAGTCAGCAGTGAACCCAAGCCAACAGAAACCACCCAGCTGACACCGAGGATGGATCACCAACAGAAAGTCTTCGTACAAAGTCCTATAACATGGTCAGAGGCAACTGACCTGCAGGTGCACAGGTATCAGTGCAGGGACACGAGAAGCACAAGCAATGAGGTGACTGAGACAGCAGGATGCTTCTGTAGGAACCCAGCAACTCTGCAGCGACAGAGGCAAGCAAAGGAAATCAGTGACTCTCCTACAAGACAATTAGAATAATGATTTTAAGGAAACAGCGAGAAACAAGGAAATATAGACAGAAAATTCAATGACATTAGGAAGGCAACCATGATATGCATGAGAAATTCAGCAAAGAGTTACAGATTATTCCAAAGAACCAGCCAGAAATCTTGTTGCTGAAGAATTAAATAAATGAAATTAAAAGTACACTAGAGAAGGCAGGGCTGTGGTGCAGCCGGGACAGCTGCGCTTGGATGCCCACACCCATCTCAGAGCGACCAGGACTGAGTCCCAACTCCACTCCAGGCCAGCTCCCTGCTAATGTGCATCCCGGAGGCAGCAGGCGACGGCTCCAGTATGTGGGTCCCTGCCACCATGTGGGAGACTGGATGGCGTTCTGCACTTGTGGCTTCAGCCTGGCCCAAATCTAGCTGCTCTGGGCATTTGGGAAGGAAATTAGCTGATGGAAGATCTTTCTCTGCCTCTCTCCCCCCGCCCTCTCTTCTTCCCTCTCACCCTCCCTCCCTTTCTCTCTGTTTGTCTTCCTTTTAAATAAATACTTTAAAAAATACAACAGAGAGTCTTAATAGCAGAATAGACAGAAGAATTTCTGAGCTTAAAGAAAAGTCTTTTGAGATTACTCAGCCAGAAGAAAGAAGAAGAAAAGAATGAAGAAGCATTTGAGATTTAAAGGGCACCATTAAGCAAATCAGTGAATGTTGGCAGTTTGGTTGTTCCAGAAGAGAAAGGAAAAGGTATAGAAAATCTATCCTGGGGCAGATAGTGTAGAGTAGCAGGTTAAGTCGCCACCTGCAACACCAGCATCCCATATCACACTGATTTGAGTCCTGGTTACTCCACTTTCAATCCAGCTTCTCGCTAATGTGCCTGGAAAGCAGCTGAAGAGGGCCCAAGCACTGGGTCCCTGCCCCTTGTGTGTGAGACCTGGATGAAGCGCCAGGCTCTGGCTGTGAGCTGGCCCAGTCCCTACTGCTGTGGCCATTTGGGGAGTGAACCTGTGGATAGATGATTTTTTTCTTCTCTCTCTTTCCCCCTCTCTGTCACTCTGCCTTTCAAATAAATAAATTTTTAAAGAAAACCTATTTAATAAAGTTATTGCAGAAAAGATTTTGAGTCTTGGAAAAGATACAGATATCCAAGTCCAGGACACTTAAGGGGCCTCTACAGGTTCAGCAAAAAAAGATCCTCTCCAAAGCATTTTATAGCCACACTGTCAAAAGTGCAGGACAGAAAGAGATTTTTTTTTTTTGGACAGGCAGAGTTAGTGAGAGAGAGAGAGAGACAGAGAGAAAGGTCTTCTTTCTGTTGGTTCACCCCGCAAATGGTCGCCACAGCCAAGCACTTGGGCCATCCTCCACTGCCTTCCTGGGCCACAGCAGAGAGCTGGACTGGAAGAGGAGCAACTGGGGCAGAACTGGCACCCCAACTGGGACTAGAACCTGGTGTACCAGCACCACAGGCAGAGGATTAGCCTAGTGAGCCGTGGTGCCGGCCCAAAGAGAGAATTCTAAAGACGGCAAGAGAAGAACCTTAGAGCCTGTATAAATGAATCTACATTAGACTAAAGGCCAACTTCTCAGAAGAAACCTTGCCAGATGGAAGGAGTGGGATGATAGATTAAAAGTCCCAAAAGAAAAAAAAAAAGACTGCTTAACTAGACCACTATACACAACAAAGCTATCCTTCAAACTTGAAAGAGAAATAAAGACTTCCCAATATAAGCAAAAAATGAGGGACTTCTTCACCACCAGATTGGCCATACAAGAAATGCTTAGAGGATGGGGGCAAGACTGGAGCTGTGAGCATCACATCTGTATCAAGTGCCTGGCCCCGAGTCCCAGCCCCACTCCTGACTCAGCTCCCTGCCAATGTACACCTGGAGGCAGAGGCAGTGGCTGAAGTGGTTGAGTTCCTGTCACTCAGTGGGTTGAGTTCCTGTCACTCAGTGGTTGAGTTCCTGTCACTCAGTGGTTGAGTTCCTGTCACTCAGTGGTTGAGTTCCTGTCACTCACTGGGTTGAGTTCCTGTCACTCAGTGGTTGAGTTCCTGTCACTCAGTGGTTGAGTTCCTGTCACTCACTGGGTTGAGTTCCTGTCACTCAGTGGTTGAGTTCCTGTCACTCAGTGGTTGAGTTCCTGTCACTCACTGGGTTGAGTTCCTGTCACTCAGTGGGTTGAGTTCCTGTCACTCAGTGGTTGAGTTCCTGTCACTCACTGGGTTGAGTTCCTGTCACTCAGTGGTTGAGTTCCTGTCACTCAGTGGTTGAGTTCCTGTCACTCACTGGGTTGAGTTCCTGTCACTCAGTGGTTGAGTTCCTGTCACTCACTGGGTTGAGTTCCTGTCACTCAGTGGTTGAGTTCCTGTCACTCAGTGGTTGAGTTCCTGTCACTCACTGGGTTGAGTTCCTGTCACTCACTGGGTTCAGTTCCTGTCACTCAGTGGGTTGAGTTCCTGTCACTCACTGGGTTGAGTTCCTGTCACTCAGTGGTTGAGTTCCTGTCACTCAGTGGGTTGAGTTCCTGTCACTCACTGGGTTGAGTTCCTGTCACTCACTGGGTTGAGTTCCTGGCTCCCGGCTTTGGCCTGGCACCGTCCTGATCTATACGAGCATTGGCAAGTGATCCAGAAAATGGAAAATGAATCATCAATCAATCTCTTTCTCTCTGCCTTCCAAATAAATAAAAATAAATATTTGTTAAAAAGAAATGCTTAAGGGAATCAATTCTATCCTAGCAGCAAAAAGATAATAACTCTGTAAAAGCACAAAACTCAGTAGAACAGATACACAAGAGGCCGGAGCTGTGGCATTGTAGGTTAAGCCTTGGCCTGCAGCGCCATCATCCCATATGAGCACTGGTTCCAGTTCTAGCTGATCCAGTTCCCTGCTAATGGCCTGGGAAAGCAGTAGAATATGGTCCAAGTGCTTGGGCCTCTGCACCCACGTGGGAAACCTGGAAGAAGCTCCCGGCTCCTGACTTCGGATTCATCCAGCTCTGGCTGTTGTGACCATTTGGAGAGTGAACCAGTGGATGGAAGATTTCTAACTTTCCCTCTCTCTCTCTCTCTCTAAGTCTGTCTTCCAAACAAGCAATCTTTAAAAAAAAAGATACACAAAAGAGAATTAAACCCATCAATACAGAAAATCACTAAAGCACAAAGATAAACAATAAGAAAAGAAGAAATAAAAAATGAAATATTCAAAACCAGCAAGAAAAAATTAACAAAATGACAGGAATATGGCTTTACTAATTAACAATGACCTTGAACATAAATGGATTAAATTTCCCAGTTGAAAGATACACATTTATCATATTACCCAGCCAACCCACTCCTGGGGATATACCCAAAGGAAGTGAAATCTACATGTGAAAGTTATCTGTACCCCCATGTTTACAGCAGCTCGATTCACAACAGCTAAGATATGGAGTCAACCTGGATGCCCATCAGCTGATGACTGGATGATGTGTTGTGTATATAAACAGTGGAATACTACTCAGTCATAAAAAGAATGACAAAGTCTTTTGCAACAAAATGGATTCAACTGGAGACCATTATGCTTAGTGAAATAAGCTAGAACCAAAAAGACAAATATCTTATGTTTTCTCTGATTTGTGATAGCTTATATATAAAGTACAAAAAAAAAGCTTTCCTTAATGTGTATGAGTGAAATTGACATCTTACTTGATTATTGTTTATAACCCTGCAGAACAGTGGCCTTCCTACTTTTTGCTTTTTACTTTTTTTTCTTTAAGATATATTTATGTACTTGAAAGGCAGAGTTACAGAGGCAGAGGCAGAGAGAGAGAGAGGTCTTCCATCTGCTGGTTCACTCCCCAAATGGCCACAATGGCTGGCACTGTGCCAGTCTGAAGCCAGGAGCCAGGACTGCTCTGGGTCCCCATGTGGGTGCAGGGGCCAAAGAACTTGGGCCTTCTTTCACTGCTTTCCTAGGCCACAGCAGAGAACTGGATCGGAAGTGGAGCAGCCAGGACTCAAACCAGCACCCATATGGGATGCCAGCACTGCAGTCAGCGGCTTCACCCACTATGCCACAATGACAGCCCCATAACACATTTTCAATTTATTTTATAACCACAGGCGTAATGTTCCTCTAAATAAAAAGTAAAAACTAGACTTAACTCTGCCTTTCAAATAAATAAAAAAATCTTAAAAAAAGTGTTATCACAAAAACTTTAAAGGAAGGAAGAGGGAGGGTGAGAGGGAGGAAAATATCATTAGATTCTTAGAATCATAGCTATGAAATGTTCTGTTTCTGGAAAGTATAAAAAATGCAGATTTTTTGAATGGACTTTTTAAAAAAGACTCAGTGATATGCTGTCCAGAAGAAACACACACACAGACTGAAAGTGAAGGGAAGGGAAGCTGGGACTGGTGCTGGTTCGAGTCCCAGCTGCTCCACTTCTGATCCAGCTCTCTGCTCTGGCCTGGGAAAGCAGTAGAAGATGGCCCAAGTGCTTGGGCCCCTGCACCCGTGTGGGAGACCTGGAAGAAACTCCAGGCTCCTGGCTTTAGATCATTTGGCGAGTGAACCAGCAGATGGAAGACCTCTCTCCCTCTCTCTCTGCCTCTGCCTCTCTGTAACTCTGCCTTTCAAATAAATATTTTTTTTAAAGTGAAGGGAAGCAAAAAAAAAAAAAAACCACACACACAAATGGAAACTAAGAACTATCAAAAGTAGCTTTTCTTATATCATATGAAACAGATTTTAAGTAAAAAAAACTTTATAAAGGTTTTAAATGAGCAAGGAATGCTGCAACTCAAGGAAATAGGAAATCAACCTCAAAATTAGTAGAAGAAAAAAATCAGAGCAGAAATAAATAACAAAAAATACAAAAGATCAATGAAATGGAGGTTTTTTAAAAGGATAAACAAAATTAACAAACCTTTAGCTAGACTAACCCAGATAAAAAGAGAGAAGACTCAAATAAATAAAATCAGAGCTGAGAAAAGGAGACATTACTACAGATACCACAGAAATACAAAGATCATTAGGGACCATGAGCAATTATACTTCTATAAATTGGAAGAAACAGATCCATTTCTAGACACATGCAGTCTACCACAATTGAACCATGAGGGCATAGAAACCTTGAACAAATTAGTAATAAGTAACACAATAAATCAGTGATTAAAATTCTCCCAATAAAGAAAAGCTCAGGACCAGATGGCTTCATTGCTGAACTCCACCAAATTTTTTAAGTGAACACCAATTCTCCTCAGAGCATTGAAAAGGAGAGAAATCTTCCAAGCTCAGTTTACAAGGCCAGCATTACCTTGATACCAATCCAGACAAGGACACAATAAGAAACAAAACAAAACAAAATAAGAGAGAAAGCAGACCAATTTTTTTTGATGAACACAGATGCAAAAACTCCCCCAAAAAAGTTAGCAAGCTGACTCTAACAGTGCATTAAAAACATTACACACCATAACCAACTGGGATTTATCCTAGAGGAGAATGGTTCAACACAAGCAAATCAAAGAACATATTATATCACATCAATAGAATAAAGGGTAAAAACATGTGATATCAGTAAATGCATATAAGGAATGTGATAAAATTCAACATGCCATGTGGAGAGCAGGGCACGTCTCCCGTAACATGGGAGGGCCCATCGCCCAGGAGACAAATAAGTACTAAGACTGTGGACAAATAAATACTGAGGACAAATACTGAGATTACCGAGACTAGACTAAATTACTGTAACTGCTAAGACTAACTCTATGCATCTGATCTCCCACCATGTGGCACTGAGAGGGAGTAAACAACTTCCACGCAGCTGCCTCGCGAATTTGACTAACAAGCTGCAGGAGCTGGTCCTGCCCCTGATTGGAGGAGAGCAGCGTGCTCGGCGCGTGGGGAGAGAACGTCAGCAGAGTTGGGATTGGTGGAAGAGGACTATAAAGGAGGAGAGAGACAACATGCAGGAGGAACATCTGAGGAACCCCTGAGAGAGCTGGCCGGTGGTGTGCCACTCCTCCGCGGAAGCGGGGGAAGCGGCGGGGGTGCCGCCCCTCCGCGGAGGCGGGGGGGGGGGGGGGCGCGGCAGCTAATCCGGGGAGGACTGGGGAAAGAAACAACAGCAAATCCGTTGCCGCTCCTCTGCGAGCCTGCGGAGCGAGCGACAATCCCATAATGATAAAAATCCTCAATTAGATGAAGTATGAGTGTTTGACCAAGCAGTAAAGCCACCAGTTGGAATGTCTGCATCCCATATCAGATTGCCTGGGTTCAAGTCACAGTTCTATTCCTGATTCAACTTCCTGTTAATGTACACCTTGGGGGGCAGCAGGAAATGGCTCAAGTAGTTGGGTCCCTGCCATCCAAGTGGGAGACCCACACTGAATATTCTGCTCCTGGTCTCATCCTGGTCAAGCTATGGCCATTTCTTGTGGCACTTGGGGAGTGAACTAGAAGATGGGAGTGTTCTCTCTCTCTCTCTCTCTCACTCGCTCTCTTTCTCTCGCCGTGTGTGTCTGTCTGCCTCTGCGCCTCATTCTTTCAAATAAGTAAATAAATAAATGTTGTTAAGAAAGTAAAAACTTCTAATGTAGGAAAGCTGTGGTTGACTACAATTAATTTGATATTTCAAAATAGCCGAGAGAATTTTGAACGTTTGAAACACAAAGAAATGATCAATGTCTGAAGTGATACACTATTCTGATCTGATCACCAATCATCATATACAATATGTATGTTGAAATGTCATACTGCACCCTATAAACATACATAATTAATGTGCCAATTAAATATATATTTGAAAAACTCATTTCAAATTAAAAAGTTAAAAAGTAGACATTAAAAGTCTAATGCAGGATTGAATTCTAAACCCAAATATGACAGAAAATATTAAAATATAAAGTATCAACATATTCAACTAAATAAAATTTCAACACTTCCAATATGTAAACCTTAAAGACAAAAGAATGTAAATACCACAAAGAAAAGTACATACAGCAAATATAAAGCTTAGGGGATGCTTAATACAAGAATGTTTATGTAGAAAAATTATACAAATTAATATCAACTATGAAAATAATCAGTCATTAAATAAAAGAAAAATGAATACTGTTACGTTATAAAACGAGACCCCAAAATATGGAGCTACTGTTCATCCTTGTTTGCGATTAAAGAAAATCAATTAAAACAATCAGAGAGTAACGTTTTCACCTAACAATCTGAAAAAGTGTCAGGAAAGATGAAGTTCCAGAAAGAAATCAGCATTCGCATTTCAGTGTCAATGCTTGCCTTTCAATCAAGCTTTTGATTTGCATAAGCATTGGTCTGCAAGGAGATAAGGGGTTTGCCTTAACATGTAATTCAACACACAGCTTCTCTCATTGAGAAAGTCTCCCAGGAGCAAGACAGCAGGCAAACTAGCAGTGCATTCGGGACATAATTGATGTCACTGTGACACAGCTCCTAACCTCCTGGCCGGCTCATAAGCGTGTGCGGGCGGACACAGGTCCTCCTCGCGGGCTCGTCAGCGTGTGCAGGCGGACACAGGTCCTCCTCGCGGGCTCGTCAGCGTGTGCAGACAGACACAGGTCCTCCTCGCGGGCTCGTCAGCGTGTGCGGGTGGACACAGGTCCTCCTCGCGGGCTCATAAGCGTGTGCAGACAGACACAGGTCCTCCTCGCGGGCTCGTCAGCGTGTGCGGGTGGACACAGGTCCTCCTTGTGGGCTCGTAAGCGTGTGCAGGCAGACACAGGTCCTCCTCGCGGGCTCGTAAGCGTGTGCAGGCAGACGAGGTCCACTCCCTGCTTGAGTAGCCCTGCTGAAGGCCCTGGCAGGCTCCTGTATCCTTGCGATACAGACAGGCGGGCAGACCTGGAGACCACGCTTTCGTCCTGGCCCCGTGTGATCTCACCCCCGACCCGCCCCACCTGCACAGCCACCTGCCAGCAGACTACGTAACCACTCCCTTTGGAAGGGAATAGAAGGCCTGGAACACGGTACCTCCCCCTTGTTGCCCCGCGGGCGCGTGGCCTTCACGTGCCCGCTCTCTGCTCTCCGGCTCCTCGTGGCTCCAGGCCTGCTCTCTGCATGGTATGGGCCCAACTCAGCTTCTAGACTGCTTCCTCCCCTGACTGAAGCCCTCGCTTTCCTGTGCATTTCTCTCACTGAGTAAAGCACTTAAAAACTTACCATGCTGCCGGGTCTATTTGAGCCAGTATTCAGACGCTTCTCTGAACAGTTCTAGCCAAGAGCCCACCAAGATGATTAGTATTTAAAATCACTCATAACTCTGGACGGTATCACTTGGCTTTTCTTTATTGGCATACGGGGTCCACTCGAGAGTTTTGTGCCAAAGAGAAAGGTGAGATGGCTTAGATTTTACCAGAAGCACCCTGACTCCTGCATTGGACAGCACTGAAGCCTCAGGCCAACGTCAGACACAGCGGGGCTGCTGTCAGTGCGAGACGCTGCACACGTTCTGAAGCGGGAGTCATAGAATTTCCTGTTGAACAGCTACAGACAGAAATCCAGGAGGACAGCAAAGGTTTTGCGGTTGCAGCCGGAAGGATGCGGAGAGCAGACGCTAACTGAGCGGCAAAGCCTCGGAGCGTCCCGGAGCAAGACCGGGAGCTTGGCTTTTAGCACGGTCAGTCCGAAACGCCTGCCTGGCACCTGAGAAGGGCTATCAGGTAGGTGGTCAGGGACGTGCGTGGGTCCGAGGTTCAGGGCCTTCGTCCCACACCCCCCCTTTCTCCCTATCTTTCAGCCTCTTAGCACTAGACACAGCCCGCACACCTCATATCTTGTAACAACTTATACCACGGAAAAGCTTACAACCACTCCTGGGTGGAAACTGCCTGGGGTCATGTTGCAATTGGCTATGCTTTTTAATTCTCACAGCTTGGCTTACGTTTGGGTAATATTATCCCTGTTATGAGCTAAGGAAACCAGGCTAAGTGAAGCCAATTTGCTCGTGGTTGCACTCTCAGTAAGTAGGAGAGCAATGGTTTTAAAGCAACCGCCTACCCGCAAGCTTCTGACACATGCTTGGCCGTCCAAATGTCGGCCCGTCTCCCTGCAGGATGTGGTCAGGGGACTCCTGCTCACGTGGGCAGCGTGGCCAGCTCAGATTGGGTGACTCTGAGGCACTCCCCAGCCCTGCCCTCCCGGTTCCTATAAGATGTCTTGAACTTGGCACGGCTTTTGGAACTTGACATGTCTTTCCTCTGGGAACTCCGTTCAGGCACGGGATTAGGTGCTCCCCAAGGACGATGGGCAACACACAGTTGCCCCTTCCCATCCAGCGCCAGGACCTGCCATTAACATGAAACCTAAAAGAAATTATTCCACAGACATCATCGCTACTACCTAAGCAAACACAAAGCGCCGCCAATCTGATGAGACAGCAAAGACTCAACAACGGAACTTGCATAGAAATCAGCCTGAGTTTGAATAGAAACCCCAAAATAGCTGTCGTGACCCCCAGCAGCCTCCCACCGAGCGTCCTGCTAATGACAGTTTCACTGTTCCTCCCATTGAAATAGCTTCCAAGTGTCGGAGACACCACAAGGTCCCTGCTGGGCGCCAGCTGGGGAAGCGTCACAGGCCACTGAACTCCAAAATGAGCCGTCTCAGTAACAAAAGGTCCCTTTCTGTTGGAACCGCTTCAACGGGGTGGCACGGGCGGCCCCCATGGCTCCCTTTGTCTCCCAGTTTGATTAAACTGGGAATTATTCCGTGCTCCGGGCTGCTGAACGTGCCAGGTGGTCGAGTCCAGGATAAAGGGTTCTATAGATCCTTGTGAGGACAGACATCCCTGTGGCACGCCTTCTGTATGTGGGCACGTGTGCCAGGGGCTTTCTGGACAGCCAACAGTCACACACACGAGACAATCAGTAAACCCAACGCCCAACTCTCAAGGCAAGTGGTTGCCACTGGTGCTAAAAATAGTTTCATTCCAGGCTACAAATGAAAAAGAACCCCCCCACCACCACCAAAAAAAAAAAAAAAGAGAAGTGAACCAAGGAAAGGAAAGAAGGGAGAAATTTGTGCACAATGTAGTACAGCATTAGGGAACACTCTCTGGAGCTTCCTTTAAAACCAGATCTCCCCATGGTCCAGCCACCCCACTGCTGGGTATATAAATCACTATACCAAAGAGAACCCGCGCTCCCTGCTTTACTATAGCACTACTCACAGTGGCCAAAATTCAGAGTCAGCCTAGCAGTGGGTAATGTCATACACACAGTGGAATACTACTCAGCCATGCAAAGAATGAAATCCTGGCATTTGCAGCAATGTGGGCAGAACTGGAAGACGTACGTGAAATAGGCCAGACACAGAAAGACAACTACCACATGTTCTTCCTCATAGGTGAAGTTAGATTCAAAACACTGATTTAAACATGCTCAGAGACTACTGCAGGCTGGGAAGAGGAGGGAAAGAGGGCAGTTAGACGAAAACGCGTATGTTCTAGTGACCGACAGCACAGTGGGTGCCAGTTGGTCACAATAACCCAGTACGTATTCTCCGAGCAAACAGAGGGGCTTCCAGGCTCCGATCCTGAGGTGACAACAGAAGAGGGGGTGTTAACCACCCCCATTTGATCAGCACACGTTGTATACAGTTACTTAAACGTCCAATTATCAAGTGTTTACCTAAAATGATTTTCTAACGTTTCAGGAGATGGAAATGCTAACTAACCTGGTTAGATCTTCAATACTGAATACGTGTACTGCCTTATTACACTGTACACCATACATATGCACCATTGAAGCAATTTTTGAAAAGTTAAACAAAATCCAAAGCAACAACCGTTGATCTTCATAAATCCTTGACTTAGAAAAAAACAAACCAATTTAACCTCTTGATGATAAACTCTGAGGGCTGGCACCATTCACTGAAGATATTAATAACAAATGTCATAATGATAGCTGGCATTCAGTAAGTACTGTTTTGTGACAGTGTGGATTTTCTATTGCTGTGTAACTGATTACCACAAGCCCAGTGGCTTAAGATAACACCCATTCGCCATCTCACGGATCTGAAGTCCAGGCCTGCTTGACGGTCTGCTTGGATCACGGATCTGAAGTCCAGGCCTGCTTGACGGTCTCTGCTTGGATCACAGACAGCTGACATCCGGTGTCAACCGCTCTCATCAGGAGATTCTAGGGAGAATCCATTATTTTTAATAGAGAACAAGGGAGCTCCCATCTGCTGGTTCACTCTCCAAATGTCAAAACACTTGTGAGGTTGGGCCAGGCCAAAGCCAGGAATCTGAAACACAGCCCAGATCCCCCACGCGGGTGGTAAGGACCCACGTTCTTGAGCCACACCTGCTGTCTCCCAGGGTGTGGGTTAGCAGGAAGCTGGAGTCAGGAGCAGAGCTGACGCTACCGCAGGGACTGATAGGGAATGCAGGCACCCAAGCGGTGCCTTAACCTCTACACAAACACTCGTCCTACAGGAGCTGATTTTCAAGCTCATTCATGTTTTTGGCTAAATTCTAATTCCTTGCGGCTGTAGGACTGAGGTCCCCACTTCCTTGCTGGCCGTCAGCCAGGGCTCTCAGTGCCCTAAAGCTGCCACATTCCTTCTCTCCTGGCCCCTCTCTCTTCAAGTCCTCACCTTGGATCTCCCTGGCCTCCTCTCTGCTTGTAAGGGCTCCTGTGGGTGGGTGAGGCCTGCGGGGACCGGCTCTGTCTCAAGGTCAGCGGGGCCGACACAGCACAGCCCAGGAGGGATGCCGCAGCAGTCACAGGCTCTGGGGTCAGGGCAGGACCCCTCTGGGGGCCGCCTGGGAGATCCTGCTGAACGCCTGCAGTGCTGATGCTCTTAGTATTTAATCTTAACTATTCATCAGTCCTCCGACAGCCCTGCACGGCGAGTTCCAGATGAAGCATATTTGAGCTTAACTTACTTGCCAAGGGCTCCCAGCTAGTTAAGGGCAGCAACCTTGACTGGCAACCTGGCTTCAGAGCTGGCTCTCTCGCTCGCTCTCGCTCTCTCTCGCTCTCCCTCCCTCCCCCCCCCCCATCCCCTAGGCTACTCAATGAGCTCTTTCTGGAAACAGTGGGTGCACAATAATTGCACTGGGTATGGGTCTAGAGGCTGAGGCTGAGGGTGAGTGGATCCCTGGACTCGCATGGAAGACTCTGTGCATGAGTTCTTATGCTGATGGTTAGGAAAGTCCAGACAATCCCCAAATGCAGGTCTCTGGGAACTGCACACGCCTGACACTCTCCTACAATAAAATAAACCCCTCTTCCCAGACTACAGCCACCGGTGAACAATGCTGGAACCTGGGACTGTCAGTATTTAGAGCCAATATGAAAACTAGGCAGCATCATGAACGCCCTGGCCCCCAGTCACCTTCCTCCAGAGCAGGCGTGGCTGTGCCCAAGGTGGACGCTGGCAGTCACGTGGGACCATCCCAAGAGGTCAGTTTGGATTCTAGGAAAACGCATGGGAGAAGAAAAACCGAAATGGTAAAAAGCAGGAAGAAGGACCAGAGGCTGCGGTTTCCTGGACTTGGCTCCCTATGTAGGTCTTCCTGTCCTTTATGGCGCAGCCTGGGCGACACGGAAATCAGGCAGGATTTGAAGTCAGGGGACCCGAGTCCCAGTCTCAGCTCTGTTTCTTACATGATCTTCAACAAGTCCTTGATTTCCGAATCTTACTCATCCCATCTGAGAAACAGAAATAGTGATGTCCACCTCACAGAATTTTGGAAGGAATTAAATGAGTTATTGAGTGGGTCACAGTCCCCTTCAGGAATTATAAAATGCGGCACAAATGTGCATGCCGTTACTGCACCAGGCAACAGGGAACAGATGGAAGGCAGGCACAGGGCAGGCACAGCCCTGTACAGAGCTTATTTCCCGGCACACAGGTCTCAGATGAGCACCGGGTCAGGTGGAGGAGCTCTGCGCCACTTGCTAGGTCTGTGCCAAGCATTGTGTTTTGTTTCCGAATTTCAGTGGCTCAACTTACAGATTTTTCTCATGTTACGATGGTGCTAAAGTGGCACACATTCAGTAAAGATCCTACATGGAATGCTGAATTGGGGACTTTTCTCTGGGCTGGCAGTAGTGTCCCTCCTGTCCCCAGGCTGCCGTATCGGTAGCTAGTGTGGCTACCAGTCAGCCCTGGGGTCAAAGGGGAACCCGCATTACTCTACACCCGGCTGAGTCATGCACTTTGTTCTTTTCTAAAAAGTATTTATTTTTGCTTATTAGAAGGCATGGAATGGGAGGGGTAGAGAGAGAGAGAGAGAGAGAGAGAGAGAGAGAGAGAATATGAATCTTCCATCTGCTGATTCACTTCCCAAACGCCTGCAACACTTGGGACTAGGCCAGGCCAAAGCTAGGAGCCCAGAAAAAATGAGGTCTCAACGTGGGTGGCAGGAATCCAAGTACTTGAGGCATCACTGGCTGCCTCCCAGGGTGCACATGGGCAGGAAGCTGGAGTCAGGAGTGGAGCAGACCCAAACCCAGGCATTTCAGATGTAAAATGCAGGCATCTCAAGTGGCAACTTCATTGCCGCACCAAACACCCACCCCTTGCTAGCAGTTCTTGATATTGTTTTTGATATTGTGATTTCACATTCCATCACGTCTACAAAACACCCGTCTGTGTGTGGTTCACGAACTATTCAGCATGTTATTACGAAATAGGCTTGTGTTAGGTGGTGTCGCCTACCCGTAAGCTAAGGTGAACGTTCTGAGCATGCAGTAGAAGGGCTAGGCTCAGCGATGGTGTTTACAACCTTACGTGTGCTTAATGATGAGATTATTGGAGTGTAGCACTATCATAAGTTGAGGAACATTTATACACTTCAGGAGTAAAAAGAGCTATTGATATCTTCTTTAGAGGAAGAAATGGAAGCCAAGGAACATCATTTATGCAAGAAGCAACATTAAAAGTCCAATTCAAATGGACTGACTCAATATGAGGCTTTATTCCACATTAAAATATACCCAAACCGGCCAGCGCTGCAGCTCACTGGGCTAATCCTCCGCCTGCAGTGCCGGCACACCAGGTTCTAGTCCCGCTTGGGGCACCAGTTCTGTCCCGGTTGCTCCTCTTCCAGTCCAGCTCTCTGCTGTGGCCCAGGAGTGCAGTGGAGGATGGCCTAAGTGCTTGGGCTCTGCACCCACATAGGACACCAGGAGAAGCACCTGGCTCCTGGCCTCAGATTGGCGCAGTGCGCCGGCCGTAGCGGCCATTTGGGTCCATTTGCGGGGTGAACCAACAGAAGGAAGACCTTTCTCTCTGTCTCTCTCTCCCTAACTCTGCCTGTCAAAAAAATAAAATAAAATGTACCCAAACTATGTATAAACATCAGAGAAAAGATGGTACAGTTGACTAAATTATGTTGCTTGAACAAATACAGAAACTCATTTGCATCAGGTTAAACAGAAAGCCAAACTACTCAGCCCCTCAATCCCTATCACTGGATAGGTGTGAGTACCAAGTCATGTGGACTGGCTTGTCCTTAAAACAGTCACATCATCTTCAGCCAGGGAGGAGTGTTTCTCACGTACAAGAGCTCCAAGGACACCTTGATGTTTGCCCTCAGGAGGGCCTGAGCAGGAAACTCAGTCAAGCCTGTTCAGACCCCCGAGGACAGAGCTGTGACAGCAGCTTGTGTTACGCCCAGAAATCTGTGCTATTCTGCCCCACGTCAATCGTCTCAACAAAGTAGTCATCGAAAGGCTTCCAGAAAGACACCTTTAGAGAGCATTAGTGTAAAAATAATGGCCACAGGCTGGCAACTTCCGGAGACTGACGATTCCCAACAGTGAATTCTGGAGAACACGCAGAGTGTCGGTGGCTTGCAGCGACCTGCATCATCACCAACAACAGGAATGGGAACAGGGTAACTGCTCTGTAAGTAACTGATCGGCCCTCCCAAGAAATTCAAGCCTCTAGACCAGGTGAGTCGTCTGATACAAACCCTTAAAGCCAGCCTCGGAATTATCTGGAGCAGCAGGCAAAGCAGCTCAACAGGTGGCTGCCTTGAGCTGATGGGGTACTGACTGTCCCGCTCCAAGGAGAACTTCACACACAGCATTTCATGAGATCACACACGCACAGCAAGCGCCACACAGACGAGATGATGCCTAAACATCGTGTAGGACTCAAAGTGTTGGCCGGCGCTGCGGCTCACTAGGCTAATCCTCCGCCTTGCGGCGCCAGCACACGGGGTTCTAGTCCCGGTCGGGGCGCCGGATTCTGTCCCGGTTGCCCCTCTTCCAGTCCAGCTCTCTGCTGTGGCCCGGGAGTGCAGTGGAGGATGGCCCAAGTCCTTGGGCCCTGCACCCCATGGGAGACCAGGAGAAGCACCTGGCTCCTGCCATCGGATCAGCGCAGTGCACCGGCCACGGCAGCCGTTGGAGGGCGAACCAACAGCAAAGGAAGACCTTTCTCTCTGTCTCTCTCTCTCACTGTCCACTCTGCCTGTCAAAAAAATAAATAAATAAAATAAATAAACACATAAAAAAGACTCCAAGTGTTACTGGTAGGAACAGAGCTTAGAGACACACACTAGCACCAGTCACGGCTGCCTGGAGTGATGGAGTCAAGCATTTCCGGAGGCATCCTTCTACCTAGCTTTCATATCGCAGACGATGAAATATTTGCAGATACTGACGCAGGTTAACAGAAGAGCTGCATCAGAGAGGCTGGGGTGCGAGAGCACCACCAGAAGTCACCGCCCTGAACTATCCAAGGGCAGGCGTGCAAAAGGCAGACGGGTGTGGGGTGAACATCGAGGGAGGCCGGTAACACAAGGAAAGTGTGTTCTGGACCTGCTGGGCCCAGGGGCATCTGAGTGCGAGTTCTGGCTCCACACTCGAGAGCGGTGTATCCTGAGGCACGTCCCTCCCCTCCGGAGTCAGCTCCTCTCCCTGGAAGATGAAGGTGTGAGCCGTGTGGGTGTGAGAACTGCAGAGAGGACGTGCGTGGGGGCCTTGCACAACGCCTGGCCCACAGCTGGTGCTCCGGTGTTCATGCCATGTCCTCCAGCTCCCTGTTCACCGCTGATGGGAAGTCAACTCACCAGTCACCAGTGCACTGATATCGTGTCTAGGAGAAAAAACACTCCCCTGTCCGCAGGAGTGTCAGGAGACGAGTAGTGAAAGACAGCTTAACTCCCCTTCCGTATAAGTGGTGAAAGACGGCTTAAAACCTGCTTCCTGCTGTACCGCTGTGCCCGCCGGGCGATTCTGGAGAGATTTTCAAAGCTCCTCGTGGCTCAGTTTCTTCACTTTATGAGGATGATCATCCTCTCTCATAGAGCTTCTACGAGGATTAGACCAGCTGATAAATGTGAGATACTAACAACAGTGTGTGCCGCAAGGTCAGCACTCGGTAAGCGTTAGGCGCCATTAACTGCTGTTACGACTCATTGCAGCCTTGTATGTGCAATGCTTTCAGGAGAATGAAGTAACAGCCTGGTGTCCTCCAAGAGGCAAAACTACAGAAAAAGCGTGAGAGCAACAACAGGCTAACACGGGGTAGTCAGAGCCACTAAGCAACGGGGGAGCTCTGTGAAAGAATAATAAGCACCTTAGGGTGGGGCTGTGGCATAGTAGCTAAGCCTCTGCCTGCAGCACCAGCATCCCACATGGGCTCCGGTTCCTGTCCCAGCTGTTCTTCCAATCCAGCTCTCGGCTAATGGCCTGGGAAAGCAGTGGAACATGGCCCAAGTGCTTGGGCCTCTGCACCCATGTGAGAGACCAGGAAGAAACTCCCGGCTCCTGGCTTCGGATTGGCCCAGTTCCAGGTGCTGCAGCCATTTGGGGAGTGAACCAGCAGATGGAAGATATCTCTCTCTCTTTCCCTCTGTCTGTAACTCTGTCTCTCAAATAAATAAATAAATCTTAAAACACACACACAATTATTTTTTATTAGTTTTTTTAAGATTTATTTTATTTATTTGAAAATCAGAGTTACACAGAGAGGCAGAGAGAGAGAGAGGTCTTCCATCTGCTGGTTCACTCCCCAGATGGCCGCAACGGCCGGAGCTGCACCGATCTGAAGCCAGGAGTCAGGAGCTTTTTCCAGGTCTCCCATGTGGGTGCAGGGGCCCAAGGACTTGGGCTATTTTCCACTGCTATCCCAGGCCATAGTAGAGAGCTGGATCAGAAGAGGGGCAGCCGGAACTAGAACCAGCGCCCATATGGGATGCCGGCGCTTCAGGCCAGGGCTTTAACCCGCTGCACCACAGCACTGACCCCTCTTTTTTAAAAAAATAAATAAACGTCTATATAATGTCCACTGTATGCCAAGGCACCGTAATAAGCATTTTACAAGAGGACTTCAAAATATTTGCAGAAAATGAAGCTTAAGAGATTAAAAAAAAATCTGAAATACAAACTTTATTTCCCAGCATGCATTCTATTGAATTCAAGATACTTTTGGAACCAACGACACAATCCATCTTCTCCATTCCTCCAGAACTGAGGGTCCCAGGAATTGAACTATGTCAACGCATTATTAACAGAAGGAATAAAACGGATTCCTTTAAAGAGCCTTGAAGATTAGAAAGCAAAAAGAAGTCAGAAGGAGCCAAATCAGGACCTTGGGGTGGATGCCTAATGATTTCTCACGGAAACTCGCAAAATTGCCCTTGTTTGATGACAGAAAAGAGCAAGAGCATCATTGTGGTAGGAACAGACTCTTGGTAAAACATTTCCAGATGTTTTTCTGCCAAAGCTTTGGCTTTCTCAAAATTCTTACAATAAGCTGTTATTGTGGTTCTCTAGGCTTCCAGAAAGTCAACATGAAAATGCTTCGAGCATTCACACCCTCTACCTTGACCAGTCTTCTGCTTTGACAGATTCCACTCTTGGTAGCCACTGCTTTGAATTTGCTTTGTCTTCAGGATTGTACCACTAAGATCATGTTTCACTTCCTGTTACAATTCTTAGGAAAAATGCTTTAAGATATTGATCTTGTTTAAAATTTTCATTGAAAGTTCTGATCTTGTCTGTTGCCAATCTGGATGCAACAGTTTTGGCACCACTGAGTGGAATGATTTCTCAACTTTAATTTTTCAGTCAGAATTGTATCAGGTGAACCAACGGACATGCGTATGGTATTGGTTAATATTTCTGCATTAATTACCACTCCTCCTCAATCAGGGCATGAGCAGCACGACTTTTTTCCTTGTAAATTGAGGTGGATTTTCTGCCATCTCAAGCTTCATAGTCAGCATTATCTTGTCCCTTCTTAAGATGAGAACAATTTGTAAACTGCTAATTTCTTTGGATCATTGCCTCTGTAAACTTTTTTAAAGAAGGTATGGATTCTTTCTTTTCTTGTTTTCTTTTTTGTTGTTGTTGTTGGTGGTGGTGGTGTTGTTTTGTTTTTAGATTTTATGTATTTGAGAGGTAGAGTTACAGACAGAGAGAAGGAGAGACAGAGAGAGATCTTCCATCTGCTGATTACTCCTCAAATGTCTGCAACAGCCAGACTGAGTCAGGCTGAAGCCAGGAGCCAGGAGCTTCTTCCAGGTCTCCCACATGTGTACAGGGATCCAAGCACTTGAGCCACCTTCTGCTGCTTTCCCAGGCCATTAGCAGAGAGGTGGATAGGAAGAGGAGCAGCCCGGACACAAACCAGCTCCCAAATAGGATGTCGGCCTTGCGGGTGGAGGCTTAGCCCACTACAGCACGGTTCTGCCTCATGAACATTTTATATACCATCAATGATTTACCAAGCTCCACCAAAAATGTGCTGTTTGTTCCTTCTTCAATTTTAGCAGAATGCATGTTGTTCTGGTAGGGGTTTTTTGTAAACTGATATCTTACACTTCTTAGTGCCTCAAACAAGATTCTGTTCAGGCTTGTTACAATACTATGGTGTGAGAATCTTTTTGGTGCAAAAGTTTTGAAGTCAATGCCTAATCTTTTTATCACATATTTTCCATGAACTTTTTGAAGGCCCTCATATCCATATTAACTTACTCATTACTAAGAAACCTTTAGGTTGTACACTGATTTGATCCTTAAAAGGGGCCTAAAAAGCAGATGAAATAATTTTTCTGTTTTTCAGATGAATAAACTGAGGAACAGAGAACTTCAATAATTTGAACAAAGGTCACCCAGGAAGAGGCAGAATCAGGTCAACCTCAGACAATCTCACTGCAGCCTTTGGGCCCTGAGCCACATTGTTATTATAGACTGTCAGCCCTAAAGTGGACTCGTTCACACTCCCACGCTCTGTCCCCTCAGAACAATGGGAAGTTTGGGGATTTTCTTCAGTGTGTGAGAATAGAGGTTGTCATCTTCTTTAGAGTGCTCAAAGAAAGCTAGATGACGTGTGAACACCCAAGTTACACACGCTGGAAAGAAAGAAAAATAGATGTGGATAGGTGGATGGAAAGACTTCGTGAGTTCTGTGCCATATTGAAATCAAAGGAGAGGGACCAGTGCTGTGGCACAGCGGGTTAAAGCCCTGGCCTGAAGCGCCGGCATCCCATATGGGTGCCGGTTCGAGATCCAGCTGCTCCACTTCCCGTCCAGCTCTCTGCTGTGGCCAGGAAAAGCAGTGGAAGATGGCCCAAGTCCTTGGGCCCCTGTACCCACATGGGAGACCTGGAGGAAGCTTCTGGCTCCTGGCTTCGGATCAGCACAGCTCTGGCTGTTGCGGCCAATTGGGGAGTGAACCATCGGATGGAAGACACCCCCCCCTCTCCTCTATGTAACCCTGACTTTCAAGTAAAAATTTAAAAATCTTTAAAAAAATAGAAATCAAAGTAGAAATCAAACTAATGGAATTAGCTACAAAATCAGCAGAAAATTAGATACTATCAAATTTTATTTAATTTTGAACTAAATTAGTGATGAAGTACATTTAAAACTTAGCCTGCTAGATCCTTGGCACAACTTTCTTCCTGTCTGAAGCATCAGTTAGGTAAGAAACCTGGCTTGACATATTACGTTCTCCTCTTACACCTACACAGAAATCAGATTTAATCCTACAACAGGAAGACAAACGCACAGTGACACAGGAACATACTTAAGAACCACGTATACAAAGAATTCCACTTCCTTTGTGTCCCAAGAGAAGACCCAGCTGACCCCAGGAAAGACCCAATCCCCTAAGAGTCAGCTTAACTTTCTTAATTCCAGTGATACTTGGAAAGACTGCCTCTTCCCTGATTACTGCAATCAAAAAGGAAAATCTTGATTTAAAATTAACTTTCTATGAATTGTCCACCAGGGAACCTGCAACAGCCACAACAGGTGTGGGGCAGGAAGAGGTTCCCCTGTTCAAGGGACACAGCCAAATTCTTCAAATGCAGGTTCCAGATGGAAAAGTAGGCTGCATGGAAGAGCATCTTCATGCCTTAGTTAGCAAGCCAAGTCCCCACTGGAAAAGCTAGTGACAAAGGTCCAGGCCATCCCCAAGAGTGAAGCGTCCCAATTCCACTGATTATTTTTAAAAAGCAGCAGGGGAGGGGTGGATGCTACATTTTGAAATGGTGAAAGGTAGCTGATCTTGTCATAAGACATGACTGTGAATAATTATACTAATAAGTTGGATAGCCTACAAGAAAGGATTAAATTCCAAGACATAACCTACCAAGACTGAATCATAAAAAATAGAAAACATGAGCAGACTACTGAGTAAGGAGTTTAAATCAGGAATAAAAGTTCGCCATCAAAGAAAAGCCCAGTACCCGAGGGCTTCACTGCCGAATTCTACTGAACATTTAAAGAGCAAATACCAATCCTTCTGAACTCTTCCAAACAGTCGGAGAAGGGCTACTTTCAAATTCATCCTATGAGCCCAGAATTACCCCGGTACCAAAGGCAGACAAGAACATGACAGGGAAACAGAACTCCAGTCTCGTATCCCCGATGAACAGTCACAGGTGCAAAAAGCCCCAGCAAAATAATAGCAGAACAAATTCAACAACACAACGAAAGGATCCCTCACCCTGATCAAGTGGAATTCATCTCAGGAATGCAAGGATGGTTCAACACACACAAACCAATAAACACAACTCACCACCTCAACAGGACGGAGACAGGAAGCAGACGACTGTCTCGAACTCAACACGTCTCTTCTCTTACTCAAAAGGAGGAGGAGCTAAGTGGTCCTGGAGAGAGTATAAAGACAAAAGATACCAGTGAGAACTTTTCCTCCACAAACCTTAAAAAGAAACAAGACCAGGGCAGCAAAACAAGACGAGGATGACAAATTGGCTCTATTTCTGTCAACTGTTGCAGTTTCTTTGTGCTCTGAACTGCTTTCCAGAAGAGGAAATGGAAGCGTTTGTTCAGAGAACCCTTGGCACAAACAGAGTGCGAGTGGACGACAGCGGCTCCTACAGAGGCTTCCCAGCTGGTCTCCTGCCCCCAGCTTCATGCGCATCCCCCGTCAGCCTCCCTACAACCTCCTCAGCATTCTAACAGACGAGCGGAAGCCCCCTGCCCCCTTCTCAGATCCTGAAATACTGGTCGTCACCTGCAGGAAGTGAGTCCAGATGGTCAGTGTGGACTGCGGGGGCCTTCAGACACAGAGCCACCCGGAAGCCCACCCTCTGTGGTCCCTGGGACCAGGTACGCGTTCTGGAAGTCAGAAAAGGCCGCTCACCCATTTCTTTGCAGGTTATGCTGTCTCTAGCCAGCCTCAGAGATTTGGAAAGGACTTGGGATAGGAACTCGAAAGATTCAAACAGGGATTCCCCAGGGAAGGAAAAAGCAAACAGCACCCACACGTCACTGCCCACACAGCTTGTTCTTGCTGTGTTTAAGATTTATTTATTTACTTGAAAGGCAGAGTTACAAAGACAAGGGGAGAGAGAGAGATGGAAGTGGATCTTCCATCTGCTGGTTCACTTCCTAAGTGGCCTCACTGGCCAGGGCTAGGCCAAACCAAAGCCGGAAACCTGGAACTCCATCTGGGTTTCCCACGTGGGTGCAGGGGCCCAAGTACTTGGGAAATCTGCTGCTGTTTTTCAAGGCGCATTAGCAGGGATCTGAAGTGGAGCAGCTGAGACTCGAACCACAGCCACATGGGATGCGGGCACTGCACACAAGAGGCGGCTCAACCTGCCGCACCACAGTGCTGGCTCTGCCTGCACGTCTGTGGGTGTTTTCCAAAGGCTTTCACCAGTCAGTATTTCTAGTTTGTTGCCAGCATTTATTGTAGACTGGGGAACATGTATCTCAATATGCAAACAGTTTAGCTCCCTTCAAGTTTAGGCTTTTCACAATTGATTCTCAGTGTTTGCCTCTTTTAAAAAAAAAAAAAAAGATTTTTTATTTATCCGAAAGGCAGAGTTAGAGAGAGTTTGCCTTTCTTAATCCCAGTGAGGCTGGCAGGTCTCTCACTTGGAAAGACCATCAGAAAGGAGAGTGTTGGTTGGAAATGATCTAAGAGCAGTCCACCCGATGGATGGGGCTAAAGGGGATGCTACTGAGCTTCCTCCTTGTCATCACTGAAAACCTGGCTCCAACAAAGTGCAAGAGTACCCAGCACCACGCCCAGGGGCTTCCTACAGAAACTGAGCACCTGCCCTGGGAATTAACGTTGCTCCCTGACACACAGAAGTGCGGCACTGGGTCTTGTCTGTGTTACCCGAGGGATACCGCACAGGGCCACAGGAGCGCTGCAGCTTCCTCTAAGTCGCAAGTTCCCTGGGAGCTCAGAAGGGGCTGATCCCGCTGGCAGAGCGTTGGCCGCGCAGGCGCGTGAGCACCAGGTTTGGGAGCGTGGGGAGGCACAGGCTGCCCCCGGCCGAGCACACGCATTTCCCCCCAGCGCCGCTGTCCTGGCGGCACTCAGGGTTCGAGCACAGGAAAGGCTCCCTGCTGCGCCTGGACAATCCACCCAGCAATATTGCCACACACTTGCTGGTGGCACTTCTCCCTCTCCGAACAGTACAGGGCCCCTTCACGCCTCCAGGAGAACTCAGTGCGACCTCCTAACAACGTTCAGGGGAAAACTAGAAAAGGCCCGGAGAGCAGCTGCAAACAGCTCTCATCCACCGCGACCCCTGCACCGTCGGCCAGCTCGGTCTCACGCACAGAACTAGAACGAAAACCGAGCCAAAAAGGGAAGGAGGATGCAACACGGTCCATCTTAACAGAACGCCTCTCACTCTCCAGACGCTATCCTCACAGCTAATCCCGCTGGGGAACTCCATTTTTAATTCACATTTTCCAGGACTTTTTAAGACTTAGAGAACAAAGAAGATGAAAAAATACTTTATCTGATGTGCAGCGCCATCCATGCGCTCCCCATCCAAGCTCAGGACACAGGGAGCTGCCCGCTCTGCACTGCTGCCTCCCCAGCTCCAGGAGAGCGCTGGGCACAGCGTGGGAGCGCCACAGTGTTGGTGCAATCAGTTCCCTCCCCCACATCTAGTGCATACCTGCCCTGTGCCAGGCCACGGGACAGGGCCCAGGGGCCACGGCTAGCAGCCTACCAAGGACTCCCAGCTCCAGCTGTGCGTCTACACCTGCTGCGCAGAGGCACTGGGAGAAGGGGCTGAAGCCGGGCACGGTCATCTCATGTCTCGGAGTCTCTTTCCAAACAGGTAACCCCTGCCGGGATGTGCACTGGCAAGTTCCCTGCCTGGGAATCTGAAACACTGACGTGCATCCGAAGTCTAAGCAGGCCGCTGGCAGCTGTTGAGGCCCCAGACAACAGCCCAGTCCCCAGAGCAAGGCCCGTGACTGCCCTGACCTCTGGTATCACCCTGAGGTCAGCAGTGAGCAGAGAGAGCGGGAGAGCCTGAAGTCACTGAGCCTTCTCTGTGGGCATGGAGGTCCAGCCTCGCACACATCAGAGAGCTGACCATGGGCGGCTTCTGAGGCAGCCCCTCGAACACCCAGGGAGGCCTCTGAAATGGCCTGGATTGAAGAATTAAAACCTTTGTTTTGGGGCCGGCGCTGTGGCGCAGTGGGTTAAAGCCCTGGCCTAACGCACTGGCATCCCATATGGGCGCCGGTTCTAGTCCCGGCTGCTCCACTTCTGATCCAGCTCTCTGCTGTGGACTGGGAAAGCAGTGGAAGATGGCCCAAGTGCTTGGGCCCCTGTACCCACGTGGGAGACCTGGAGGAAGCTCCTGGCTCCTGGCTTCAGATCGGTGCGGCTCCAGCTATTGCAGCCATCTGGGGAGTGAACCAGCAGATGGAAGACCTCTCTCTCTGTCTCTACCTTTCTCTGTAACTCTTTCAAATAAATAAAATAAATCTTTTTTTTTTTGACAGGCAGAGTGGACAGTGAGAGAGAGAGACAGAGAGAAAGGTCTTCCTTTTGTCGTTGGTTCACCCTCCAATGGCCCCCACGGCCGGCATGCTGCGGCCGGCGCACCGTGCTGATCCGATGGCAGGAGCCAGGAGCCAGGTGCTTCTCCTGGTCTCCCATGGGGTGCAGGGCCCAAGCACCTGGGCCATCCTCCACTGCACTCCCTGGCCACAGCAGAGAGCTGGCCTGGAAGAGGGGCAGCCGGGACAGAATCCGGCGCCCCGACCAGGACTAGAACCCGGTGTGCCGGTGCCGCAAGGCGGAGATTAGCCTAGTGAGCCGCGGCGCTGGCCAATAAAATAAATCTTTTTTTAAAAGCTTTTTTTTTTTTAATCTAATATATAGGGGGAAAAAACCTTGCTAAGAGTTAAGGAAAAGTTCCTGTCTCTGTCTTGCCTTTACACTTTCCGTCAAAAAGCTTTCAGGGCTTGGTGCAAGGTGGAAGCAACCTTTTGTACTTGGAGTTCCCAGATGGTTGCCCTCTGGCAAAGCTCAAGGGGGTGGCGATGGAGAATCTGATCCAGGTAAGAAACAATCACCCGTAGAGCACTGGCCAGAGCCCTGCTGAAGTCACCATCGCTGAGGTCTCACAGCAGCAAGGACCTCCGGGCCGGCACTGTGGCATCACGGGTAAAGCTGTGCCTGCAGCACTGGCATCCCACATGGGCAGCAGCTCGTGTCCCGGTCGCTCCACTTCCAATCCAGCTCCCAGCTCCTGGTTTCAGATTGGCCCAGCTCTGGCCATTGTGGCCATCTGGGGAGTGAACCAGCAGATGGAAGACCTCCCCACCGCCTCTACCTCTCTGTAACTCTGCCTTTCAAATAAATAAATCTTTAAAAAGCAAACAAAAGAAGATCTCCAACCAAATCCTCATGCCTGGCTAAGGAAGACTAAAGGGCAAAATCAATTGTTTGGGCTAAAACTGCAAAGAGAAAAACTCAAGCATTTGAACATGAGACTATTGCGTTCCCAGGGTATACCCAGTCACTGAAGTTTTCCTGAGCCGTGCGTAAAGTGAGGACGTATTTAGTTCATTCTTTAAATGAGCTACCCCGAGAGTGAGAATCAAAGGGTAAAGGCAGGGAAATTCAAGCCCAGGACCCAGCGTGGAGTACCAGAGCGGAAACACAGCATGCGTCAGTATCGGTGTCCAAACAGTGATGGCAGGAGCCTGACAGGAAACGAGCCACTCTCCTGACGACACGATCGGGGAAGCACACAGCTAGAAACCAGGTCGGAACGCGGCAGTCTTCCCCCGCCTCAGCGCCACGGCCTTGCTCTCTGGTCGGCTCTCTTCCACGCTTCCCAAACCTTATTTCCCAGGTTTCTGGTCCCCACGGTTTTCCTTTTCCAGAGAGGCAAATGCCCTGCATCCCTTCACTGCCAGCAATACGCAGAGCTTAGGTCAGCTGAGCCCAACAGCGCTCATCCCCTGCCAAGTTTCCCACAGTGCACTCCCATCCCTCCACTGAGCGCCAAGCACAGTCAGGAAGACACCCTCGGGCCCTGGCCTCGGGCTCCCGACAGTCGCTGGGGTGGGGCTGGGGAGGTTAGACGAGCAAGCACCCTGGCAATCAATGAGAACACGTGAACTAGCGCTGAGTTCGCACTGATCCAGTAGAGGAGAAAGGCGTCTGACGTATAAAGGAAGCCGGGGCTGGCGGACACGAGAGGGTCCCTCCACGTCAGTGGTGGGAGGAACCTAGTCAAAGACGCACTCTGAGATGACGAGGTGTTGGCCAGAAGGAGACGTAGGGAATAGGGCTGACGTGGCCACCGTGGGAAGGCTGGGGCTGACAGGTTAACGTGCTGAGGATATCTGCCCAGATAAGACCTTTGCTTGCTTGCTTTTTTTAAGGTTTTATTTATTTATTTTTTTAATTCACTTGAGAGGTAGAGTCACAGACAGAGAGATGGAAAGACAGAGAAAGGTCTTCCACCTGCTGGTTCACTCCCCAAAAGGCCACAATGACTGGAGCTGAGTCAATCTGAAGCCGGGAGCCAGAAGTTTCTTCTGGGTCTCCCACGTGGGTGCAGGGGCCGTAAGCAGAGAGCTGAATCAGAAGAGGAGCAGCCGGGACACGCGCCGGCACCCCTATGGGATGGCAGCACCCCAGGCGGAGCTTAGCCTACTGCGCCAGAGCGCGGCCCTGAGCCCCGCCTTTGTGAAACCACACACGCTGAGCGCTTCAGAGCGCGGTCAGGCCCTGCTGCCGGCTGCTCACCAGCGCCCACGTGGCGAGTTCCTTGCTTCCAGGCGCAACTGAGCGTGCGTTGCATCCTGCCTTAAGTCTCCCTGCTACCCAGCAAGCTCCGACAGTTCCCCCCCTCCCCTCGACTACGACTCATCCCTCAAGAGCAGGATTGTTTCAGCACCATCTGATTGACTTACTGTGTGTTAATCGTTTGGTAACATGGCCAGTTCAGGTGAACAAAAAAAGAAACATTTCCACCCCAAACTGTCTTGTCATCAAGGCTTTTTTTTAAAAAAAAATTTATTTATTTTAAAAACAGAACTACAGAGAGAAAAAAAGCAGACAGACAGACAGACTGAAAGATCTTCTATCCACTGGGTTTACCTCCCAAACCATGTAATGACTGAGGCTGGGCCAAACCCAAGCCAGGAGCCAGAAATTCCATCTGGATCTCCCACATGGGTAGCAGGTGCCAAAGCTCTTGGCCCACCTCCTGCTGTTTTCCCAGGCACATTAACAGGAAACTGGCTCAGAAGAGGAACAGAAGTGGACTTGAACCAGTGTTCCGATATGAGATGCCCGTGTCTCAAACGGTGGCTTAACCCCCTGTGCCACAGCCCTGGCCTCATCCCAAAGGTTCTCGAGCGTTCTCAAGGGAGAAAGGGGAAATTCTAGGTTTTTCTTGGTGTCACTCCTGAAGGATCCACAGAGGGGGCCACTACTATGAGAAAAACCCCGAGGTGGTTCTGCCCCGTAAGTGCCAGCCCTCTGGACCAGGTGTGCAAGCAACCGGGCCAGCCTGGCACTAAGACCAGTCATAAGTTTGTGAGCAATTCAGGGTTGGTCTCAAAGGTTTAAGCTCTCCGCTGAGCTGCTGGACATCTCAACCCCAAAACCGCTAGTGCTCCCGAAATACCCAGAGGAAAGGAGGATTCCCTTCATCTTGTTGAAGAGAGAGACCTGCTGAGGCACGTGGGAGTAAGCTTCCCAAAGATGACTGCCCAGGAATTCCCAACAAATCTGCAAGTCACAACAAAGCATCCATGTAGCTCAGGCCCTTGGACAGGATTCTCGAGACAAGAAAAAAAATCGAGGCTGAGCTTTGAAAAATCGTTTCTCTGGAGGCAGCATGAGGACTTGGTGCATTTTCACAGCCACTGGCTCCCAAGGCTGCCTCACGCGGTTCAAGACAAGTCCCACTTCTGCAAGTGAGATGCCTGTGGCAAACCCCCATACTGCGGCCATAGGTGGCTTTCTTTCAACGGAAAATTCCACTGCAGGTCCCCGTGAGACTCAGGCCAGCATTCCAGGGCTGACTGGGTGAACGCCTCCTGCATTCCCTCCTGCAGGACCATCTGGCAGGGTCAGGTCGCTGCAGGTGGTGATTGGCATTTGCCTGGAAAAGTCAGGTGCTTATCTGGCCAGCTGGGCTCAGCAGACTGGGTTATCAGGGGAGCCTGGGTTCCCCTGAGATGTTTGTCCTTTAACTCAGCTATTATTAGGCACCTGCCCTGCCCCGGGCACGGAGCTGGAGCAGGGGTGATCAACTCTGGCCTTGCCACCCAGGAACTTTGTGCACAGAGGTGATCCGACGCAACCACAGTAGTGCTGGAAGGAGGAGACAGTGGGTTCAGGGGAGGCAAAGGTCGCTGGTGGTTTCGGCAAAGGCTAGGCTGCTCGGAGGGACACCTGCAGCCCCGACAGCAAAGCAACGGGGGTGGGGGGGGGGAGGACAGCGACCATTCTCCAACCGCGTTCTTGAAAACTATTTTAGCCACTTAAATTTCTACCAGGAATTTTCAGTGCTTAACTTCTTTATCAGAATAAGAGCAGAAAAAGATAAAAAAAAAATTAAGAGTAGCATCAATCCCGCCACCATCAGGTAAGCCAACCACTGGAACTACGAAGTGTGGGTCAAGCCCAGTTTCACCGCGAAGGTCAAGTTCAGCCGCAGCACCGCAGGGAAGCCCGGTGGCCTGTGATCACAATCAGCCTGAGGAGCAGGCAACTTCCAAAGCAACACAGAGCAGAGCTGGAATCCTTGGCTCTCCCAGGCCCCCGGTTTTCCTGCTCACTTTCCTAGCTCTTGTCACCTAAGCAGTCCCCCTCCTCTAGCCCCGGAGCCCCCCAAAGAGACCCCAAACCCCTGATCGCCTATGACGAGGGCTCATTTGTGTCCGCACAACCAGTGAAGGGATGCACTCGCGTTTATTTCCGCCTTCTCTCCCGGTGGCATGTCCCTGTCTCTTTCCTTCCTCTCCCAATCCCAGCCGTATCCATCTGTTACGTCACATCCACGGGAGCTGTTCGGGCCGTCAGACAGCCCTGATTCACGCTCCGGCAATGTGGAGCCACCAAGCCCCTCAGTGGCTGTGACCCCCACTTCTCCGTCAGTAGCACAGAGCAGTGCACCTAGCAGAGAGCGTTCCTGGGAGGGAAAAGCGGCCGTGTGGTTGGCGTGCTGCGAACGCCCCTCCTCCTGTTCCTGGGACTCAGCTCAGACCCTGGCTCTTCCGGGAAGCCCCGGGGGACCCACGTGGGATCCACGTGTGCGGGTAGCTCAGAGGTGCTTTCCGGGTCTGGGCAGGCCCTCCGGGAAGACAGCCTGCGGTGGAGACGCTGCAGCCGTCGTGCAGGGAACATGTTGGGGGAAGAGCGGTGCTGAGGCTGAGCTGCCTGGCAGCTGCGTGGAGGGAAACCACAGCCCAGCTCGCTCCATTAGAGCTACGTCAGCGCTACCCGGGCCTCTTGGCAACCCTGCCTCCCTCGGTCGCGTTGCCCAGGTACCCGCCCCGCTCATGAGGGAGCTTCTCAAATGCTGCCTGTGCCGGCAGTGACAGCCGCTTGTCAATTCACGTGGCTTTGGGGCCCCGATGCCTTGACCGCTAGAAGGCCTGTTCCACCCGCACCCAGGAAGCTGAGGCCTGTCTGATGTCAGGGCCTATGCTGGGGCACCGCGGCTCGGGTTCCAGCGTGGGCTCCGAAACAAAGCCCAGCTCAGGGGCTGGAAAGCTTTGGCCCATGTCACCAAGCGGAGATCTGGACAGCAGTGTGCCCTTCCCGTCCCCGGGGACCTCGGGCCCAGCGGCTTCTCTGCCTCCTGGTCGACAGCGCCAAGAGGCTGGAAGAGGCAGCCCGGTCCCCAGCCGCTGCCAGACCGTCCGGCGCGCCTTGTTCGAACCGAAGCCTCCGGCCACACACGGGGGCCTTGTTGGCTTCGCAGAAAATGAAACAGCAGCTGAAGGAGCCATGAGAAGGCACACGTCTGATGGCGACACCGCGGCTTGGTCACGACCCCTCGATGTGCCCGCAATTGGGTAGAATCGCAGAATCTTCCAGAAACCCCAAAGTCCGCCCCCCTCACCGTGTTCTCATCTTCAAGTTCTCTCTGAGGCCACCAACAAAGATGCAACACAGATTTTCACAAATGTCATTCGGGATCAGAACAGAAACAGCTTTGTACAATGGAGGCCACTTTGCACAACACATCCACAACTCTGGGCCGCGATGCTCATCACCTTTCGCTAACAGTCTAACAGTTCACACCCTCGTGGAGCAGCTTGTACCTCCAGGGTGGAAATCTCTAGATTTAAGGAATGCTAGAGCGAAGTGTTGGTGTGCAGATGTGTCCCCCGCTTCCAACGCGATTCCAAGACTCTGAATCCATCACGTGTGCCCCTCCCGGCGATCCTGGCACCGACACAAGATGTTGCAGGGAAAACGAGAGACATAAGGCTCCTTTCTTGGGGTGCTTAAGTGTCAGTGTAGGGCATGGACAAAAAACAAACAAACAAACAAACAAACAAAAACCAGCAGATACTGATGCGTGCTGAGAAGCTGCTCAGACAGGACATGTGCTGGTCTGGTTAGTCCAGCCTGGATCACCAAGAGGGCTTCCCAGAGGAGGTGACAGTAAACCAGGACCTGAATACTAAGGGGCAAACATGTGCATTCCAGGCAGTGGAAGCAGCAAATGCCGGGTCCTCAGGGAGGAGCAGGACCAAGGTGACCCCGGCCCCTGGAGAGCGCCCCTGTGAGTGTGGCCGACAGAGTGTGACGCACACCTGGAAGGTGAGCTGCTGTCCCTCTGCGCACGGTGTGTCTCGGTTCTTTCGGGAGCACTCCCTTCAGGGCCAGCACAGCCACCTGTTGATGATTAACACCAGCAGACCCGGTGAGCAGACCGCATGAGGCAGGCGGTCAGCCGTGGAGTTCCCGCCGAGGGAGGCGAAGGGAGATCTGGCATGGTTCCTGGGAGGCTGTGCCCTTCATTCCTGCGTAACTGCCACCACCCCATTGTCCACCTCTCATCAGGGCCCAGGGGCCCATCGGCTGTGTTGAGTAATAACCTTTCTTCATCTGTGGGAAGCTGGTAGCTCAGAACAGCTGCACACCGATCCACGCTGCTCCACGTCACCGAGCACAAGCTGTAACATGTAGCCTGCCAGCCGCTCCCGACGAGCCGACACCCTGGGCTCACAAAGCGACATGGGTTAGAAGCGCTCTGTGTCAGGGCCGACCACCTCCGCACACTCAGAGTGGACACACCTTCCTCGCCTTCAGTCCACTCAGGATCCACGTGGGGAGCTCAGCCGGCTGGAAGTGAGCCCTCGTCCTGGTGGAGCTTCCCCTGCCCAGTCTAAACCTCCACGTGCTCGGGGCCCTGGGAGGGTGTGTCAGGGTGTGCGATTCTCCGGCTCGCAGACGCACGCTTTGGGCCACACGCCCCTGACAAGGGAGAAAATCTTCTCCCCGAATGTTCCTATAACTCCATCACAGCTTGTTATCAAGGAAAACAAATGCTTCCAAGTCCCTGGCTCCCTGTATCGGTCCAGTTCACATCTTTCTATCCTGTACTTCAGGATAGCATTCAATCCTGCAGCCTTTATATATAAATTATATAATATATGCAAACTATATGTATTATATAAATTAGAGGACTGAATACCACTTCTAGGCTTATTGTGTGCTCACAGCAAACACTTCTCACATGTCTATCACGCCCCAGACCATGTACCACTAATGGTTTCTTTCACCTTGGGCAAGTTACCAACTTGCTTTATGCCCTGTTTCTTCTTATCTGTACAAACAGCTACGATGCAGTCACTATACCAGGCGACCACTAAGGTCTTTTGCAGCTCCGAATACTTTTGCTTCTGGAGAGGGTGACAGCCACCACCATGAAAATCTCAACAGCAGGGCAGACCACAGAAGGGGGGGGGACTAATGATTTGCATTTTATTTTTCCTTTGCTATGGATTTCATTTGCATGTATTGGGTAAGAGTTTTGTCACTTGTAATGATTAGGAACATAGTTCTAGAATTTTCTTTCTTGTATTCATGAGTTTTTTTTTTTTTTTTTTTTGACAGGCAGAGTAGACAGTGAGAGAGAGAGAGACAGAGAGAAAGGTCTTCCTTTGCCGTTGGTTCACCCTCCAATGGCCGCTGCGGCCAGTGCGCTGTGGCCGGCGCACCGCGCTGATCCGATGGCAGGAGCCAGGTGCTTCTCCTGGTCTCCCATGGGGTGCAGGGCCCAAGCACTTGGGCCATCCTCCACTGCACTCCCTGGCCACAGCAGAGAGCTGGCCTGGAAGAGGGGCAACTGGGACAGAATCCGGCTCCCTGACCGGGACTAGAACCCGGTGTGCCGGCGCCGCAAGGCGGAGGATTAGCCTAGTGAGCCGTGGCGCCGGCTTCCATGAGGTTTTAATATCAGAGTTGTGTTGGTCTCTTAAGATGAGTTGGAAAGCCCTTGATCCTTCTCTGTGTTCTGAAAGGGCACATCACTGTGCTGTGAATACTCTGTAAATGTTTGGGGAAATTCACCAGTGAAACTATTTAGGCCTTTATTTAACCCTGAGGAAAGATTTATTTATCTGAAAGTCACAATTACAGAGAGAGAGAGAGAGAGAGAGAGAGAGAGGGAGGAAGGGAAGGAGGGAGGATCTTCCATCTGCTGGTTCACTCCCCAAGTGATAGTCCTGATCCTCCCTTTATCAATCTCTTGACCCCGGCCTCGCCCTTGTAACTCGCTCTGGACAATGAGCTTGCTCTCTCCCAGCATGCTCCTGGGCCACAACCATGAGGCGATGCCTAGGTCAGCCTGGGGTGGATGTGAGACTCACAGAAGCAGCCAAGCCTTTCCATCTGGGGCCTGCAGCTCCCATGAGACAAGGAGATGGGGCTCAGAGTCCAGGAAAGCCAGACTTCTCAGGGCAGAACAGCGGAGGGGAGAGCTCTGGACATCTGCAGAGGGTCCCTCTCAAGTCTTCAGCTAGGTAGTGACCAGAGGGGAGAGCTCTGGACATCTGCAGAGGGTCCCTCTCAAGTCTTCAGCTGAGTAGTGACCAGAGGGGAGAGCTCTGGACATCTGCAGAGGGTCCCTCTCAAGTCTTCAGCTGAGTAGTGACCAGCACAAGGTAAGGCCCCTGTGGTCTAAAAAAACCACCTGACAACCATTCTCAGAGCTCACCCAGGCTTCAGGCTGTTTCCCTCCCACTTGCTAGGGAGGGTAAACCTCATAATCCACAAGGCACGCAACAGAGTGACCAAAGGCCTTGGCCTGTGGAGTGGAGCGAAATTACCTCTGCTCCCACCTAGAAAAACCTAAAGGCAAGACTGAAGGATCCAACTGCTTGCAAGTAGTGCAGCCGGATCCCTGAGCAAATCTCAAGAATAGTTACAGAAATACAAGGAAACCCAGTTCCTGACGAGGGGAAAATCCACCATTTCTCATCCAATCAAAACTGAACTGTTTATTAGTTTGCTGGGGTTGCTGTGGCAAACGGAGGAACTTAAACTGAGGACACATTCATGAGCTCACAGTTCTGGAGCCCAGAGTTCCAGGTCAAGGTGTCAGCAGGGTTTGTTCCTTCTGAGGACAGGGGGAAGGGAAGGACCTGCCCCAGGTCCCCCTCCTTGGCTTCCGATGGCTGTCTTCTCCCTCGTCTCTTCATGTGGAACACTTGGGTGTGTGTGTCGCTAAAATCCCCCTTTTTATAAGGACACCAATACATTGGATGAGAACTCACTCCAATGGCCTCAGTTTCACTCAATTAACTCTCTAAAGACATGGTCTTCCAATAAGGTCACATTCTAAGGTACTGAGGATGAAAACTTCAGCATATGTGTGGGGGAAGGAAGGGATGCAAATCAATCCACAGCAACAGGAAGGAAAACAGGAAAATTTGACCTGCAGTAGACAAAGACGACAGAATAACTATTCAAAGCATATTCCACATGTTTAAGAAACTAGAGGAAAACATGATTAATGTTAAGTGGTAACCTGGAAGACAGAAAGGACTCAAACTGGTGTTGTGGTGCAGCAGGCTAAGCTACCACGTGCAACTCCGGCATCCCATATGAGTGCTAGTTCAAGTCCTGGCTATTCCACTTCAATACAGCTCCCTGCTAATGTGCTTGGGAAAGCAGGGGATGATGGCCTGAGTGCTTGGGCCCCTGGAACCCATGTAGGGGACCCAGATGGAGTTACAGTCTCCTGGCCTTGGCCTGTCCCAGCTCTGGCCATTGTGCTCATTTTGGGAGAGAACCAGCAGAGAGAAGATCTCTCTATCCCTTCCTCCCTCTAACTCTGCCTTTCAAATAAATAAATCACTTTTTAAAAATATAAAAGGACTCAAATGAAACCTCTAGAAGTATAAAAACATAGTTGGAGATTAAAAAATATCTTACAAGGAGTAGAAGATTAAAAACTGCAAAGGTAATACTAATTAATGAACTTGAAAACATAGCAATAGAAATTATTCAAAATGAAACACAAGAGAATAAAGAATGGGAAAAATGAGTGGCATGTGGGACAACTTCAGGCAACTGAGTATCCATGTAAACAGAGTGCAGAAAGTAGAGGAGGAGTCAAAAAAGCATTCAAAGAAATTCTGGCTGAAAATTTCCAAATTTGATAAAAACTAAACAGAGCCAAGAAGCTCAAGAAATTCCAAGTACAAGAAACATGAATAAAACTATACCAACTCATATTATTATTAAATTACTTAAAACCAGTGACAGAAAACCTTAAAAAGAAACCAATGAAGAAAGACACAATAAGTGCTGAGGAACAAAGAGAAGAATGACAGCAGACTCCTGTCATAAACAATGAAACCAACTGACAATGGAGTGCCACCTTGGAAGAACCAAAGAGAAAAAACTGTCAGCCTACAAGTCTCTTCTCAGTATATAAAGGTAAAGGGGTTGGTGTTGTGGTGCAGTGGGTTAAGCTTCTGCCTGTGATGTCACCTTTCCATATGAGCCCCAGTTCCAGTCCCAGCTATGCCCCTTCTTTTCCAGCTCCCTGCTAATGCCCCTGGGAAAGCGGTGGAAAATGGCTCAAGTGTTTGGGCTCCTGCCACTCATGTGGGGGGTTCTGGTGGGATTCCAGGTTCCTGTCTTCAGCCTGGCCCACTCCTGGATGTTGCAGCCATTTGGGGGCGTGAACTAGCAGGTGGAAGATCTCTTTCTCTCTGTAACTCTGCTTTCCAAATAAATAAATAAATAAATCTTTAAAAACTATATCAAGGTAAAATAAAGACTTTTTCAACCACACAAAGGCTGAATTTATCAATAGCAAACCTACCCTACAATAAATGTTAAAGAAAAATCCTTCAGGCAGAAGAAAAACAGCACATATGGAAATCTAAATCTATCACAGGAATGAATTGCACCAAAGATGGAAACTATGTGGATTCTGGAGAGAACCCTCACTATTGTTTCTTTCCACTCCTCACCACTCAGCTTTTATTCCACCTAGAAATAGAACTGATATCAGGCTTAACCCAAAATGTATAATTTATACATTGTAACAGTAAATTATTTTCATTCAATAGTCATTCAATGAACACTGATTCTGTACTGTATTCCAGACACTGGGGATAAAGTAGCCAAAGCAGACAACCTCCATTGACAAACCCATTAAGCTCACCTTCTTGCATTCAATCCTTTTATTTGCGTGTATGAAAAGTGTTATTATAGTCATAACGTAATTTGCTGTTGTTTGTTTGTATGCCTTTTGAAAAATATATTTATTTATTTCAAAGAGTTACAGAGAGAGGGAGAGACAGAGAGAGAATCTTCCATCTGCTGATTGACTCTCCATATGGTCACAACAGCCACAGCTGGGCCAGGATAAAGCCAGGAGTTTCATCCAGATCTCCCACATGGGTGGTAGGAACTCAAGCACTTGGGCCTTCTTCTGCTGCTTTCCCAGGCTATTAGCAGGGAGCTGGGCTGGAAATGGAGCAGCAGGGACAGGAACATGCACCCGTATAGGATGCTAGTGTTTCAGGCAATAGCTTTACTTACTATACCACAATGCCTATTTGTATACTTCGACAATTTCCTCCAGACTACAAAAACTCCAATTTGATTGTATCTTTGTGATTCAAAGATTTACTATAATACTCCAATTAATAAAGGCCTCTGAGAGTTTGAACATGGCTTGTCCTCTACAAAACTCATGTTGAAATTTGATGGCCACTGTGGCATTGTTGGGAGGCAGGGACATTAAGGGGTGATGAGATCATTAAGAGAGATGAATGCTTTTCTCACCGGAGTCAATTCTTGCCCTCTTGGGACGGAAGCAGCTGCTTGGAGAGGGAGCTGTTGTGAACCAGGCTGCCCTCGCGGACCCTCTCCCTCACGTGCCTGCCTCTCCACTTTCTGCCACAAGCTGCAGCAGCATGCGGCCCTCACCAGAGCCAAGCACATACGGGTTCCATGTGTGTGGACTTCCCAGCCTCTGCAACCATGGGATGAAATAAACTTCTTTCCTTTATAAACCCCCAGTCTCAGGTATTTAGTTACAGCAACAGAAAACCAGAGAGTTACAAAGCAACTTTACTATTTTGTTATGTCAAATGTTTATCTGAGTGCTGGATAAGAGTGGAAAAGAGTCTTGGTTTTTATGATCCGTGTCTTCTTAAAAGGATGTGAAGCACTTAGCACAGGCATACACAACAACACAATTAAAATGAAACTGAAAACGCAGAACCACAAATACCAGGAGAATGCAAATATGCTGCCAATAAGTGCTAATTGGTGACTATAATTATTTATAAATGTAATTATTTATAAATATGGCTTAGAGCTTCCAGGCCACCACAGTATAAGGGAAAGGACAATTTTCAAAAAACCATGGTAGGCAGAAAAACTACTAACGCACGACTACTGCTGGCCCCACCCCTTCCTGATGCCTCTCCACGTTCCTTCTTGCAGCCAGGCTTTGATACACAAGGAAATGCAAGTCTCCCGTTACTCTCTGAGGGAGGAATCCCATGTTTTGGTGCCCAGCAACTGTTAGGAGAGTTGTCACCAGGACATGCGTCAGTTACACCCTATCCTTCCATGTGGCCTGAGTACTGAGTTCACCTTGGCCAGTGAGCAAATGTTCTTCTGCAAGTCCACCAGAAATAACCGGGAGCCCAGATGGTGCGATGCTGAGGTCAGCATCCCCAAGTCAGCAGTGGGTATTTTTACATCAGGTTCTGATTTAGGGAGAAAGAAAAATAAATTATATTCTGGTCTACTACCTAGGCACAGCTGTGATCAGCAGACGACAGAACTCTGTCGCTCCCCCTCTTCGTGGAGGAACGACACAGGACCCTGCGCTGTTCTTTCGTCTGCTCGGCCCTCCCCGGGTTTGCTGCTGGTTCTTCCCGGGTTGGCTACTATCCCTTCCACCTCCGTGGAAGGGCAGTTCCCCCTGGCCGCATTCCCCACTTCCGCAGGGGAGCGGCACACCGCCGGCCGGTTCTCTCGGGGGCTGCACGGGTTCCCTTAGATGTTCCCCATAGATGTTTCTGGTGCATGCCGTCTCTCTCCTCCTTTATAGTCCTCCTCCGCCAATCCCAACTCGGCTGAGTACGCTGCTCTCCAATCAGGAGCAAGTCCTACAGTTAATTGGTTGAACTGGAGGCAGCTGTGCGGAAGCTGTTTACTTCTCTCCCAGCGCCATATTGTGGGAGAGCAGATGCATAGAATAAGTCCTAATTCGAGTAACTTAGTCTAGTCCGGATTGCTCCCCACAGATCCCCCTTTCTTTTTATTTTTTAGCGTTGATATGCGCCTGTCTTCGGTGTCCCGCGGCACACACTCTGCTCTACTTGCTAGAGTTGCCACAGGCTCTTACAAGTCCTATCAATCAGGAAAACCGAATCCGGGTCCTCTCTTCGCCATTGTGAGGAGGTTTTTAGGCGCTGATGCATGCCTGTGTTCGGTGCCCTGCAGCGCATGCTCTGCTCTGCCCGCAGGGGCTTACAAAACCTATCAGGCAAACCGAATCCAAGCCTTCTCATTGCCTTATTGTGGGGGAGACTTATTAGTGTTGGTTCGTGCCTATCTTCGGTGACCTGCAGCTCATACTCTGGTCGAGCTTTGCTGGCGCTTACCGCCTTAAATCAGGCAGACCGAATCCAAGCCTCCTAATTGTTGCATTGTGGGGAAGCTTTACTGATGTTAATTTGTGCCTGTCTTCGGTGACCTGTGGCTAGCCGCCCAGGTGCTCATCGCCTCACTAATCGGGCAGACCGAATCCAAGCCTTCTAATTGGCATGTTGAGGGGAGGCCTTATTTTTCTCTATTTCTCTATCTCCGGGCATTCCTATTTCTCCCATTTTACTTCTATCTTCCAGCATTCCTATTTTTCTTTTACTTCACTTCCAAACTTCTGTTTCTCTTATCCCCGCAGCTTCCCGGCACCTCGCCCCGCCGGCGGGTTCCCGGCTCTGCGCCGCTTCAGCCCGCGCGCCTCTCTCATCTGCGCAGCTTCCCGGCTTTGCGCGGCTCGGGTTCACGCGCTCCGCGGTCTCCATGCTTAACCCTTTCGCGTCTGAACCACGGCCTACGCCAGCGTTCCCTATCTATTCACGCCCCGTGCTCTCTCTGCACGCGGCGGCTTCCGCGAGTAACACAGCGTAGCTTGCGTCTCCACCACTAGCATTCAATCCAAGTTCCCCGGGCTAGCCTGGCGAATTCAACCCAGCGTACGTCTCCGCCCCACGGTTTGGCTTCCCGTCCTTTGCTCCCCGGGCTAATCAGATGGATCCCAATCTGGCTTGCGTCTCAGCTTCTGGTTTTAACTTTTCGCCCCCTATTCCCGGGCTAACTTGAGAATCCCAAAGTGGCTTTCGTTTCCGCCTTGGCCTGCCCCCCGCGGCTTCAATTTCCCTAACATTTTTCTCTACCCGGTATGTTTCCCCAAGCTTTCCTCCAAAGATATTCCTCCCTCATTTCTCCTGGCCTCTCCCCACAGTCCGCGTCCGAGTCTGTTTGTTCTAGCTTTCACTTTCACTTTCGACCTTAGAGATTCCTCCCAGCTTCCCCCCATAGTCCGTATCCGAGTCTATGCCTAGGCTTTCAATAGCTTCTTCCGGCACCCTTTTCGTCCGGCTTTTCCCTAGGCTGTTTGCTAGTCTCTCTCTCCGGTATTTTCCCTAGGCTGTTTGCTAGTCTCTCTCTCCGATATTTTCCCTAGTTCTTCCCGTTTCTTCCCTCCTAAGTTTCATATCCGTCCTAAGTTTCCTATCCGAGCTAGGTTTCCTATCCGAGTCACGGCACCATTATGTCGCTCCCCCTCTTCGTGGAGGAACGACACAGGACCCTGCGCTGTTCTTTCGTCTGCTCGGCCCTCCCCGGGTTTGCTGCTGGTTCTTCCCGGGTTGGCTACTATCCCTTCCACCTCCGTGGAAGGGCAGTTCCCCCTGGCCGCATTCCCCACTTCCGCAGGGGAGCAGCACACCGCCGGCCGGTTCTCTCGGGGGCTGCACGGGTTCCCTTAGATGTTCCCCATAGATGTTTCTGGTGCATGCCGTCTCTCTCCTCCTTTATAGTCCTCCTCCGCCAATCCCAACTCGGCTGAGTATGCTGCTCTCCAATCAGGAGCAAGTCCTACAGTTAATTGGTTGAACTGGAGGCAGCTGTGCGGAAGCTGTTTACTTCTCTCCCAGCGCCATATTGTGGGAGAGCAGATGCATAGAATAAGTCCTAATTCGAGTAACTTAGTCTAGTCCGGATTGCTCCCCACAAACTCAAGTAACTAAACGATGTCTTCATTTAGAAACCATTCAACAGCAACCACAAAAGCAGGCACCAGTGGGCTTTCTCTCTCCAGCCCCTGGGAAGCGCTCATCTCCAGATGCACGGTCGTTAATTTTTCCAACACATAGGATTAGGCAGACAAAGAAAACGGAGACGGAGATGTCGCTATCCTGAAGGAGAATTTCGGAAGCCTACTGCTTCTTCTACAGCCTCAATATAGAGAAAGAGCCGTGACTTTGGCAACATCCGCCCGTTTCTCCCGGCTCTTCCGTCTTGCTGTCCGTCTGCAGCATATGAAAGGGCATTTGGGTCCTTGCCAAGACCTCCGCGGCCACCCAGCTGCTTTCTGAGCTCTCGTGCCGGCGCTCTCGACAAAGAGGAAAACGAGTTCCTGCAAAGTTGTCATCAACCCTCCATTCACGAAGCTAACAGTCACTGACCTTACCATGGGCCAAACAGGATTCCGGTCAGTGAACAAGATGGACTAAAAAGACCCTACCTTCGGGGCTGGCACTGTGGCTTAGTGGGTAAAGCCACCAGCATCCCATATGGGCACCGGTTCAAGGCCTGGCTGCTCCACTTCCGATCCAGCTCTCTGCTGTGGCCTGGGAAAGCAATGGAAGATGGCTCAAGTCCTTGGGCCCCTGCACCCACGTGGGAGACCTGGAAGAAGCTCCTGGATTCAGATTGGTGCAGCTCCAGCCATTGGGGCCATCTGGGGAGTGAACCAGCAGATGGAGGACCTCTCTCTCTCTGCCTCTGCCTCTCTGTAACTCTGCCTTTCAAATAAATAAATAAATCTTTTAAAAAAAGACCCTACTTTCGTGGAGTTTACCCCCTAGCAAGGAAGGACGACTGTAAAACTGACATGGAGAGGGAGAGTCACGTGGCAATGACAGTGACAGAGAAACAAGTCAGGGAAGGGTGAGAAGTCTCAATGAGAGGATGACAGTTGAGCAAAGACCCAAAAGGTGTGCAGGAGGGAGGTGGGTGACTGAATGGAGGAGGAACATTCCAGATAGAGGGAGCTGACCCAGAGGACTGGGAGGGAGCAAGGATGGCGCAGCTGCGGCAGAGCCACCCAGTGCAGAAGGGATGGGGGGACGGGCAGGGCAGCCCGCACAGGGCCCTGCAGCCACCGCCAGGACTTTGGGGGAACAAAGGAGAAGCAGGAAATGACACGTTCATATATTTCAGTGATCACACAGCACAGACCACAGGGCCTCTAGGGGAAGAAGAGGTTTGGGCTGTGGTAAATAGACTCCTGCTTCCCACCCAGCAGTCCATGAGGTGGACAGGTGCACGAGGTGCCAAGATTCATATGTTCTTGGAAAGTATTTTAATTTTTTAAATTTCTGTATTGGAAGCAAAGAGAGGGACAGACAGACAGAAAAGAGCTCCCTCCTGCTGGTTCACTCCCCTATGTGCCTGGTGACGGGGGCTGAGCTGGGGCCAAAGCTGGGAGCCATGAATTCAGTCCAGGTCTCCCACATGGGTGGCAGGAACCCAACTACCTGGGCCACCACTGCAGTATGCTGGGCTGCACATTGGCAGGAAGCTGGCCTCAGGAGCCAAAGCTGGAAATTGAGCCACTGGACTCAATGCCTGCTTCCTGAAGAGTATTTTTTTAAGTATTGATTCACATTAATAAAAACATGAGAAACTTTGAAAGCCCACACTGACACGTGGGAGCCTGGTGGGAAAGCGTAACTGCCGGTGAAACCAGGACCCGCAGTATCTCTGCCTCTGAAGCCCAAGCTTCTTCTTGGACCTTCTGCGTGGCTGACAAACACCACTCTTCACTTGTTCTTCTCGTCCTGTGCAAACTCCTTGGCTGACAAACACCACTCTTCACTTGTTCTTCTCGTCCTGTGCAAACTCCTTCTTATGTAGAAGCAGCTCAGCTCCTGCCTCCATGAACACTGGAGGGTGCACGAAATCCAATTCACTCGATGTGTGGTGACTGAGGGCTTGCATCACCTCAGACTCCTCATCTAGCCAGTAGTTCACATGCAAGACACGTGGAAGTAGGTGGAAACGCACACAAGTCAGGCCTGAATCCGCTGAGCCGCAGGCCACCCCCTGGAGACGTATCTTTAAGGACCTTCCAGGTTTCTGTTTTGTTGCTGCCGTCTTGATGCAGACAGCAAGAGTAGATTGCAGATGCACTCGGGTTAGTGATCGCAGCCCACTGAGACGTGCATTTTTCTCTGTGACCCCAGCCATCGGGGGCCACCATGCACATTATTTGCTTACTTTGCGGCTGATTATGTCACATCCGATATTATGATAATAAGCAATTATCATAAACAATTCATCATCTGGCTTCTGAAACAAACATACCGCTAAACTCAACCCTGTTATAAAATGCAGCTCCAAACATCCCCTTCCAAGGGAAGCCCGTAGTTTACAAGCTTCTCTGCTGTTTCCCCGCCACCATCTCTTCTGGGCTCTGGCAGGACTCTTGACAGATTTGCTAATCAAGGATTGTTACATCTTCCTGTGCGTTCCATGAAATCTCCCTTGTTCGTTGGCTTCTCGATCAACCCTGCTGGCTGCTTCAATAGAGCCATCATCGAGCCAGGCTGTGTGGCAGCAAAAATCACCACTGCTCAGTGTTCTGCCCAGAGCTTAAATGATAAAAGAGCAACTAACGGAAAATGAGGCAAGAGCTTTTCAATAAATACAAAAGAGCAAGCAGGCAAAACTTCACAGTGTAAGAAGCAGATGCCCAAGGAACGGCGCGCAGGGAGAGGACCCGTTTTCCGGGCCACCCTCCACAGTGCACAGCGTGGGCGACCTCAGCACAAACACGTCTCCTCCCAGCGCTGGGGGTGGAAGGTCCAGCCCACGGTGGGCAGGGCTGGCTCCTTAGGAGGCCCCGCCCCTTCCCGTGGCTTCTGCACCTGCACAGGTACACAACAGGCTCCCCGTCCTGCCTGCAGCGTCTCCTCCTCTCGCCTGGTCTCCGACACGCGGTTCTCCCTGTGTCCTGTGTCTTCACCTGCTGATCTGTTCTGCGCCTGCGCTCAGCTTCCTCCTGCAAGGGCCGCGGTCAGGTCAGCTGTGGGCCCACTCTGCCCACCTCATTTCAATGCCATCACCTGTTTACAGTCCCATCTCTAAACACGGCCACATGCAGAGACGCTGGGAGTTAGGGCCTCAGATAAATGTGGGGGGCAACGCAGCTCATGACCCACACCGCTCAGGAAAGGCGCACGGCAGAAATCCGCCGTCCACTACCCTGATTTTCGATGTTTGGACACTGAGCACGTGACACCGTCGTTCTTCATGCAGGAATGACCACTAGAACTGTGTGTGAACCCAGAGGCAACCTGCTGGGGGAGGGTCGGAGGCCGCTGAGAAAACCCTGGAAGATGACGGAAGAAAACCAGGCATCAGTCAGCACGGCGTGGATGACAAGAAGCAAACCCGTGAGACACGGATATGCTTGGGCGGTACAGAACAAAGCACGTGGAACCAAGTGGCCAGGCCCGAGTTAAGTTGCTACCGAGCAGGCAGGACAGCAGGGGGGCAGATGGGCATCAAGAAACTTCCCCTGCAAGCCCTGTCTGCCACCTCCCCCTGCCCTCGTCCTCGGCCACCGTCATCTTGTCGCCGGCTTTATGCCCCTGAGTTTACTGCCAATTCCACCCAGCAAGAAACCACAATTTTGTTTCCTTGTTACGCTTCTGTTGGATAGGGACACAAGAATAAAAAGGGGGAAGCGAGGGAGGAAGGAAGGAGATGAGGAGGAGAGAAGTAAGAGGAGCAGAAAGGAGATTCGAATCTTTTGGAGGCGTCCTGCAGGGAAACGGCCCGGTGCTGGGAACCTGGCCACCTGCAAACCACGCTCTCTGGGCCGTTCCGCTGAGCTGGGTGCACCCGCCTTCCTGTAACAGACGATTGCTGGGTATTCAGCACCAGAAACCACCGACCCCCCTTGACCGGAATCGTGAGCAGTGACGGAATGAACTCGTTTAGAATCTGCGTTGGCCCTTCTGGTCTGCGTCATTTTGTTCCTAACTTGTGGGTTCCCAAAGGCAATGACTTTGCCACATTCAACTTGGAAACTAGTTTTGGGTTTTTTTTTTTTTTAACCAAATCTACGATGAAGAAAATTTTGTAGAAATGAATAAAATTCTAATTCACTCTCTTTTACCCTGAAATATTTTCTCTTATCCGTTTCTTTCTTTGGGCTTGAGCTCCCACATCCAAGAAGTATCCAAAGACCTTGCGAAGCAACATCCAAGACCTGACAGTCAAAGCGGAAAGGCTGGGTCAGAGGCTGCCGCCTGGCGCCTTTTCTGAACGCGAGAGTGAGCCTTGGGGAGTCGTGGACCTCTTCGGTAGCCCATTCTTCAGCCACACAGCAAGGAAAGGAAACACCTGCCCTGCAAAGAAGCAGGGGAGGTAGCTCTTGGGCGCCAGGCACAGGCAGACCCTGGGGTAGCTGCACCATCTGAGCGTGGGATTCCCATGATAACTCGGTGCTCAGTTCCCAGCTTACAGACCAGGACACGGAGGCTCTCGTGAGAGAACTGGCAGAAACTCACTCTGCTAGTAAGGAGCGGGCTGAGACACCGCCCTTGGAGAGCCCAGTGCCATCGTTGACGGCCTCAGCCCCGTGAGAGCCTCTGAGCTGGCCCTGCGGGGCGTGGCCCCATCAGTGAGCTCACTGTCGAGGGCAGGATGAAGACACAGAACCACAGTTCTATCCCAGCATGCACCGTGGAGCCCCCACCCCACTCTGCTGCTCTGAGTAAGAACATGGAAGGTAAAACTGCAACAGGGCCAAAGGCACCTGTGCCTGGTACCAAAGTAACGGCACTGGGTGCACTGCACCAAGGAGCACTCCATCCCTGTCCCCAAGGAGTCTGTGGTCTTACGGAAAACATCGGTGTTGCAGTGGTACACTTCACTCCGCTCCGAGTCACTCTCGTGGGGCATTATGTTCCATTCAGATAATGGGAAATTGATAGTGTTAGGTTTGTGTTTGCATCTACCCGATGGATGGAACAAGGACGACCTGGGTCTTGGCCACACGGTAAGCACCGCGTGGCTCCACCTTAGGGGCCGTGGTCTGGCGTGATCTCCACCGTTCAGCAGGATACAGCAGGAAATGCTCCAACTCCATGTGCTGGCTTTGGCCACACGTTCCGCTCCAGTTAAAGCCACTTCCTGGTTAAACAGTACTTTTTAAATTTTAAAAATTTCTTCTTACTTGAAACAGTTATATCGTTCTGTATTCATAAAATCTTCCCTCCTCTCCATGTACCAAGAAGTAGGAACACTATACTATACACGAAATTAAAACACCAAAATATATAAAAGGTATTTCAAAAAATCAGGACAAAAATTATGGTACCATTCACTGTTAATTACAAAGCAAACAAGTTGAGAAAGTGTATTTTGCATCATTATTTCTTAATGTTTCACTTTTGTAGTATTTTGGGTCTTTTTCATCAGGATTTTCTTGAGGTTTCTTGTAGAATCAGCATTGAAAGCACCTATACGTACCCTCTAGGTATCAATTCAGCGCTCATTCGTGTCATGTACTCATCGTGTGAAAATACATCCTTCCCCTCCACGTCACCAGGATGGAGCGTGTGCCCTCTTGTGAGAATGAAGATTGATTCACTAAGCAGGTGGAGGACAAAGCCTCCAAAAGCAGTGGATGGCTACACTGCGCGCACACACACACACACACACACCCTGCTCCCTGAGAGACCGAAACCCACTCGCAGTCCCTAACTTAGGATAGCTCCACTCTGCAGTGGTGTCCGAGTGTCGCGCATTCAGTGGAAACTTATCGAGATCTGTAAGCTGGCTCTTCCCAGGCTAGCAGCGTCCCATCCATGCCCTCTCAGACTGGCAGCCGCTCCCAGGACACAGAGTGCTGTGTTGCCAGCGTTTCTTGGATGTGGTGTTTTGTGTTTTGCCACGCCATCATGTCTGCAAAAGGCCCACCTCCATGGGCAGGCCGCGTGCGACAATGGATTAGAGGAGACTGTGTGGATGGTTTTCCCACCAGCAGGCTAATGCTGAGTGCTCTGAGCACGCTCACAGCAGGCGAGGCTCAGCTGGGAAGGTCGCCAGCTTGGGGGAGGGGCTATCCAGCGCCTTTTCCCTTACACTACTTCAACTTAGGACGAGTTAATCAGGACGGCAAGGAGCAGCTGTGCTCCTCTCTTCTGAACAGACAGAGCTCCGTTTACGAGCACCCTGGTCCTGGCAAAGAAGCAGTCCCTTCTGGACGGACCCCTCGAAGCATTTTCTTCACCAGTAAAACCTTAGGTTAAGAAAAGGAAGGGGCTGGCGCTGTGGCTCAGCAGGTTAACGCCCTGGCCTGAAGCGCCAGCATCCCATATGGGCTCCGGTTCTAGTCCCGCTTCTCCTCTTCTCATCCAGCTCCCTGCTGTGGCCTGGGAAAGCAGAGGAAGATGGCCCAAGTGTCCCTGCACCCACATGGGAGACCCAGAAGAAGCTCCTGGCTCCTGGCTTTGGATCGGCACAGCTCCGGCCATTGCAGCCATCTGGGGAGTGAACCATCGGAAGGAAGACCTCTCTCTGCCTCTCCTCTGTGTAACTCTGCCTTTCAAATAAATAAATAAAGCTTTAAAAAAGAAAAGGAAAAGGCACTATGCTGTCAACACCCTCCTACTTTGGTGATTCTTTAGGAAAGCGAAATCCCTCATGGAAGGAATGACAAACAACGGGGTCAGGGTGTCCAGGGGCAAGTTGAGAAAGGTCAGATGTTACAGGGTTCTCCGTCTTTCCCGGTAAGGCCTTTTGCGGGTGACCTGGGACGCTACCAGGTGGCATATCCCTCCTGCCACTAGAGTTTGTAGGGACTGAAAAGTCTGAGAGTTGAAAGCCTGAGACCCAGGTTCTCCCCGTTGAGCCCCAGAACCACTCGAAGTGCCACCAAACACCAAAGTGAAGACAGAACGACGAGTGCCCTGGAAACTCACCGTGGTGGCGGCAGGGGTCCGAACTGGCACAGCTCACAGCGGGGTCCGTGCAGGCCTGGCCACGGTCTGCAGCGGTCAGAACTCGCCCGAGGTCGGCCCACACGAGCGCCCTGGGAAGGGGCTGTGTGCAGGAACCGGGAGAGCTACTGTGGCAGAGTGCTCAGGCCGTCTGGGGTCCTCTGAGTGAGCCTGACAGTGCATGACTGAGCTCTGTCTCCCACCGCAGCCGGGGGCCAAGTGCAGGCCACAGGCAGAGGAGCCGTGGAGGACAACGCGGCTCCACGACCTGCAGGTGAGCTGGGCGCTGACATCTGCACTGCCCTTCGGCACCGCCCCGCCACGGCGAGGAAGCATGGGACAGTGTTCCCCCAGGTGTTGGTGAGTTCATCCTCGGAGCAGGTGATCTCCGACGAAGACGAGCACGCACGCCTGCTAGCCAGGGGGGTGGCGGCCATGTAACCTGTGTAGTAAATCAGAGCTGGGGTCGCCCAGCGCTTCCTTAAGGCAGAGCTGTGCCCCACCCCTGCTACCCCAGGGTTCTTCAAAGAGCTCAGGAACATGGACACTGTGGACAAAAACTAAGCATGGGCTCCGAAGACGTTTGTGCCAAAACAAACTTTTATTTCCATTTTTCTGCAAGCTTTTTGAAGTACCGTCATGTTACACCATGTAGTCCTCAAAGTCAAATCAAAGCCTATGCATAATTATCCCATGCCTCAGATGAGGAAAATTAGGCTCACAGCAAGGAGGAGACTTACCCAATCTCACACTGCGGGCAAAAGCCGGATTCCAGGAACCATGCTTCCAACCGCACGCTTTCTGGTAGAGTAACTGCTGGCCACATGTGACCATTTAAATTTTGATTAAGGTTGGAAATTAACCAGAGTTAAAAATTCAGTCCGATGCACTGGCCACATTTCAAGTGTTTGATAGCCACACGTGGCTTCTGGCAAGTGTATGAGACGGCATCTGTTATAGACGCTCTCATTCACGCCTGAAAGGTCTGTTTGAGAGTGCTTTTTCAATTACTGTGCAAGTCTCAGGAAGGTTCAAGAAACTAGCTTACACACACACACGCACACACACACACTCCCCCCTCTGCCTCTCTCCACTGGATGCACTGGGGTGGCAAGAGAGAAACAGAATGAGGGTCTGGAGTCATGGGGGCTGGGAGCAGCTGGCACAGAAGAGACTTCCGCGTAAGTTACTCCAGATACCTGCAAGGTCAGGCCTCCTACAGCCTCCACAGGTTGAGGGAGTGCTCGCCAGAGAAACAGAAGTAATAGGAGACGAGGCAGATGGATGATGGACACCGGCGTGGGAGACCCGGAAGAAGTTCCCGCCTCCTGGTTTCAGATCGACCCAGCTCCAATCTGCAGCCATCTGGGGAGTGAACCAGTGAATGGAAGACCTACCTACCTACCTACCTATCTACCTACCTACCTACCTACCTACCTCTCTCTCTCTCTAACTCTGCCTTTCAAATAAAATAAATAAATCTTAAAAAAAAGGGGGTGGGGGGCGCCACTGTGGCATAGCAGGTAAAGCTACCACCCGCAGTGCTGGCATCCCATATGGGCACTGGTTTGAGTCCTGGCTGCTCCACTTCTGATCCAGCTCTCTGCTATGGCCTGGGAAGGCAGTAGAAGATGGTCCAAGTTCTTGAGTCCTTGCACCCATGTGAGAGACCCGGAAGAGGCTCCTGGCTTCGGATCAGTGCAGCTCTGGCCATTGCAGCCCTCTGGGGAGTGAATCAACAGATGGAAGACCTCTCTGTCTCTGTCAGTCTGTCTTGTCTACCTGTCTCTCTCTCTGCCTCTGCCTCTCTGTAGCTCTGCCTTTCAAGTAAATAAATAGATCTTTGGGGAAAAAAAAAAAGAAAGAAAAAAGTAATCATAGTTATGTTTGTCTGAAATTATTAAAGGAAGTATTTTTGGTTACTTGTAAAAAGAAGTACATCAAAATGTTTCAAAATAGAATTATTCTAACTTGCTTAACATGATGTCTTTCAATAGTAGGAACACAATATTCTTTTCCTGAACTGATGTTTCTTTAGAATTAATATTTATATGAAAAGACAGACTATAAAAAAGCAGATCTTGTTTAAAAGTCTATCACAAGTTTCAGCAAGTAAAATATTCATCTGGTTTAAATTTTAAAAATAAAATTAACCAGCTAACTACGGTTCTGGGTCGCAAACCAAAGTGCTTCACTTTCAGGGAATATAATGAAGTAGCTGCTGGCTTCTATTTGAGGAAGAGCACAGGAGCCGGTGTTGTGGTGCAGGGGGTTAAGCTGCCTGCAATGCCAGCATCCTATAGCAGAGTGCTCCACTTCCTGCCCAGCTCCCTGCTGCTGCGCCTGGAAAAGCAGTGGGTGACGGTACAATACTCGAGCCCCTGCCAACCTCCTGGTTCCTGACTTTAGCCTGGCCCATCCTTGGCTGTTGACGGCATTTGGGGAGTGAACCAGCAAGTGGACGATCGATCTCTCTCTCTCTCTCTCCCTCCCCCTTCTCTGTCCACCCTGCCATTTGAAGAATTAATAAATCTTTTCAAAAAACATTTGAAACCACAATAAAGATGAAATTACACCATAAGTTGAAAATTCTGATGAACGTACCTTCTGTGGGAATAAAGACTCTGTCAAGTCAGTTGTTGTGAAGATCTGGGTCCTGAAGCAGGTGTAGGAGTTAGAGGTGAGCTTGGTGGCTGAAGAGATCTGAGGAAACCCTGGATGTGAAGAAATTGTGTACAGATGATTGGAAAATTCTGGACCTCACAGAGTGAGAACCACTGGACTACGGAATCCTTCTCTCCTCCTCCCTGTTGTAGACACAGGCTTGCTCACCTTCTGTTTGCCACTTTCATGGACTTTAAAGATTTATTTATTTATGTGAAAGGCAGAGCAATGGGGAGGAAGGAGTGAGAGAAGGAGGGAGAGTGAGCAATCTCTTCCATTCACGGGTTCACTCCCCACGTGGCTGCAAGAGTTGGAGACGGGCTAGACCGAAGCCAGGAGCCAGGAATTCCAGGTCTCCTACATAGGTAGCAGGGACTCAAGCACTTGGGTCACCATCTGTGCCTCCCAGGCTGTTAACAGGAATCTGAATCAGAAGCCAAGGACCTAGGACTGTAACTGGCACTCTGATGTGGGATGTGGGAATCCTGTGGTAGCTTAACCTGCTGTGCCACAACACTGGCTTCTCTAAGTCACTTCAGCAAGGGCTCCAGCAAAACATCTTGATCCCAAGTCCAGGCTTACTGAAAGAGGAGGGTTTCTTTTAGCTGTTTTTCCCCTGTTAAAGTTTCCTATATGTTCTTGAATGATGGAACATCTATCAAACACTATATTGGATATTTCACAAATTCCCTCTGCTTGGTAGCTTGTAACAAACCAAGAGCAAATATAACACAATAAGCCAACAAATATTTTCTCACTTAAGGTCAAATACAGAGCCCAGATAAGGCGGAGAACTGCTTTTCTGAAGTCTCTTATTCTTCAGGGGGAAGCTAATGGAGATGATCAGATACTAGGAGGCTTTGAAGGAGGATCAGCCCTCTATAGTTGTTAACTGCTAAAGTGTTAACTTAAGCCTAATGCTTGTCTCAACACCAACTTCACACCGGAGTTCTTAGTACCAGGTGTTGAGGGGTAGGAGAGAGGGGTGAACAGAGTGACAATGACAAACGACTTTGTTTTTGTTCTGCCCTGTGAATGAAACCTTGGAGACAAAGCCACCTTCCAGGAGACTAACATTCACAATTCTTTTACCTCCACAACTTGGGTACTGGGTAATATCGCCCGTGCGACAGCTACCAATAGTCAAAATAGCAATGGGTCACTCTAAGAATTGTAAGGAGCCTGCACCAGCAGCCATTTCAGAGGACTTACGATTGGTTTTCTCTATTCCACAATGGACTCCAGGCTGGTGCATAACCCTGGGACCTCCCCAGAGCAGCAGAGGTCAAGCATTTGTCACTTGGGTGACTTGCTTCACAGGGGTCATTTTGAGGGTGAATGAGATAGGTGTTTTATGTGTCCACTTGGTGAGACTACAGTCCCCAACAACTCAGTTGCCATGAAGTTATTTTGTAGACATGGTTCAGGTCCATATTGGTTGATAAAGAAGGGAGGTTGTTTCAAGTCATCTGGACAGGTCAGATTTGACCGGTTGAAAGTTCTTTGAAGACAAATCGAGGCCCCTGGAGGAGGATGAAATCCCACCTGTGGACAGCAGGCTCAGCCATGCTGTGGAGTCCCAGCTGCCCTCCCTCACCACCTGTGGACCCCACAAGCGCCTACACTAATCTCCTAAGGCCTATCCCCCCTTGGATCTGTATCTCCAACTGAACCTGACAGGTGCAGCGTGGAAGGCTGGTGGAACAGACCCTGACAGAGAGCAAAGGCTCAGAAGGTGTTTTTGTAGGTGATGGTGATGGTGGTGCTATTGTTACATCACATAAACTCTAACTTTCCTAAACTGTCCAATTTCCAATATTCTGTCCCATTGACCCCAATAAGGACATTTGTTCTTGTTGGATCATGAGACTTGTTTGATTTTAAAAAAATGCAGCCACTAAAAATTGTTCATTTAGAGAAAGGAAAGCAAAGCCATGTACTCCAATTTCCACAGCCCAACAGCCAATACATTTCCCAGTAGAAACACATTTTAAGACAATCAGTAGCTTAGAATAATTCTTCATCCGTTGAGTACTTAGCACAAGCTTTACACTTGCATTTTAGGTTTTTTAAGCATTAGAATTACATGATTTCCTTCAGTTTTCTTTCCTTGTATTTTTATACTCTTTAAATATGTTCATTTCCACGTCTTCCTTTCTTCCTCTGCTGTTTTCCTGTCAGTATGGCTGACTTCCTTAGACTCCACAGAGCCATTTGTGTGCAGCGGCCAAGCTCTTCAGTTGCTTTGTTAGACCTGTAACAGCCTCAACATTTGTAGAAGAGCCACAGCAGCGGCCCTGAACCCCCTTACAGGTGTCCCGTGCAAACCTGAACGACATCGCAAAGTGTTTTCCTCTGCTTCCCGATAGCCTCCACCACCGCCTTGCCACTCCATCCTCCCGGAGGGCACTCCACTCCTCCAGCTCACGTCACGGCCACTTCACGGGCACCTGCCCTGCGCCAAGGGTGTGCCACATTTCCTGTGCTCCTGAGGCTTCTGACAAGGACTAGAGGCAAACACTCCTCCTCCCCAGACACCTCCACCCCCAACTAAACTCAACCCTGGCCACGTTCTTGTAACAGAATTTTGAGGAAGAAAACTACTTAATACCCCCTCGGTTTGACTCCAAGTCACGAATTCCTGAGACCTCCATTACTCTCCTCCAGTGGGTTTGCTGGGACTCTCGTCTGGACTTTCTGATAGAGGTAAGCAGAGAGCTGAGGTCAGCAGCCCTCCCAATGACCCCGTTTTCTCCACCCAGATGCCCCCTCTCCTACTTTGTGCTGTGGAAAACCATTATTTCCACAAAACCACCACCCAGAACCAGCACTGGTTGACTAGAGGCAAAATCTCCAAAATAGCTGCTGATGGCGTCCCTATAGCCAATTACAATTAAAATAAGCTTCCCGTGGCTGCCACTCTTACTCCCATCAGGCACCTGGTCCATGACTCTGCAAAGACTTCCAGAAAAGGCAAGAGGATAGGCCATCCTCAAGTCCCGCCCCCGGCCCACCCCTATGAATGTTCAATAAACCCTGCTCCAAACACAGCCCGTGAATATTGGGTCCCTCCAGCTCACACGGGGTGACCCCCAACTTCACTGGGTGCAGCTCACCTCCAGCATGCCCACACTCCCTCTCCAGTGTGTTCGTGCCAACGAGAAATCTTAATCCTCTGCTAGCCTTTACTTACATCTCATCCTTGAATTCTTTCTTGTGTCAGAGACAAGACCCTGGACCCAGCCGTCCCACGATGTGTCCTCAAACAACCCTGTGTTGGCTCAGCCCTTGACCTTATCTCGCTTTTTCCTGAGAAATCAGAAGCCAACATCTTCTCCCCACCAGTCTGCATGTCTATGCATCACCCGTTCCTTCCCCTCCTCTGAATCGGTCCCATCTAGTATTTTTTATTTTTTTGACAGGCAGAGTGGACAGTGAGAGAGAGAGACAGAGAGAAAGGTCTTCCTTTTGCCATTGGTTCACCCTCCAATGGCCGCCGCAGCCGGCGCGCTGTGGCCGGCGCACCGCGCTGAGGCGCTGATCCGATGGCAGAAGCCAGGAGCCAGGTGCTTTTCCTGGTCTCCCATGGGTGCAGGGCCCAAGCACCTGGGCCATCCTCCACTGCACTCCCTGGCCACAGCAGAGGGCTGGCCTGGAAGAGGGGCAACCGGGACAGAGTCCGGCGCCCCGACCGGGACTAGAACCTGGTGTGCTGGTGCCGCTAGGCGGAGGATTAGCCTAGTGAGCTGCGGCGCCGGCCCGGTCCCATCTAGTATTAAGTCACCCTGCAGGCCGGTGCCGCGGCTCACTAGGCTAATCCTCCGCCTTGCGGCGCCGGCACCCCGGGTTCTAGTCCCAGTCGGGGCGCCGGATTCTGTCCCGGTTGCCCCTCTTCCAGGCCAGCTCTCTGCTGTGGCCAGGGAGTGCAGTGGAGGATGGCCCAAGTCCTTGGGCCCTGCACCCCATGGGAGACCAGGAGAAGCACCTGGCTCCTGCCATCGGATCAGCGCGGTACGCCGGCCGCAGTGCACTGTCCGTGGCGGCCATTGGAGGGTGAACCAGTGGCGAAAGGAAGACCTTTCTCTCTGTCTCTCTCTCTCACTGTCCACTCTGCCTGTCAAAAAAAAAAAAAAAAAAAGTCACCTTGCATTGACCGCGCATTATCACCTACTGCTCTCCTGTCTGCCAGCAAGCACCTCAGGAGAATAACTGTCTCCCCCCCACTACCTCTCCTCAGCCAGCCCCGCTTCTCCATGTTCTTGTCCTGGTCCCCAGTGACCTCCATGTCGCCCAGGCCGCTGGACGCACAGGCCGAGCCTCTAAGCAAGGCTGTGTACCGTGATTTTCTCCCACCATGGGGGCCGCTCCGCCTCTAGGTTTCTGCTCACCTCTCCATCCTTCTTTTCTCTCGAACTCCTCTTGTGCTACCCAACCTCTCAACTCTGGCGCAGCCCTGGAGTCTCGTCTTTTTCTCCCCCTACGCTTACTTCCCAGGGGATCTCGCCTGTGTCCCCGGTTCCTGTCACTTCCACCAGCAGAGTACAGGCCCCTGACTGTGCCTTGTCAAGGACGCCTCCAGGAGATACCAGGTGGCTCCAGACAGGATTCCTGGGGTCACCTCCTGAGGTTCACCCCCATCCTCACTCCCACAGGGACAGGGTGTCATGCAGATGTACCCAGAGCCATCCCTCGTGTTGAACCTTCACAGTCCCTCTCTGAAGCCCTGGAAGTCCCTCCATCTTCCTCTCCCAAGTCACAGAATGAGGGCCCTCCTTAGAGAGCAAACTCCTCAACCACCCCTCCTCGGCCTAGACCTGGACTCACTTCCCAAATCTCCCACCCATTGCCAGACCCGTACACTCCATGCTGCCTTGAACATGGTGCTTTTTGCATGAAATACTCATTTTCTTCCATCACCACGCCTCCCCAAAACCTGACCACTCACAGGCGCCCCCAGCAGGCTACCAGGGAATGCACTGTGAAACTGAGTTTATTTTTCCAGATAGAAAAAGGAAAAAAACTCAGACAATACAAGCTCTTCATACTTGTGCGTATACACAATCCCAGACATGATATTGCTTTTCTCTTGTTATCCTTTGCAATAGTCTATTGCTATGCCCTAGTTCAAAACAAAAGCCAGTTTCCATAGGAAGGAAAAGCAGATTAAGTCAAACGGTGCAGGAAGGAGTCGCATTTGCAAGGCTTGGATTGGAAATCAGGCATAGCTTTTCCAGAGACACTAATGTTTGCTGCCACTCTGCTATTTTTAACCCTGAGCATGAAATTCAGACTTCTATGGAGACGAAACTATATGTCTATAAACAAAACAAACAACACAGCAGTCCCTGATCGAACTTTGGATGAGTTTTTCGGCGACGCTCTCCAAATGTGAGTGATGTTTCTTCTCCAGCGTTTGAAAACAGAGCTGGGTTCTAAGCTCCCAGGAAGGAGTCTGTGACAGAGAAACCAAAATAAGGTAGGAGGAAGAGCCACGTTCCGCAGCTCTCAGAGTCTGGCCCACTGTAGCAGTGAGGCTCATTCAAACAAAGCCCATACTTCTGTTTAGGCTATGAATTATTTATTTATGACCCTTATTAAGCACCAGACACTGCCTCATTACTGTCTCATCCGAGAAGTGTGTCTTGCAGTGAGTGCTTGTGCCATGTTTCTCTCTTTTTCCACGAGGGTGGTATGTGTGATCACAGTTGGAAGTGACACTATTAGACGGATCAATTCAGGCCAATGTTTCTAGGACTATAAGTATGTCTTAGTGAGTATCGACGCATGTTTGCTGGAAAACCTGAGACCACGTGAGAAGAGCCCTGAGACATTCGGGTTCCTGAGTCTTCCTGATGTCATCCAACCAGATACGCGGGAGCAACCACAAATCCGCGTGTGCCTGCTTTGGGTGACTTAGGTAGAAATTTAATGCCTAATACCATGTGCGTTTGCTAGCTGAGTTTTATATTTAAGGTGTATTCTTGAGCCAACAGTGTAATTAGTGAGCTGTTGTAAGGGTAGGGATGCATGCTCTTGGGTGGTTTAAGTGTTGTGGAGTGAGACGGACCTGTGTTTCCATCTCAGCTCCATGTTGGAACAACTGTGGGACCTCAGAGCAGTTGGTTAAATATTTAGCTTCATTTTCTTCTTCTGAAAACAGGTGTCTGCACATACCCTCTGCAGACCTGTGGCTGGATTAAATGAAGGAAACGCTGGTCCAGTGCCTTGGTTTCTAATTGGTGTGAGTTCCTTCTCGGAACACTTTCACAGCGAGAATCACTGATAGATCCCGCTGTGTCACAACGGCTCCTTTTCCCTTAAGTCGTCACAGGTGCGTTCCCACAAACGTTGCTCTGCAGAGAGAGATTCCCAGGACTCTGGCGCTTCATTAGGCAGCCCCCATCTGATAATGTGCTTCATGGACAGAAATCACAGCGACAAATGGTCTGGAGCTAAAATATCATTTTAAAGCCTTTATATAAAGAAGTAATTCCTACAGCTAGAGACATAAGATTAGATCTGGGTTTATAACGTCATGGATTCACTAAAGCACACAGCCCAGAGCAAGGGGAAGACAGTATGGCTGGGGAGAATGCTGGAGGAGGCAGGACGAGACCCGAGCGAGCTCTCTGCGAAGGTCAGGGCAACACCAGCCGGTCAAAACCGGGGCACTTCCCTCCCGGCGGTGCCCTGAGCCACGTCCAGCAAGGCCTTGCTCACGGACACGGTGCAGAGGGCGCAGCGAGGCCCTGGCTGGAATGGTACCAAATGCAAATTCTAGGAGGTTTGAATATTTATGTGGTGAGCCTTAACATTCTGTACATGACCTGACACCGAAGGCAACAATTTTGTTTTTTCAGCCATTGCTGCCTGGACTGCCCACAATTTAAAATTCTGTACACATCAAAAAGTAAAAAATAGAGACAAATGACCCGAAGGAAAGTTCTCAGACATAGGACAGTGAGTCACTACACTAATATAAAAAGCGCTTTATAAATAAATAAGAAAACATGGTCACGGTAATAAAAAGGTAAGCGAGGAAATAAACAGGAAATTCACAAGAGAGAAAAAGAGCTAATATGTACTTTTTAAAAGTTGCAGTCACCACTACTCAAATAAATGCAAATTAAAGCAATTAGATAACAGTACAGACAAGTCTGCAAAGTTTTTTTTTTTTTTTTTCCTAACTATGAAACCACGGGATAGACAAGTGTTAACAGTGTAAACAACATTATTTCCTGGTTGAGTGCAGCTTAGAAAATCAATCAAAAGATTTAAAATGCCACATGTTTTAGACTTAACAAATAATATATTCTAATAAAATAACCATGATTGTGTACAGCAATTTATATTCAAAACGCAATGTTCATAATAGTAAAGAAAGAAAACAAGTGCCCTAAAATAGAGCATTGCTAATTCAAATCTTGGTGTCATATAACTAAGCTGTAAGCAGTCATCGACATGACGCTGTGGGACGTTTGATGGCACAGCAGTACATTAGTAATGGCTAAGTGACGACAAGCCATAGAACAGTATGTACATACGGGAAGAAAGGAAGCAAGGAAGAAGACAACCTATGAATCATTTACTCGGGATAGCAAAATTTGGGGGGAGTTAAAAATTTTTTTTACTTCATAAAATTATCTGTGTTTCTTAAATGTATATGCATAATTGTGGTAATTTTGAAACTATTTTTAAAATAAAAAGAAATCATCCAAATATCCCAATCAATTACAAAGCCATGGGCGGGGACCTTTGGCCTAGTTGTTAACACATCACTGAAGATGTCCATGTGCCACCCTGGGGTGCCTGGGTGTGATCTCCAGCTCCAGCTTCCCGCGAGTGCACACCCAGGAGGCAGCAGGGGACAGCTCAGGTAGTGGGGTTCCTACAGCTCAGGTAGTGGGGCTCCTACAGCTCAGGTAGTGGTGTTCCTAGGCTCAGGTAGTGGGGCTCCTACAGCTCAGGTAGTGGTGTTCCTACAGCTCAGGTAGTGGGGTTCCTACAGCTCAGGTAGTGGGGTTCCTACAGCTCAGGTAGTAGAGTTCCTACAGCTCAGGTAGTGGGGCTCCTACAGCTCAGGTAGTGGGGCTCCTACAGCTCAGGTAGTGGTGTTCCTACAGCTCAGGTAGTGGGGTTCCTACAGCTCAGGTAGTGGGGTTCCTACAGCTCAGGTAGTAGAGTTCCTATAGCTCAGGTAGTGGGGCTCCTACAGCTCAGGTAGTGGTGTTCCTATAGCTCAGGTAGTGGGGCTCCTACAGCTCAGGTAGTGGGGTTCCTACAGCTCAGGTAGTGGGGCTCCTACAGCTCAGGTAGTGGTGTTCCTACAGCTCAGGTAGTGGGGCTCCTACAGCTCAGGTAGTGGGGCTCCTACAGCTCAAGTGTGGGGTTCCTACTCTTCAGGTAGTAGGGTTCATATAGCTTAGTTAGTGGGGTTCCTATAGCTCAGGTAGTGGGGCTCCTACAGCTCAGGTAGTGGGGCTCCTACAGCTCAAGTAGTAGAGTTCCTATAGCTCAGGTAGTGGGGCTCCTACAGCTCAGGTAGTGGGGTTCCTACAGCTCAGGTAGTGGGGCTCCTACAGCTCAGGTAGTGGGGTTCCTACAGCTCAGGTAGTGGGGCTCCTACAGCTCAGGTAGTGGGGTTCCTACAGCTCAGGTAGTGGGGCTCCTACAGCTCAGGTAGTGGTGTTCCTACAGCTCAGGTAGTAGGGTTCATATAGCGTAGTTAGTGGGGCTCCTATAGCTCAGGTAGTGGGGCTCCTGTAGCTCAAGTAGTGGGGTTCCTGCCACCCACAGAGTTCCTGCCTCCTAGATTTGGCCCAGCCCAGTCCTGGCTGTTGTGGGCATTTACAGAGTGAACCCGCAGATGGGAGCTCTCTCTCTCCCTCTCTCTCTTCCTCTCTCTCTTCCTCTCTACCTCTCTCTCTCTCTCTCTCTCTCTCTCTCTGCCTCTTGAATAATTCTTTGTTAAAAAAAAAAATCATGGATTCAAAAACAGAATAACTAGAAGGAAAAGGTTAGACTCTGAAAAATACAGATCACTCCCTGAAAATGTTTGGAGACTTGCTGATGGCAATGCTAAGTTAGTGATCCAGAAAATGCTGTGGACATTGCGCACATAAATTTCTACAAAGCATTTCTAGCTTCTCACTCTGTCCTTGTGGATAAGATGGTGAGCGCAGCCCTGAGAGGTTACACATTTTCTGAACAATCCAAACACTCAACAACCTTCAGGCCAATGGGACCAGCGTGGTAGGAGGCCCCTAGCACGGGACAGGATTTTACTAGAGGCTCAAAAGTAAGATGAGAACACAAGTCTCAACGATTGTAGGTGACATCAAGCTGGGAGACAACAGAAAAACAAAACTCAAGCCTCAAGGTGTCTTAAATTCAGGAAAGTGGGTAAGAAAAGTAGTTTTCTTGGTATCTGCTTGCACTGATTCGTACGAGTTGCTGGGATTCTGAGGTTGCAAGGGTGGTGGGGGGCAGGCTGGGGACCAGTGCCCGGTAGGTGCCTTCACACCACACCTTGAAGGTGGAGATGCACACATTCAGTCTTTCCCTGGGTCTGCGGCTGCTTCTACGGGGTCCCGAGGGCTCGGCAGTGTCTGGGGCTGTGGGCAGGGCTCTGTGGCCTGAGTGTGCGGGAAGGCGTCTGCTTGTTTATTTGACAACTGCATACATGATTTGCCCACAGGCCGTGCACTGTTCTAGAGCGTCAGGAATGTTAACGAGTTTTGATTCTCATAGTGACCTTGAAGTCCTCCAACTCCCCCACTTTCCAGGGGACAGCTTACACCACTTGCCCCAGTCAGAGCCAGTGGGGACACAGCAGGGCTTCAAACCCACTCCGTCTGTCTCCAGGTGGTGTAACCAGGAGTGTGGGATGTGGCGCAGGAGCAGGGCGGAGAACCTGAGACTGCTTGTTTTCAGGGGACAGCCAGGGAGGCTGGCCAGGAAACACTGTCCCCGGGGCAGCCCCGACCACCAGACAAGCAATGAAAGCCGCAGGACTGGAGTTTTGAACACACACACACACAGCGTGGAGACGTGGGTTGCAGGGTGAGCCGGGCCCCTCTCTTCTCCCTGCCCTGTACCCTGGATGCTCCCCAAACCCTTGCTGGGAAAGCCCTGCAAGCTGCCAGCCTCCCCCACTCTCCCTCCTCGTCACAAGCGTGTAACCTTCCCTCAGAGCAACTGCCACAGGAGTGACAGCCCCAGCAGGGGGGTCCCCATCACCACACTGTCAGGCACTTCTACAGACGTTACCACATGCTTATCTTACAAAGTAAACCTTGAATTCCGACTTCAGGACCAGAATAATACCACGTGTTACATGAATATAGGTTGGGATAGATGGTTTCATGAAGAAGTAATGATTTAGATTTAGGTCTAAGAATAATGACGTAGCAGCTAAGAAAATGAATAGGGGCCAGCACTGTGGCATAGTGGGTTACGCTTCCACCTGCAGCACCAGCATCCCATATGGGCACTGGTTCGAGCCCTGGTTGCTCCACTTCTGATCCAGCTCCCTGCTAATGTACCTGGGAAAGCAGCAGAGGATGGTCCAAGTGCCTGGGCCCCTGCACCCATGTGGAGACTCAGATGAAGCTCCTGGCTTCATCCTGGCCCAGCCCCTGCCACTACAGTTATTCTGGGAGTGAACAGTAAATGGAAGATCTATCCCTGTGTCTCTCCTCCTCCTTCTCTCTCTCTTTCTCTCCCTCTCTTCCTGCCCTACGTCTGTAACTCTGCCTTTCAAATAAATAAAATAAATCTTAAAAAGATAATGAATAAACTTCTAGACTTCAATATCAGAAACAAAATAAAGGACAGAAGAGGAAGGTATGAGAATGAGATCTATCAACTGTCTTCTGGGTGCCAGGTGATTCACAGGTAATGTCTCATTTCCTCTTCATTAAAACCTTAGGAGGGGGCCGGCGCTGCTGCTCAATAGGCTAATCCCCCACCTAGCGGCTCCAGCACACCGGGTTCTAGTCCCGGTCGGGGTGCCAGATTCTGTCCCGGTTGCCCCTCTTCCAGGCCAGCTCTCTGCTGTGGCCTGGGAAGGCAGTGGAAGATGGCTCAAATGCTTGGGCCCTGCACCCCATGGGAGACCAGGAGAAGCACCTGGCTCCTGGCTTCGGATCAGCGCGGTGCGCCGGCTGCAGCACGCCAGCTGTGGCGGCCATTGAAGGGTGAACCAATGGCAAAAGGAAGACCTTTCTCTTTGTCTCTCTCTCTCACTATCCACTCTGCCTGTAAAAAAAAAAAAAAAAAAAAAAAAAAACTTAGGAGGGAGGCGACTGTGGGAGACTGGCTGCACTGTCAGTTCCAGCATCTTCCCTCTCCTCACACCCATCACAGGGTAACTTTGCATACTGCCGTCCCCAATCAGGAGGTGGAATCCCCACCCCTTGAATCTGGGATGGATTTGCTCTGGCCAAAAGAATGTGACCAAAGTAAGACACTGCCAGCTCTGAGGCTCTGTCTCACCAGCCCTACTTGCTCTCTCTCTCTCTCTCTCTCTCTCTCAGGACCCTGCTAATTTCCATATCAACAAGCCCAGACTAGCCTAGAAGACAGCTCAGCTTAAAAAAGAGCAGCCTGCAACCAGGCTTCAGACTGCAACAGACTGGCTTCAGGTCCAAGGTGGTCCAGCCAAGATCAGCCAGCCCTCCACGGTCTCCTGGAGACCCCACGTGGATGTCTTGCTGTTGTTACTTAGCAACAGTCTCCAATACTGTATTCTTTTCCTTTTATTTATTTATTTGAAAGAGTTACAGATAGGGAGAGAGAGAGAAGGCGAGATGTATATAGAGAATCTTCCATCTGCTGCTTCACTCCTCAAATGGCTGCAACAGCCAGGGCTGGGCCAGGAGGAAGCCAGGAGCCAGGAGCTTCTTCCAGGTCTCCCACGTGGGTTCAAGGGCTCAAGCTCTTGGGCCATTTTCCACTGCTTTCCCAGGTGCATTAGCAGGGAGCTGGATCAGAAGTGGAGCAGCCGGGACTCAGACCAGTGCCCATAAGGGATGCTGGCACTTCAACCCATGGTGCCATAGTGCCGGCTCTACTTTTTTCTTTCATAAATATAGAAATTGAGGCCCAGAGAGGTATTTTCCCCAAAGCGTTCTGTTTGTAAGAGGCTAGAAGTCCAGCCCAATCCGTTTCATTCCCGAGCCCAGCCTCCTAATATCCCTGGTGCATAACATTCAGTTGTCAGAATCATCATCTCTCTTGGTCCGATGCTAGACATGCTATATTTAATCCTATGCAAGCTCAAGCGAATTCAGAGGGAAATAAACAGGATTTTGTGCAGAAGTCTATCAGATGAGAGCACAGGGAAGAGAGGTTTTCTCGATCGACGAAGATAAACCCAGGGAGGATGTGAGCGAGGGGTAGGGACCGTCTGCTGCTCTTGTCCCATCTGCTCTGATTTCTTTGGGCAGCAGCTCCCTACGACGGCTTGGGGAAAGGACGCATCTATCCCCTGTGCCTCTTACAGGGTTCAGATGTCAACCAGCCTGCGTGGCCTTCTCTGCCTTGAAAGACTCCCCCTGAGCTGCTAGCCAGCCCCTCCCAAGTCCACCTCTGCGTCGGATGGTTTCCTACATTCCTCCCCAGGTAACACCAGACTTTGCAGAAAGACGCGGCCTCTTGCACCGGCCTCTTCCCTCTGATGCTGCGAGAGGAAGCCTCCAGACACCAGGGCCACACACCTTCCTCCTGGCCTTGCTCCAGAGACTTGTGGCCGCAGTGCACAGGGGCCCATCACCTGTTAGCGTAACAGAAGAGAGACGCGCCTGACAGATTCGCCCAGTAAAAGCCCTAGCTCTTCACGACGCAGGGGAGACCCGACCTCAGAGAGTGTGGTATGTTGGGTCAGGAAGTCCTGATTATGTGATCACCTGGAAGACAAAAGCTACTGAAACAAACAAACAAAAAACCCTCAATGTTAGCAACTTAAAACAATAAGAAGGGAATGGCGCTATGGCATAGCAGGTTAAGCCTCTGCCTGTGGTGCCAGCATCCCATATGGGTGCTAGTTTGAGTCCTGGCTGCTCCACTACCTATCCAGCTCTCTGCTGTGGCCTGGGAAAGCAGCGGAAGATGGTCCAAGTGCTTGGGCACCTGCACCTCCACGGAAGACCTGGAAGAAGTGCCTGGCTCCTGGCTTCAGATCAGATCAGCTCAGCTCCGACCATCACAGCCACCTGGGGAGTGAACCAGAAGATGGAAGACCTCTCTCTCTCTCTGCCTCTCCCTCTCAATCAGTAACTCTGCCTCTTGAATAAATAAATAAATCACTTAAAAATTTTAAAAAACAATATGAAGTCCCACTTCTGGATCAATCCAATGAGCATGGTTTAGTTGCTGAGAGTGTTCCTGGACATGGTGAACGAGGGACCAGGTCCCTTCTATCTGTGGCTCTACCCTTCGCTGAAAGCCTGGAGTGAGATTTTTTGTTAATCTGAAGGAGACAGAGGGACAGAGAGAGAGACTGCCCATCTTCTGGTTCACTCTGCAAATGCCCACAACAGCCAGGGCTGGGTCAGGCTGAAGCCAGGAGCTCAGAACTCAATCCTGGTTTCCCATATGGGTGGCAGGGGAGTCCCAACTGCTCTGCTTCTGATCCAGCTCCCTGCTAATGTGCCTGGGAAAGCAGAAAATGATGGCCTGAGTGCTTGGGTCCCTGCCAACCACGTGGAAGACCCAGATGGCATTCCAGGCCCCTGGCTTCAGCCAATCCAGCCCTGGCTGTTGTGGCCATTTGGGGAGTGAACCAGCAGATAGAAGATCTCTTTCTCTGTGTGTCTCTCCCTCTCTCTGTCACTCTGTCTTTCAAATGAATAAAATTAAATCTGGGGAAAAAAGAGAGTTGACTGGAGAAGACCCCCTCCCCTACCCAGTCCTGCCCAATTCTCCCAGCAGACTTGGCTTCATCACTCCCAGGATAGCCCTTGTCATCCTTACCCTAACTTATGGGAATTACCTATTTTATCCTTTAGATTAGAAATCAATGGGACTGGCGCTGTGGCGCAGCAGGTAAAGTCACCACCTGTGATGCTGGCATCCTATATGGGCAGCAGTTAGAGTCTCGGCTGTTCCACTTCAGATCCAGCTCTCTGCTGAGGCCTGGGAAAGCAGTAGAAGATGGCCCAAGCACTCAGGCCCTGGCACCCATGTGGGAGACTTAGAAGAAGCTCCTGGCTTGTGGCTTTGGATCGGCCCAGCTCCAGCCATTGCAGCCATTTTGGAAGTGAACCAGCAGATGGAAGACCTCTCTCTCTCTCTCTCTCTCTCTCTCTGCCTCTGCCTCTCTGTAACCCTGCCTTTCAAATAAATAAATATTTTAAAAAATCATTTAATAGTGGAAATCACAGCTTTCTCTTTCTATTAGTGACTTCTTGGTCACTGTCTGACATTTAAGGATCTCAATTACTATTTGTTCAACAAAGTCAAATGGCCAACAGACACAGGAGAAAATGCTCAGCACCATGAGCCATCAGGGAGATGCAAAGCGAAACCACAATGAGGATTCACCTCATGGCTTTCACACAGACTCAACAAACAGCAAGGCTGGTGAGGATGTGGGGAGAAAGGTTCCCGAATCCACTGTTGGTGGGAATGTAAACTGGGAAGCCAGTGTGGAAGACAGTATGGAGACACCTCAGAAACCTGAATACAGACCTGCCATACGCCCCTGCCATCCCACTCCTGGGAATTTACCCGAGGGAAATGAAATCAGCACATGAAGAGTTATCTGCACCCCCACGTTTACTGCAGCTCAATTCACAGTAGCCAGGACATGGAATCAGCCCAAATGCCCACCAACTGAAGACTGGATAAGAAATTATGGGATGTGTACTCTATGGAATACTACACAACAATAAAAAAAATGAAATCCTGTCGTTTGCAACAAAATAGATGAAACTGGAAAACACCATACTTGGTGAAATAAGGCAGTCCCAAAAGGACAAATATGATATGTTCTCCCTGATCTGTCATAACTAATAGAGCACCTAAAAGGCAATCTATGAAAGTGAAATTGACACTCGGAGAAGCAATGACTTTCAACAGCCCTGTCTCGACTATTGAGGAACAGATTTTTTTTTTCATACTATTTGTTAAACTCTTTACTTAGTAAACCACTGTGTGGTTCATGTCAGTTGATAATCACTCCAACTGAAGTATTTCCAGTGTTTGTGCTTATGGTCATAAAGCCGCCAGCCTCCCTTGCCTTTACACTGACATCTTCAATTTTTCAGATACTCTGAGAGAAGAACAGGAAAGAAACAAACTAGCGTTAGCAGGGTCCTTTATGTTAGTCCCTTACACACACTGTTCACCAGCACCCCAGTGAGAGAGAAGCGTAACTGTCACCATTTAGAGATGAGGAACGTCAGGTGTAGAAAGAACGCAACCTTGTCAGACGCAGGATTCAAACTCAGACGCGTCAGCCTCTGGAGCAGGCTGAATCACAGTCCCTCAAGATGCCCGCGTCCAGTCCCTGTGACTTGTGAACATCCCCTCTGTGTCAACAGCGGCTTTGCAGATGTGACCATGGCTCTTGAGATAGGGAGATGACCCTGGGCGGCCCCAAGTGAACCCCAAGTCCTGCCAGGAGAGGCAGCGGGAGTCCAGCTGGACGTGAGGAAGCAGAGACTCAGTGCGGGGGGCAGCCAGGAGTAAGGAGCGCCTAGAAGCAGAGGAGCACAGCCCCTCCCCATGGCTTCGACACAGAGCCAGCCCTGCCCACACCTTGGTTTTAGCCTCTTAAGACTTTAGAGGGGCCGGCGCTGCAGCACAGCAGGTTAACGCCCTGGCCTGTAGTGCCGGCATCCCATATAGGCACCGGTTCTAGTCCTGACTGATCCTCTTCATATCCAGCTCTCTGCTATGGCCTGGGATAGCAGTAGAAGATGGCCCAAGTCCTTGGGCCCCTGCACCCACGTGGGAGACCCGGAAGAAGCTCCTGGCTCCTGGCTTCGGATTGGTGCAGCTCCGGCCATTGCGGCCATCTGGGGAGTGAACCAGTGGATGGAAGACCTCTCTCTCTCTGTCTCTCTCTCTCTCTGTCTCCTCTCTCTGTGTAACTCTGACTTTCAAATAAATAAATAACTCTTTAAAAAAAAAAAGACTTTAGACTTCAGACCTCTAGAATGGTAGAAAAAAATCAACTCACAGAGCTTCTTGTAGCAGCAACGGGAAACTAATACAGGCTCCAAACAGAGGGGATCGCTTAAATAAAGCAGTCGGTGCGACTAACGAGTCCAAGAGGTTCAACCCCTGCCCCATGGGGAGAGCTGCTGGCAAGGCTCCGTCACACCGCACAGGGCCATTCCCGCAGAGAGCCACCTCCGAGGACGCCTGAACCAACGTCAGGCTCTTCCAAAGAACTCTCTGGAAACCATTAGCCAAGCGTTCCAGTCAACCTTCCAGCTGGGAGGAAGGTGCGGTATGAGGCCAGCGCCTGGGGGAGCCAGGCCATAAACCCTGCAGAATGAAGCCAAGCTTGGAGCCGAACCCACGCGCCAGCCGGGGCCAACCCGAACCCCAGCAGGACGAGCTGTGCTTCCAGTAGCAAAACACTCCACAGGGGCCATGCTAGCTGCGGCTTCAGGAGCGAGGCCCTGGCCGGGCGGGGAGTAGCCCTCGCCTGGGGTTCACCAGGGCATGAGTAGCTCAGGAAGACCTCTGCAAGGCCCACCCTGCAGCTCGGGTGTGGCTTCCCGCCAGCCCTGCCCTGCAGGACCACAGGTGGCCTCCGAGGGGGACTTCAGTCGCTGGCAAGACTCATCTGTGCCAACACCACACAAGAAGTACCGCACTGCAAGCAAGCTTGTTTACGTCTCACGACTGTGACTGCTGCCCTCTGGGGAAGCCACCCCCGCAGGCCAGAGCCGCCGCGCAGAGAGAAAGGAGAAACTGGCAGAGGCAGCCGGCGCTTGTGCCCCTGCCCCTTTTGACCTTGAAGGCGTCTCACCCTTCTGAAAGATCCGAAAAGACTGACTTAGGGTATAAACAGTGGCTCAGGACGGTTACCCGGTGGGCAGGGCCTGAGCGCTGACCACGAGCGCTTGCGGGAAGCAGGTGTTTCAACTTCAGGGACTGGAAGTGACGAAAACACCTTACTGAAATCCTTAGTCGCTCTCAAAAGTAAAAATCCCACTTATTCCTGCTCGGCGTCCCCCAGTCTCACACGGTGGTGTCAGAATCGCCGGAAGCCTCGTGGGCTGTGCCTTCCCCGCCCTGGACGGTAACAGAGATGGTTCCCTTCCCATTCACCAAAATCAGATCGACAGACGGCGATGGAGCGTCGGTGTTTCACTGAACGTGGTGGGAGATGCCAGAGTCGGTGTCCTCTCACTGAACAGAGCGCCTAAGTGTGGAAAAACTAAGACCTCAAATACAGAAACCCGCTAGGGGGTCTGCCCAGCCCCCGCAGGCGAGGGCCTGGCCGTCTGGAAGCGGACGAGGAATTCCGTCCCTGTCTGTCACCACACCATGGGTGACATGGGTGACAGGAAGGGCTCGAGGCCTTGGCAGTTTGTTACACAAACACTGGGCGCCTAGGAATCGTGCTCTGTAGACCATGGCTCCAGCCTGCCTCCCGGGGCTGCGAGGAGGTGACAGCGGGGGACCCCGGGGTCCTCGGCAGGCGGCAGCACCTCTCCCCTCCGTGGTTCATCCCAGTGAGCGCTGCTCTGTGACAGTGGTAACCCCCATTGTTTCCCACCCGCTGCGGCCAGCACTGCACCTGAGAGGGACCCCACAACGTCCGCTCTCGTAACTCCTCCCGGTGGGTTTCGGTTTCCCCAGCACCCGGAGTCTCCTCTCAGTGGATCCGCACCTGCTGAAGCCGCGCGCAGAGCCATGAAGGAAGACGGGGAGGCTTCGGACTGAGCTCGCGTTGTCCTCACAGGCACTCCTGGGCCTGCAGCTGCCCCCAGCCAGGCAGAGCGTGGCACAGCCTAGACCGCGGTGCCGTGCCTCGGCCTCCCAGGGGCTCCCAGGCTGCCCTTGCTTCTGCCATCCCAGGGCCTGAACACAAAGCAAAGCGTCTATCTTAGAAGTGCTCCCTCCAGGTAGGACAGGATCGGTTCACACGCGTCTGCCGCGGACACTGCCGTCTGCCCCCTGCTGATTCCTGGGGCTGGAACCCAGTGAGGAAGGAGAAGCAAACAGCCCTCTGTAGCCCAAGTTGAATAAAAACGGAAAGTACTGAGGGGAGGTGCCTTCGGCCAGCGTGGGGCCTTCCCCTCCTCCACCAAAAACACCCGCCTCTCACAAGCTGACGTGGCCTGACTCCTTGTTCCTTTCAACCCCAAGGTTGTCTTGCCCTTCTTTTTTTTATTAATTTTTATTTTTTGGGAGGCAGAGACAGGAGAAAACAGAGCTCCCACCCCCTGGTTCTCTCCCCAGTTGTGAGGCCAAAGCTAGAAGCTGGGATTTTAATGTGGGTCCCCCACGTGAGTGGCAGGAACCCATGCCGTCATTGCTGCCTCGCTGGGCCGGCACTGGCAGGAGGCGGGAGTCAGCCGGAGCCAGGGACTGAAGCCAGATACTCTGATGCGTGACATGGGTGTCTTAACTGGCACCTTAACCATTAGGCTAAACTCCACTCCTGCTTTTCCTGTTAATATAATTTCAGCAAAGGGGGAAACCTGTCTTTCTAGGTTCAAAACAACGATGTTGATTTCACACAAGCCTAAGACTCCAAAGTCACAGGTAACGCACACCGAGCCTACACAGTGGCGAGGCCCAGATGGGAGAGGCCTGAGCCCCTGGGCGGCGCGGTGGTCACCGGGCCGCCCAGGCTGTTCCAGGGAGCTCCGTGCCTGTCCAGCCAGGGCTGGGTTTCCAGCAGAGTCACCACGGGCTCCACACAGAGAGTCAACCTCCCCTCAGGGCCTGTCTCTATGCTTTCTCTGTTCCGTGATGCAGCTCCTGGCTGACACCCAGGGAAACTTGCCGTCAAGCGTGGCTGTTACGCAGTGGCCTCTTCATGTGGAGGGGACGCGGTCCTTCCACGGGGGAGAGTGCAGCTTCGGGAGAGGGCAGCTGTGGGCTCAAAGTTGGAAACGAAAAGTCACAGCCGGATGGCCACGGAACTGTGTGTCCATCACAGAATCAGTAACCAGCCCTGGATAAGGAAGTCAGAATTGCAAGTGGAGCCAGCCCTGGGCAGGGCTGACTGGCAGAAAGCAGAACCCTCCTTGGAATCAACCAGCTCTCTGCCCCAGACCCGACCTTGGAGGAAGAGCATGGGCACTGCCCCAGACGTCTCCCCGTCCTGTCCCCATGGTTCACGGGGACACGGCTGCACCCACCAGGTGGGCCTGCACAGCAGCGGCCAGAGGCCTGGAGCCGGGGGACTCTCTGCTCCTAGTTCTCCTTGTCCCCCATTAAACGGGTGCAGGAGACCTGGAAACAACTTGAGCCACCATGGCGCCTCCACAGCACCCCGGTGCTGCCTGAAGGCCCTCGTGGAGTGGAACCAACCGGAGCAGTGGGCGGTGCCTTCCAAGAGCCCAGCTCCCCTGCCGTGGAGCCCTGTGGGCATTTTGGATGCCCAGTCCAGGCCCCAGCAGCCCAGTATTCTACAGCTGGTGCTGAGTCAGTGGGGGTCCAAGTAAGTGGCCAGTTCCTCTCCTCCACCCGACATACGGAGCCTCATGAGGTGTTCAAGGTCTGACATGGCTTAGGAAATCTGGCGTATGACGGAGCCTTGAGCAGGTTCCACTGAACCCACACCCAGTCCAGCCCTGCCTGCTGCCTTGTTCACAAGGCATCAGGCAAGTGCCGGGGTGACTGGTGAGGAGGCTGAGTGGCAGCCGCCAGGCAGCGGAGTCTCCCCCACAGCAGGTGCTCGCCGGGCAGCACTCACGCAGTGCCCACTCCGCATGCATCGTCCGCCTGCTGCACTTCCCTCATCTCCTTTTTGCCCATCTGCAGGTCTCCAGGCCAAACGGACCACCAGGTGTTCTGTTCAAAGCACCAACAAGGTCTCCTTTCTCCTCCAGTCTCATCTGGAGCCTCTGAAGTCTTTGTCCTGCCGTCAGCAGAGCCATACACGAGCCAGACCCAAGCTTCCTCACTGGACCTCAAGGAGGCAAACTCCTGGGCAGAAAGGTGAAGACATGGGACGGGCGCTGTGGCATAGTGGGTAAAGCTGCCACCTGCAGTGCTGGCATCCCACATGGACACCAGTTTTGTCGCTCCCCCTCTTCGTGGAGGAGCAACACAAGACCCTGTGCTGTTCTTTCGTCTGCTCGGCCCTCCCCGGGTTTGCTGCTGGTTCTTCCCGGGTTGGCTACTATCCCTTCCACCTCCGTGGAAGGGCAGTTCCCCCTGGCCGCATTCCCCACTTCCGCAGGGGAGCGGCACACCGCCGGCCGGCTCTTCTCAGGGGCTGCACAGGTGTTCCCCTTAGATGTTCCCCATAGATGTTCCCGGTGCATGCCGTCTCTCTCCTCCTTTATAGTCCTCCTCCGCCAATCCCCACTCGGCTGCCCACACGCCGAGTACGCTGCTCTCCAATCAGGAGCAAGTCCTACAGTTTATTAGTTGAACTGGAGGCAGCTGTGCGGAAGCTGTTTACTTCTCTCCCAACGCCATGTTGTGGGAGAGCAGATGCATAGAACAAGTCTTAATTTCAGTAACTTAGTCCAGTCCGGATTGCTCCCCACAAGTTTGAGTCCTGGCTGCTTCTCTTCCAATCCAGCTATGCTACGGCCTGGGAAAGCAGTGGAACATGGCCCAAGTGCTTGGGCTCCTGCAGCCACGTGGGAGACCTGGAAGAAGCTTATGGCTCCTGGCTTCGGATTGGCTCAGCTCCGGCCATTGCGGCTAACTGGGGAGTGAACCAGTGGATGGAAGACCTCTCTCTCTCTCTCTTTGCCTCTCCTTCTCTCTCTGTGTCACTCTGACTTTCAAGTAAATAAATAAATCTTTAAAAAAGAAAAAAGGTGAGAACAGCGCAGTACTGGGACATGCAAGAGGGGTGGGTCCTGAAGAGTGTGCCATGCACAGCCGGCAGACTCTGCAGAGAACCCAGAGAAGTTGCAGTGAGAGAACGGGTCTGGTTGGCTGTCCCCTCCCTGCCCGTGTAGCCCAGGGCCGGCCTCCAAGGGCCTGCAGGAAGAGGGAGGAGCGTGTGGTCTTTGGCCAGCACCTGCTCACCACAGGTGAAGCTTCTGGCATTTCAGTCCGTGCACACGACGTGCGATGATCGAATCGGGGCACTGGCATATGTGTCACGGATGTGAGTCATTTGCTTGGGTCAGACACTCTCAAAGTCCTCTCTGATAGCTGTTTGGAAACATGCAGTAAAGTATGGGTTGCTACGGTCACCTGCGGTGCTGTGCACCACTGGTGCTGACTCCGCCCACCTCTCTGACCTGCCTCCCCCGCCCCCATCCCAGCCTGCGCTGGCCACCATTCAGCTGAAGACAGGGCTTTTTTTCACCTTGCAGACTCTGCAACATTTTGATCAGAAATTTCTTCTTTATGTATAAGGGATGTGATGCAACAGGGGAAGGAAGTGTGGAAAACAAAACTAAACACCCCGTTCACAGTGCAGTGAAACAGCCGACCTCTGCCCCAGCCCCCACCTCCCACCAAGGCGTTTCTACCCGCCCCCCTTTTTTTCTCAACTGCTGACTCCGGGGCTGTGTGCTTTATCGCTGCTGTTGCGGGGCCCGCGTTGTGCAGCAGTGGGTGAGGCCGCCACTTGCAACGCAACCATCGTATGGGCGCCACTTCCACCCCCAGCTGCTCTGCTTCCCACCCAGCTCCCTGCAAATGCACCTGGGAAAGCTGCAGAAGCCGGCCCAGGTGCTTGGGCACCTGCTGCCACCGACATGGGAGACCTGGATGGAGAGTTCCAGGGGCCTGGCTCCTGTCTGGTCCAGCCCTGGCCATTGTGGCCACTTGGGGAGTGAGCCAACAGATGGAAGAGCGAGCTGTCTCTCTGTAACTCTGCCTTTCAAATAAATAAATCTTTTAAAAAAACTGGTATTTTTATTTGTCATCGTTTTGGCTTAAACATGGACTCAGAGGAGACTTGACAGTGGCAAAGACCGAGTAGCTGGATGAAGGGCTTTGTGCTTGAAGCCAGGTTCCTCGGATCCCTCCTGCGGGGGTCTGGGCCTGCCCCCCCCCCAGGCCTCCCCCACCCTCGGGGCTCACAGTTTTCAGGATTTGCCTGTTCTCAGGAGATCATTGGGGACTAAAAAAAAGCCTTTGAGACCACAAAAAAAATTTTTTTTAAAGATCTGCTTATTTATCTGAAAGCCAGAGTTAGAGAGAGAGGGAGAGGCACAGAGAGATCGTCCATGGCTAGTTCAGTGCTAAGGACACCACTGGGGCAGGTGCTGCCAGAGCAGGAGGTGGACTCTTCGGGACACAGGGAGGGACGGGAACCAGCCCAGCTGCACGAGGTGTCACCGAGTCCCCTCTAGAGAGTGAAGAGCCGTCCCCGCTCTGGCTCGCCACAGTGCAGTGCCCGTGGCCCCATCCGCCTGGGCCCTGCCCTCTCAGGCACAAAGCCCCACAGCTCCGCCTCTGCCTGGCTTCCTTCCCACCTGCGCGGCTGTGGCCAGATCTCCTCTGGTACACGGATGCCGGGCGGCCTGCGTTAGGCCCACCCTACTCACCCCGCTTACCTTAAGCGCCTCTTCAAAGCCTCATCTCTGCAGAGACCTTCCGGGGCGGCACCTCAGTCAGGACCGCAACAGGTGAACGTGGGTCCGCAAAGGCCACGGGAGGGTCCAGCTCCGCCATTGTGGGCCTGCTGTGATGCCCAAGACAGGGAAGGACCTTCCAGCTGGGGCTCAGAAAGTGACCCCCCACACGGGGTCTCGCCATGCCGAGACCATCAAAGCGGCCTTGGGGTCTCCCACCTCCCCACACCCAGGCCTCTTCCCCTCCTCAAGCTTGGGGAGCAGCTTCCCCCAAACCCCTTCCCCCACTGAGGGAGGTGCCTGAGCCAGAGCATGATGGCCTCAACCCCTCAACTACCTGGAAAGCAGTGCAAGGGCTGCACCACGCCCACCCGGACACAGCTCCCCTGACAGCCCCCAGCTAAGCAGTGCAAGGGCTGCACCACGCCCACCCGGACACAGCTCCCCTGACAGCCCCCAGCTAAGCAGTGCAAGGGCTGCACCACGCCCACCCGGACACAGCTCCCCTGACAGCCCCCAACTAAGCAATGCAAGGGCTGCACCACGCCCACCCGGACACAGCTCCCCTGACAGCCCCCAGCTAAGCAGTGCAAGGGCTGCACCACGCCCACCCGGACACAGCTCCCCTGACAGCCCCCAGCTAAGCAGTGCAAGGGCTGCACCACGCCCACCCGGACACAGCTCCCCGGACAGCCCCCAGCTAAGCAGTGCAAGGGCTGCACCACGCCCACCCGGACACAGCTCCCCTGACAGCCCCCAGCTAAGCAGTGCAAGGGCTGCACCACGCCCACCCGGACACAGCTCCCCTGACAGCCCCCACTAAGCAGTGCAAGGGCTGCACCATGCCCACCCGGACACAGCTCCCCTGACAGCCCCCAGCTAAGCAGTGCAAGGGCTGCACCACGCCCACCCGGACACAGCTCCCCTGACAGCCCCCACTAAGCAGTGCAAGGGCTGCACCATGCCCACCCGGACACAGCTCCCCTGACAGCCCCCAACTAAGCAATGCAAGGGCTGCACCACGCCCACCCGGACACAGCTCCCCTGACAGCCCCCAGCTAAGCAGTGCAAGGGCTGCACCACGCCCACCCGGACACAGCTCCCCTGACAGCCCCCAGCTAAGCAGTGCAAGGGCTGCACCACGCCCACCCGGACACAGCTCCCCTGACAGCCCCCAGCTAAGCAGTGCAAGGGCTGCACCACGCCCACCCGGACACAGCTCCCCTGACAGCCCCCACTAAGCAGTGCAAGGGCTGCACCATGCCCACCCGGACACAGCTCCCCTGACAGCCCCCAACTAAGCAATGCAAGGGCTGCACCACGCCCACCCGGACACAGCTCCCCTGACAGCCCCCAGCTAAGCAGTGCAAGGGCTGCACCACGCCCACCCGGACACAGCTCCCCTGACAGCCCCCAGCTGCCAGGGCTGCTGGGACCTCCTGCCTTGTTCTCAGTGCACTTCTGCCCCTCCCCTCGTCGCTGTGTCCTGCGGAGCCCCATTGAACCCCGTCCCAGGCTGCTGTCTGCATCCAGGATCCGCTTACCTCCCTTAAAAACCTTCAACTCCCCGACTAGAGGTGTCACAGCCCCCACGCCCTCTCCCAGGTGAGGAAGGGTCTGGAAGCATCCACGTCTCCCTGGGTGCTGGGCGCTCACTTCCATCCTTGTTGCCTTCCTGGGTGGCATCCAGTGGCTCCACGTGCCTCTCTCCTGTCCGTGGATTTCAGCGGACTCGTGTATGCACATTGAGAGGGCAGAGGGGCCATTCCACTCTCCCCAAGAAACCGCTGGTGACAACTCTGCCTGGACAAGAACCAGGACAGACACCATCCTGACCGTGAACCTGGCATGACCGTACCTGGAGGAAGCAGAGGGGTCTCCTGCCTTGTCACCAGATGGTGCCACACGGGGAGCACCACCCAGTCGGGGGCGTTAGGGACAGCAGCGACTTGGAGACCCTTGGGGAGTCTGCTGTCCTCCAGGTCCAGCCAACATCTGGAGCTGCCCTGGGGCTACTTCTCATCCAGGCAGCCGGGACGTCCTTTTGTCCTTTTGCGGACTTCCCATTACAATAACAGCACCGGACACTGAGCTCCTGCTGTCTGGCAGGCTCTGGATTCCTCACGTTGTATGCTTCTCCCGCTTGATTCTCTCCTGGCTTCTGAACAAGCCTCGGCCTGCCAAAGCCAGGTCCACATGCTGGCTCTACAAGTAAGGGCAGGTGAACTGTCCACTCTCGGTCAGCTCCTGTTCGACAAGGGAATAATTCATGAAAGGCCCAGTCAAGTGACCATCGTGTTTCTCATGACGACTATTGTTGTTTTTCTCTGCTTGTTGTGCTCTATGATGACATTTGTAATAAGATAGACCAATAAAAGTGTACTGAAATAGAAACTGGGTTCGGCACCGCTGCCTGAGACGCCAGCATCCCATATCAGAGTGCTGGTTCAGGTCCTGGCTGCTCCACTTCCGATCCTGCTCCCTGCTAATGCATCTAGGAAAGCAGCAGAAGAGAGCCCAAGTATCTGAACCCATGCCACCCACATGGGAGACCCGGATGAAGTTCCAAGCTCCTGGCATCAGCCTGGCCCAGACCTGGCTATTGTGTCCATCTGGAGAGTGCACCAATGGACCAAAGATCCATCTCTCCTCTGTGTGTCACTCTGCCTGCAAATAATCAAATACATCTTTAAAAAGAAAAATTAGTCTTGCAAGTTGACATCCATTAGACCTACTGGTTTAAAAGTTACCTTTTAAGGCGCTCTTTGGCAAAGGGAAACTTAGACGGACCCTCCTTTCTCACCTCTTTTAAAGTTCACTCCTGATTGCCGATTAGCATTGCATTTGCATCATGGCTGCAGCATTCCAACCCCTTAGGAAGACTGAGTGAATAATTTAAGATTCATGTTTCATTTATCGTCCATGCTACAGCAACTCCATTCCCGGGCCGATCCTTGTGGAAGGGCTCCGAGGCCCCGGGGCACAGTGGCTACATCAAAAACGCATTTCTGCGTTCCTGAGGGATTCTTCTGAAAAGTGCTGGGACGGGCGTGTTCGGGGTTGGATGGCACAGGCGTACCTGCTGCTCCACTTATCACGTCTGAACACACAATTGTGTGCCACTGCTGTCCACTTCCCGCTTCGGGGATTGTAGCGGAAGCCTGTGACGTAACTTGTGGCTGACTCAACTCTGTCCTGGGAAACGGACTCAGGGAGCAGCGGGGGTGGGAGAGAGATGAGGAGTGAGCAAGTGTGTGCTTCTGCGTAGGCCTGGGCAGGGGCCCAGCAGCCGCGGGGTGCAGCAGGAGGCCAGGCGTCTCCCCGGTGCGCCCAACTGGTGCTCCGAAGGAACAGGTAAGAAGCGCTTGGGCCCCTGCACCCACTTCCGGGGAGACCTAGAAGAAGCTCCGGCCTCCTGGCTTCAGCCTGGCCCAGCCGTGGCCACTGCAGCCATTTAGGGCGTGAACTAATGGATGGAAGACCTCCTTCTCCCTCTGTCTCTCCCCCTCTCTCTTTCAAATAAATAAAAAATAAATCTTGGAAAAAATAACAAAGACAAAGATGAGGAGGGTAGAAAGGTCCCCTTGAGGCAGTGGCTGGGCAGGTGCACTGGGACTGGCCCACCTTGTGTTAGAGTCGCAGTCGAAGCCGACAGCATCCGGGACTCTTTAGCAGCAAGCTGCTGAGCCGCAGGTCTCCTGCCTTGAAATCAGGCTGAGCCTCCATTCCCACCACTCACCACATGGGAGACCTGGATGAAGTTCCAAGCTCCTGGTGTCAGCCTGGCCCAGACCTGGCTATTGTGTCCGTCTGGAGAGTGCACCAATGGATCAAAGATCCATCTCTCCTCTGTGTGTCACTCTGCCTGGCGTCCCCATCACCATTCCCTGCTGGACACTGGTCTCCCCATCCCAGATGCCCCGTGGTGAGTTGAATGTGGTCACTGCTGCTCTCGGGCCCCTGCCACCAGACAGCGGGATCTACTTGCCCCTCTCCAGGTCTGGCCTCACTTTGTGCCTCGCTTTGAACTACAGGACGCGGCAACGGTGACATTGCACATCTCAAGCTGTGACTCCCAGGCCCTGTGGGGTCCCTACACCCTCTGTCAACACTGCTGTCCATCAGGGAGGATGCGGGGGCCACGGGGAGGAGGGGCCCAGCTGTCCAGCCAGCCAGAACCCTGCCCCCAGGCCCCAGACCAGGAGCGGGACCTCCCAGGCCCGCGGACCCACCAGCCACCACAACCCAGGCAAGGCACAGGGGAGCCAGGTTCACTGAGCTCTGCCCAAACTGCCGACAAATGGTGACAAACAGATGCTTGTTGACTTAAAGCCTTCTGTTCTGGGGCAGTCTCCAATGCGGCGATCGCTAACAGATGCCTTGTAAAAGTCACTCCGCCCAGAAATGTTCACCCATGGAAACTTCCTCACCAGGCCAGCCTCACTCAGTTAAGCCTGCTGGGCCCAGAGGCACAAAGACCCCACTGTCTCCCTAAGTCCCTTTCCCATCCTGGGCTGAAGCCTGGAGCCTCACCATCGAAGTTTAATTACTTGCATAAAAGCATGAATGCCTATTAAATTCTAAGCGTCCCTGGAAGGGATAACAAGTTTGTGCTTTTGATTTTGCTCTTAAAAAAATAGACAGGAATAGAAAATGACCCTAACATAAGGTCGCTTTCCCAAAGAGAAAAAGCTCTTTTAATGACTTGGACCAAGGGGATTATAAGCCTTTAGGGAGGAAGATGAGATGGGTGTGTGTCTAATTTCAAGACTTGATGTATTAATTTAATTAAGCATAGGTACTTAAAATCACGTTATACAAAGTAACACATCAACTCAGAGACACTGTTTCGTTCCCTCTTGCATTCCAGGAGGTACTGGTGCAGCGCCCGCCCCCCACCGACCACCTGCAGAGCAGAGATATTGTGTAGACAGGTACAGTGCTTCCCTTCCATCCTCTGCTTTGTTGTTAACCAAGAGGCTGCTGGGGGAGTTTCTGCCTCAGCCACAGAGCCGTTCACAACGCAGTGTCACTACTTTGTTCCAGTCCTCCGCCCGGTGCACGGTCCTGACGTCACCGTGTGACCACCGGCAGCACAGCCTGTTAAGGGACCTTCTGTGTGACCGCCTCCTTGGCATGCGATCCCAGGACCTCCCACTGATAAAGGACTCATTACAGTCACAGTAAATCTCTTTGTGCTGGTTTTTTTTTTTTTTTTTTTAATAAGATGACCACAATCATCTCAAAGTTTGTGCGTTTTGAGGTCAGTTGGGCTGATATGTCTTCCCCAAAAAGTATTTTGTGTTTCAAAAAAAATGTGATGCAAGGACTTTGGAGGAACTTGAATGGAAGATGATGCCCTCTTTTCTGGGAGAAATTTGGGGAGAACCAAAGTTCTGTACTTGACGTCTGTTAATCCATGCTCACTCTAGAAACTGACAGGGCCGGTGTTGTGGTGCAGCCGGGTAGCTGGTGGTGCCAGCATCCCATAGGAGCACCTGTTCGAGTCCTGGCTCCTCCACTTCTGATCCAGCTCCCTGCTCATGCCCTGGGAAGGAGTGGCCCAGGTGTTTGGGAGACCTAGAAGGAGTTCCTGGTTCCCAGTTTTGGCCTGGCTCAGTTCCAGTCATTGCAGCTCTTTGGGGAGTGAACCAGTGGATGGAAGATCTCTTTCTCTCAATTGCCTTTCAAGTAAAATAAATAAATAAATCTTAATTTAAAAAAAAAGCTGACAATACTGAAAATCAGAGATGAAAATGAAAGTCACCCATCAGGCTACCAACCAGAGACCCTGATTGTCTGGGGAAGCTGCAATCTCTCCAGCAGACCCCGGCCCCTGGGCCCCTGGGAGTGGCTTTGGATTCCCTTTGTCCTTCTCTGAACTTCTGTCTATCCCAGTAAACTATACCAGAAGTGACCAGAGGGAGGTCCTCGTCCTCAAGAGACAGAGCGTGACTACAGGAGGAGCCTACAGGATGCGTGCTGATGAGAGAGGTGGGCACTGCCTCATGAGGGAGCCAACTCGGCAGCGTGTAAGGGCTCCTGATGGCTTGTCTGTCAGTTGCTTAGTTTTAGGAGATCTCAAGACTGAACTTTGGAAAGATCTGCAAAGTCAGGAGAAAGTTTTAGGACTTTCCCCACCTGGACTGTGGCACGGAGCGACTGTGGCAACCAGCCTGCCACACCTTTGTTAGACAACACCTGAAGCTCCCGGGCTGGGACTTTCCCTGAGCACAGGTTCAGAAGGGGAAATGGGTGCCTGGGCCCGAAGGGAGGGGACAGGACAGAAGCCAGCGCAAGGGCAAGCGTAAAGGCCGGGAGACGCCAGCCTCCTCCTCGCTGCCTGGGACCGGCCCTGCCGCTCCCAGGCTCAGCAATGCCGTGCACCTGTGTGCCCTGTGTGAACTGCAGCAATGCCCCTGCGCCTTCTGCTTCCTTAAGCACCTGTTTCTTCTCCCACCCATAAGCCCCCAGGTCTCATGGAGACGGCCACACATACCTGTGCTGTGCCCGTGGCCTGGGTGGAGGCTCAGCTCCATGCCTGCAGCGGGCTCCATGCAACCCTGCATGCATCCCAGCCTCGTTGTACTGCTGTTTCCGCCCAAGCACCCCTTCTGCCCCTCTCTCTGGGCCTGCAGACCCAGCCACAGGCAGGGCACAGGGATGCACCTGCTGGCCACACGGACCGGCACCTTCCTCCCCGCAGATCTCTTCACCGCAGCGTTCGCCCCCTTGGACTTGACATTCGCTGCCTGTGCTAAGGCCACCACACCCAGAACTCCCAGAACTTTCCTGCTGTCCCAAGCGAGGGACGCCTGGGCAGTCCCAGGTTCCAGACCTCAGGCAGAGCAGCTAGGGCCACACATGACGGAGTCTTGAGCAAACATCTCTTCTGAGGAGCATCCTCTCTACCACACCTAAAACCACCAACACCACACTCCCTGGTACAGAATGTGCCGTGGGGACTTTCTTGGTGGCAGAGTTCATGTTCCGAAATTGTCTTGTTTAGTTCCTGTTCTGTTGTCTGTCTTCCTGCTGAAATGTACTGTGAAAGCAGAAATTGTGTCCCCGTTCCTAACACAATGTGTCCCCATAACCTATGACACGAATGAGGGACCAGTGTGAACGAGTAAATGTGGCCCACAGAGCACAGGTGCTGGGGAGAAACAAGCTAACATCACCGACTCCCAAACCTGCACAGTCTGATAAGAAGTGAGCAAGAGGGGCCAGTGCTGTGGCGCAGTGGGTTAAAGGCGCAGCCTGCAGCACCGGCATCCCAAATGGGCGCCAGTTCCAGTCCTGGCTGCTCTACTTCCGATCCAGCTCTCTGCTATGGCCTGGGAAAGCAGTGGAAGATGGCCCAAGTGCTTGGGCCCCTGCACCCACGTGGGAGACCGAGAAGCAGCTCCTGGTTCCTGGCTTCAGATCAGCACAATTCCGGCCATTGCAGCCATCTGGGGAGTGAACCAGCAAATGAAAGACTCTCCCTCTCTCTCTCTTTCTCTCTGCCTCAGCCTCTCTGTAACTTTGCCTTTCAAATGAATAAATAAATCTTTTAAAAAAGAGAGAGCAAGAAGCAAAGTAGCTGCAACTCAACCTGGAGAGTGTGGTGCGGAGCCTGCGGGCTAAGTCACACTTGCGACCCACATGCTCCACTGCCAGCCCAGATCCCTGCTAATGCACCTGGGAAAGCAGCAGAAGATGGCCTAAGTGCTTCAGAGACCAGGATGGAGTTCCTGGCTCCTGGCATTGGCCTGGCCCCAGCGCCATTTGGGGAATAAACCAGCAGATGGAAGCTCGCTCACTATCTCTCTCACTCTCTCTGTTTTTATCATTCTGCTTTTCAAAAAAAAAAAAAAAAAAAAAAAAACCTTAAGAAAACAAAAGTGTGGGGCTCACTTGGTTAATCCTCCACCTGCGGCACCAGCATCCCATATGGGTGCGGGGTTCTAGTCCCGGTTGCTCCTCTTCCAGTCCAGCTCTCTGCTGTGGCCCGGGAGTGCAGAGGAGGGTGGCCCAAGTGCTTGGGTCCCTGCACCTGCATGGGAGACCAGGAGGAAGCACCTGGCTCCTGGCTTCAGATCAGCATAGCTCCAGCTGCAGCAGCCATTTGGGGGGTGAACCAACGGAAGGAAGACCTTTCTCTCTGTCTCTCTCTCTCTCTCACTGTCTATCTCTATCTGTCAAATAAAAAAAAAAAAGAAAGAAAACAAAAGTGTAATAACAGATGCATACTTAGGACAAAGGAAGAGGCCTAGGTATTTCCTGAAGGAAGTAACTTCTGAATTTGAAGAAGCAGTGGAAATTTGCCAGGTGGGTAATGAAGGAAATTCTTTCAAGAGGGCCCCTTGGATCTTTATTTCAGCCTGAACTATAACCTCGTCTCCCTCCCCCACGCATACATGAGGTGAACATCTCCCCTTGAAGAACATCCAGCCCGGCCGTTCTTCCAAGAGGATGGCTGTGGTTTGCAAGTCAGTCCCCTGGGCACTCGGGGGAGTGTGGGCTGGGCTCATTGCTAATGAACACGACTGGGCGCCATGCTGGGGCGTGACTTCTGAGGCCAGGTCACAAAAGGCACTGTGTCCTCCATGCCACCATCTCTGGGATCAGGCCCTCGGAGGTGTGTGCGTGAGGAGCCAGGGCCTCCCATGCCCAGCTGTGTGAGCAGGTGCTAAGCCCCCCAGCCCCAGCAAGCCCCAGCTGAGCCTACAGGTGGCAGGGGCTGAGCTGCCCTGAGCTCCAGGCGCACAGACACTGAGGCACGGCAAGGACTTGTCTAAGCCGCCCAGACTGGGGTGATTTGTTTCACAGCATGGACAACAAATAGTTTGTGTTTACGTGAGTTGTAACCTTTTGTGTCTGCCACGTTAGCAACTAAGACAGAGAAGACTTCAAAGTATGTCGGTGCTAACTCACTTGGAGAGTGTAGCAGGCGTTCTGTAGAGCAGTTGAGACACTCCCATCCCACAGCGGAGAGCCAGAGTGTGACTCCCAGCCCTGACTCCTGGCTCCAGCCTCCTGCTCAGCCAGACCCTGGGAGGAAAGAGGTCAAGGCTGGAGAAATTGGGGATCTGCTGCCCACTTGGGAGAGCCTGAATGAGGCTTGGGCTACGTGCAGCTCATCTTGGCTTTGGCCCTGGCCTACCTGCCAAGCCAAGCACTTACCCTCTGTCCAGTTCCAAACAAAGATCTAGGAAAAGCGACTGCAAGTTACTCCCTCCCGCCAGTCAGCCATCCAGGCTCAAGGACCTTCTGACCTTCGGCCAAACACAGATATCCCTGTGGCAAATACTTGCAGATGTCTGATGGACTTAAAGTGTCTGGAAGGCAAATTTAATTGAAAGCACTTTGAAAACAGTTGGCATGTGTTTTTTTTTTTTTTCCACATTTTATTTATTTATTTGAGAGGCAGAGAGAGAGAGAGCTGTTGTCTGCTGGTTCACTCCTGGAATTCCCACAGAAGCTGGGAGGCAGGAACTGTCAGTCCAGGTCTCCACTGGGTGGCAAGCAGCCAGTCCCTGAGCCACCTCTGCTGCCTTCCAGGGTCTGCATGAGTAGGGACGTGGAGCTGGGAGGTGGAGCTGGGAGCTGCAGCAGGTGTCACGCGCAGGCTCTCTGATGCAACAGCAGGTGCAGGTAGGAGTTAAGGCCGAACCCTGACTGGTGCCTTTGAGACAGGGCTTCCCATGCACTGGGTTTTGTGTCTGAAGCTCCTCCTGGGCATCACGGAAGCTCCACGCGTGTCCCCACACCCTTCTCGAGAACAGCGAGCTAAGTCCTGCACATCAGTCACCCACCAGGGCCCGGCTCACAGGCGCCTGCAGGCTTTGAGGGTAGCAAAGCAACATAGTCGAGGGATTCCAACACACCGAGACACACCAGGGAAGCATCCAGAACTGGCAGACAACAACGTTCGCCTCCCGTCAGCCCTACACCCCGGGAGAAAGAGCTGAGCTCAGTCAGATTTACAACTGAGCTCGGAGCCCTCTGAAGTCCGTGTGGAGGTCCCTGCCTACCCCAAGGAAAACGAGCCAACTCCCTCGGAGAGCTGCTTGCAATCCGCCGACCCCGAGGAGATGGTTCCTAGCACGCGACAGGCTCCAGAGAACGCCCCAAGAAGTGTGAACCACCTAATTCAGAGACCGCGTTCCGTCACCTCTTGCCTCCCCGCTGTATAACTGAGAAAAGTAGAGTCGTGGTTCATACCTGATGGTAACAGCTAGCATTACCGGGCAGGAAGGGACTTCAGAATGTTCACGGAAAATGGGATTAACAGAGAAGTTTATTCTGGCCAAGAAGACTTCTTGAAAGCCATGCCAAGCCTCTCCCTAACGCACATCTATCACGAGATTTTGAGGCCCCTCCCACCGAGGAGTGTGCATGGTGAGCTCCGGCTCCAGCCCCTTCACTCCCTGCGACCCCACTGGGACCGCGGCTACGGCCTCTCGCAGGTGGGACAGAGGTGGCAGCCACGCGGCCAAGGTCAGAGCACAGGGACGTGGCCCGGAGCAGAGGCAGGGGCAGAGAAGAGCTGGCGCCCCAGCCCCACCTCCACCCTGCCGCAGGCCAGGAAAACCCTGAGCACTGTGGGTAACAAAGATGCTTGTTTACTGCTTGACCTTGGAAAGATTGAACCGGGAACTTCCTGGTAGCACCCACAACCTCCTAACTGCAGGGTGCCTTTGACCTTGTCCCCACGTGCGTGTTGTGTGGGAGGCCAGCGATGACCTTCCAGGCACCAGGGCCAAGGGCCCGCCTCACCAGTCACTGGCACCAGTGACCAGCAGTTCTTGAAAGCTCACGAGATCAGGAAAGGGGCAGTAGAATATTGCTCCGGCTGCCTCAGTGGGATTTTGATGGGAGTCATCTGTGTCATCTCCCACCCGCACTTCCAGAAGAGCAAGACACCCGAGAGCAACGTGCACGTGTCCCGGGTGCTGCTATTCTGACGCCCAGTGCTTCCCTCCAGACTTCAGCCCACGTGGAGGTGGTCAGGACAGGGCCTTGTCTGGTCCTCGGGCCACATGCCCATCGTGTCGCACGGAACCCCCCGAGTCCTCAGGCCCACTTTACCGGCAGGATGGCCGAGCATGTGCACTGGGACAACTGTGGGGCTGTAGAGGGGGAACAGGGAGCCCCAGGAGAACCATTCCCGGGTGGGGGGTGGCCTTGAGCACCTGGGATTAAATGGTGCACCTGGAGATGATGGCAGGGACCCTTGAAAAGGGTGTGGGGGCCAAGTGCCCGCCCTGGAACCTGGGGCAACTCCAGTGCCCAACATGCGCTCTGCTGGAGCAGAGGGCAGCGTGGGTCTCAGGGCCAGCTCCCAGGGGAAACTGGGCCCCCGGCCCGTGAGGAAGGGGCAGCATCAGGGGGCCAGAGGAACACAGGCTGTCCTGGGATTGCCACAAAGGCCTTTCATGTGGATGACCATTTCCTGGACTTATCTGAGGAGTGACACAGAAGCTCAGGGGGAGTTCTGACATCGATCCCTAACCCCCGGTAGCCTTGTAACCTCCTCACTGGGAGGCAGCCAGCGATAAAATGCCAAGGAAGACCACGGCCCTGCCTGTGTCTGAGGAGGAAGAACAAAGCAACGTGGTCACTGGCAACAGGAGGGAGAGGGGCCAGCGCCGTGGCGCAGGAGGTCAAGCTCCACCTGCAGTGCCAACATCCCATATGGACGCCGGTTCAAGTCCTGGCTCCACTTCCAGTCCAGCTCCCCGCTAATGAGCCTAGGAAAGCAGAGGATGGCCCAAGTGCTTGGGCCCCTGCACCCACGTGGGAGACATGGAAGAAGTGCCTGGCTCCCGGCTTCAGATCGGCCCAGCTCCAGTTGTTACAGACATTTGGAGAGTGAACCAGTGGATGGAAGACCTCCCTCTCCCCCTCCCCCTCCCCCTCCCCCTCCTCCCTCTCCCCTCTCCAGCCTGCCTTTCAAATAAATAAATCTTAAAGATAAATAAACAAATAAATAAGCAGGCCGGAGGTTGCCCCAGGCGCCGTGCACCAGAGGAGGAAGAGGGGTGAGACCCGGGCGTGATGGCAGGGAGAAGACAGAGGAGGAGGCACAGCACAGGCGCAAACCGCCCAGGGAACGCCTGCTCTCTAGTCCTGCTGAGGCCGGGGTGCTAGCAGGGACGGGAAGGCCCAGCCGTAGGGACTAGGGTTGTTGGACAGAACCTGCCACCGGAAGAGAGAAATAAAAATAAGTCAACTAAAATTAGGCTGGGGCGTTTAAAGCGAAAGACGGTGTTAAGGAAACCTTGGCAGCTTATTTCAAAAAGAGAAAGACGCAGCACTGAATGAGGAACTGAAAGTAGCACAGTCAAGAGTCTTTCACTATCTTTCCACTCCCTGCCTTCAGAACGTGGCAGAAATCGCCTTCCAGAGCCGGGAACCCAGCCTCGGCTGCCTTGGTGGCAAAGGTGGCTGGCAGCTAGCGGCCAGGCGCAGGGTCAGGAGGAGCGAGGAAGACGGCTGAGGACAAGGCTGCATGAGAGGCCGATGCTGTGGTGCAGTGGGCTAAGCCTCCGGCTGCAGTGCTGGCATCCCATATGGGCACCGTTCGAGTCCTGGCTGCTCCACTTCCAATCTAGCTCCTTCCTTATGGCCTGCAAAAGCATTAGAAGATAACCCAAGTGCTTGGGCCCCTGCACCCATGTGGGAGACCCAGAAGCTGGCTGGGAGCTGACCCCAGCTCCTGGCTCCTGGCTTCCAACTGGCTCAGCTCCAGTCATTGCGGCTATCTGGAGAGTAAACCAGTGAAACCAGTGAATGGAAGACCTTTCTTTCTGCCTCTCCTTCTCTCTAACTCTACCTCTCAAATAAATCAAAACTAAAAAAACAAAACAAAACAAAACAAAAGTGTATGAGCTCCAGTGTTGCCTGCCAGGCAGAGCCGTGATGTGGGTGTTTCTTACGTGTGAAGTCGAAGTCATGCCCTGGGGCCACCGAAGGGAACAAAAATGAAATGAGGGGCTGGCGCCAGGGCACAGTGGGTAGAGCCGCTGCCTGCAGTGCCGGCATCTTGTATGGCACCAGTTCGAGGGCCAGCTTCTCCACTTCCAATCCAGCTCTCTGCCAATGGCCTGGGAAAGCAGTGGAAAATGGCCCAAGCGCTTGGGCCCCTGCACCTGCATGGGAGACCCAGAAGAATCCTGGATTTGGATCGGCTCAGCTCCAGCTGTTGCGACCATCTGGGGAGTGAACCGGCACACAGAAGACTTTCTCTCTCTCTCTCTCTCTCTCTCTGCCTGTGCCTCTGTCCCTCTGCAGTCCCACAAAGGCCACTTCTACTCCTAGCCAGGCCATCGTTCAGACCCCACGTGGATTCCTTCTGTTCCTGAGTCGTCTTTGGCTACCACTTTAGGAGACACAAGTGACTTAGACTTTGGTGTGTGTATATTTCAATGATGCCCTAAGCAAACCCATGGGCCAATTTCACTAAACAATGAGCTGTGAACCCCTCCACCCTTCCAGGAATCACTGACTCTCCCTACAGGTGTCATCTTCCTCTGACCCCCTGGCCTTCGGGACCCTGGTGGTTAAGTCAGCACTCAGTCCTCTGTCTGCACGGTCTCTGTCGTCACTCTTGTCTGACCCTGGGCTACAGTTTGGCTGGAGTTTGTCCCCAGAGTTTCATTGGCTAGAAGCATGCACCTGATCTGAACCATACTGAGCGGTGGTAGAACCTATTAGAGGTGGGACCTGGTGGGAGGACGTTAGGTCACAAGAGGCGTCTCTTGGAAAGGATTAAGGCCATCACCCAGGAGAGGGTTGGGTCTCTCTCGGGACTGGCCTGGTTACCCAGAGCAGGTTGCTTTACAGTGAGTTCAGTGAGCTTTCCCAGTAACATCTAACCAGACAAGGATGTCCATTCTCACCAATGTTATTCAATATAGTTCTGGATGTTTTGGCCAGAGCCATTAGTCAAGAAAAAGAAATCAAAGGGATACAAATTAGAAAAGAGAAAGTCAAACTATCCCTATTTGCAGATGACATGATTCTCTATATGGGGGAACCAAAACAAACTATTGGAACTTATAAAATAGTTGGTAAAGTGGCAGGATATAAAATTAACACAAAAAAATCAAGTATTTGTATACACAGACAATGCAATGGCATAAAAAGAACTTCTAAGATCAATCCTATTCACAAAAGCTACAAAAAAATTATATCTTGGGATAAACTTAACCAAGGATGTCAAAGATCTCTATGATGAGAATTATGAAACATTAAAGAAAGAAATAGAAGAAGACACAAAAAAAAGGAAAAATCTTCCATGTTCATGGATTTGAAGAATCAGTATCATCAAAATGTCCATACTACTGAAAGCAATTTACAGATGCAGTTAATTCCAATCAAAATACAAGGATATTCTCAGATCTAGAAAAAATGGTGCTAAAATTCATATAGAAGCACAAGAGACCCTGAATAGGTAAAGCAATCTTATAAAACAAAAACAAGCCAGTGGCATCACAATACCAGATTTCAAGACATACTACAGGGCAGTTATAATCAAAACAGCATGGTAATGGCAAAAAACAAAAACAACACACAAATGTGTAGACCAACGGAACAGAACAGAAACTCCAGAAATCAATCCATGCGTCTGTGACCAACTTATCTTTGATAAAGGAGTTAAAACCAATCCTTGGAGCAAGGACGTCTCTTCAACAAATGGTGCTGGGAAAACTGGATCTCCACATGCAGAAGTATGAAGCAAGACCCCTACCATGGCCGGTGCTGTGGCTCACTAGACTAATCCTCCTCCGCCTGCGGCGCTAGCACACTGGGTTCTAATCCCAGTCAGGGCGCCGGATTCTGTTCCAGTTGCTCCTCTTCCAGTCCAGCCTGGGAGGGCAGTGGAGGATGGCACAAGTGCTTGGGCCCTGCACCCACATGGAAGACCAGAAGAAGCACCTGGCTCCTGGCTTCGGATCAACATGGTGCACCAGCCGCAGCGCGCGGGCCACAGTGGCCATTGGGGGGTGAACCAATGGTAAAAGGAAGACCTTTCTCTCTGTCTCTCTCTCTCTCACTGTCTACTCTGCCTGTAAAAAAAAAAAAAAAAAAAAAAAAAAAAAAAAAAAAAAAAAAAAAAAAAACCTACGTTACACCTTACACAAAAATCCACTCAAAATGGATCAAAGACCTAAATCTATGACCTGACACCATCAAATTATTAGAGAACATTGGAGAAACCCTGCAAGACATTGGCACAGGCAAAGAGTTCTTGGAAAAGTCTCTAGAGACACAGGCAATCAAAGTCAAGATTGACAAATGGGATTACATCAAATTGAGAAGCTTCTGTACTGCAAAAGTGAAGAGGCAACCGACAGAATAGGAGAAATTATTTGTAGACTATGCAAATGATAAAGGATTAATATCTAGAATCTATAAAGAGATCAAGAAACTTAACAACAATAAAACAAACAACCCAGTTAAGAAATGAGCAAAGGACTTAAACAGGCATTTTTCAAAGAAGAAATTCAAATGATCAACAGACACATGAAAAATTGCTCAGGATCTCTAGCCATCAGGGAAATGCAAATTAAAACCACAATGAGGTTTCACCTCACCCCAGTTAGAATGGCTTTCATATAGAAATCAAAAAACAACAAATGTTGGCAAGGATGTGGGGGAAAAGATACCCTAATCCACTGTCAGTAGGAATGTAAACTGGTAAAGCCACTGTGGAAGACAGTATGAAGATACCTCAGAAATCTGAATATAGACCTACCATATGACCCAGCCATCCCACTCCTGGGAATTTACCCAAGCTAAAAGAAATCAGCATATGAAAGAATGATCTTTATCTCCATGTTTGTTGCAGCTCAATTAACAATAGCTAAGATATGGAATCAATCCAAATATATGTCAACTGAAGACTAGATAAAGAAATTATGGGATATGTACACCATGGAATACTACACAGAGGTAAAAAATAAAAAACATGAAATTCTGTCATTTGCAGCAAAATGGATGTAACTAGAAATCATTATACTTAGTAAATAAGCCAGCCCGAAAAAGACAAATACCATATGTTCTCTCTGATCTGTGATAAATAATAGAGGGAATCTATAGAAGTGAAATTGACAGTTTGAGATGCAGTGATTTTGAACAGCCCTTGTCTCGACTGTTGAGGAACAGTGGTTTTTTTTTTTTTTTTCATACTATTTGTTGAACTCTTTACTTAGTGTAGCTCTATATGATGAATATAAAGTGAACTGAAAATAGATCTTTGTAAAAAATAAGATTGGGAATAGGAGAGAGAGGAGGAAGAAAAGTGGGAGGGTAGGGTAGAAAGACTCACTATGTTCCTAAATTTGTATATGTGAAATGCATGAAGTTTATATACCTTAAATAAAAGGTTTCTGGGTAAAATAAATAAATAGAGTTCCGTGTTCTCAGCTTGCTCCCCTACCACGTGGCCACTCCCGTGCCTATAATCTCCTGCCCTGTGATGCCACTGGTCCCAAGTCAGCGCCAGAAGCCGGTGCTGGCACTGTGCTCTTGGACCAGCAGAACTGTGAGCTAAATAAGTGTCTTTTCTGTCGACAGCACTCCATGTCAGGTATTGTGTTCCAAAAACAGAAGCAGACTGAGACACACAGCCACAGTCAGCATGCACACAGCACCTGCTTTCCCAGAGGCCCTTCGTGACCCACCATTGAACTCATGAAACAGCCATTTAACTGCAAGGCTCCCCACCCTCAACTGAAGAAGCATTCTATCCGTCCTTGCCATTCCCTATTTCCCGATATTGATGTGTAAGAAATACAGCCAGAAGTACCTGGGAACAAGTTAAAAATAGACTCACAGGGCCCATCCCCAAAGACAAGGACTTAATACCTCTGGGGTAGGACCCAGAAATCTGTATTTTTCTCACAGTTCATCTAAGGGTTGCAAGAATGGACGTGGGTAGGGGCTGGCATTGAGGTACGGCGGGTTGAGCCACAATCCGCGATGCTGGCATCCCACATGAACACCAGTCAAGCTCCAGAGGCTCCACTTCTGGTCAAGCACGCTGCTAACGAGCCTGGGAGGCAGCAGAGGGTGGCCCACGTGCCTGAGCCATTGCCACCCATGTGGGAGACCCTGATGGAGTTCCAGGCTCCCGGCAACCATTCGGGGAGTGAACCAGTGGATGGAAGATCTTGATCTCTCTCTGTCTCTCCCTCTCTTCCTCTGTAACTCCGCCTTTCAAATAAATACATAAATATTTTATAAAACTTCAATGACAAAATGTTCAATCCCACCTTAAAAGCAGATTAGTTTTTAAGATTAAAGATGAATTAGCCAAAAGTGTGTCTCCTTCCTGTGAATCCACATACAGCAGGTGGTTTTGAGCCTCTTAGATGAGATGTGCTAACACAAATGGTATTTTCACACTAATGTCGCAGTGACCCTGAACCGTGTTCCCATCTATTAAAGTATGGTACTTTCCCCAGTCCCTGCTCTCGGTCTTTAGCTGCTGCCTTGCCATCCTCAAACGTACGTTGTTCTGCAGGATCTGGTAGAAGCCTGGGAAGATGCCAGGGATTGGCCCTGGTATATTTTGCCACCTAGGACATTTTGCTTCCTTTCTTATTAAATTCATGTTGCAATATTAAAAAAAAAAAAGTCAAGGAGGCCAGTGTTGTGGCATAGTAGGTTAAGCCTCCACGTGCAGCGCCAGCATCCCATATGGGTGCCAGCTTGTGTCCCAGCTGCTCCTCTTTGGATCCAGCTCCCTGCTGATGGTCTGAGAAAGCAGCAGAGGATGGCCCAGGTGCTTGGGCCCCTGCACCCATGTGGGAGACCCAGAAGAAGCTCCTGGCTCCTGGCTTCAGATTGGCCCAGCTCCAGGCATTATAGTCATCAGGGGAGTGAACCAGCAGATGGAAGATCTCTCTCTCTGTCTCTCCCTCTCTCTCCAATTCTGCCTCTCAAATAAATAAATATATCTTTTTATTAACAAAGTCAAAAAGGAAACATCAAATTTAATTTCAAGGAAAACAAATCACAAAATGTCTACATGCACACAATGGAGTGAACCAGCTCCACAAAGAGTTCTGCATATTGGTGACCACTTTGACTGGGAGGGCCGGACAGAAATAAAACTGCCATTTAGCTTAAGAGATTCTAAAGGCCAGCGCCACAGCTCACTAGGCTAATCCTCCGCCTTGCGGCGCCAGCACACCAGGTTCTAGTCCCAGTCGGGGCGCCGGATTCTGTCCCGGTTGCCCCTCTTCCAGGCCAGCTCTCTGCTGTGGCCTGGGAAAGCAGTAGAAGATGGCCCAAGTCCTTGGGCCCTTGCAACCACGTGGGAGACCAGAAGAAGCACCTGGCTCCTGGCTTCGGATCAGCGTGGTGTGCCGGCCACAGCGGCCATTGGAGGGTGAACCAATGGAAAAAAGGAAGACCTTTCTCTCTGTCTCTCTCATTGTCCACTCTGCCTGTCAAAAAAAAAAAAAAAAAGATTCTAAGTTATTTGAAAATCAATTCATTTCAGGAGTGGAAGAAATTGTTGGGTCATTTCTTAATATCTAATTGTATAAAATTTCTCCTTTGAATGTTCTTTCCCTTTAATGAGACAGTTGTACAAAGTGTCCTTTCTTTCTGTCTGTTTATTTATTTTATTTATTTGAAAGGCAGAGTTACAGAGAGAGGGAGAGACAGAGAGAGATCAATCTTCGATCCACTGGTTCACTCCCCTAATGGCTGAAGCCAGGAGTCCGGAGCTTCTTTGGCGTCTTATGGGTTCAGGAGCTCAAGCACTTGGGCCATCTTCCACTGCCTTCCCAGGTGCATTAGCACGGAGCTGAATGGAAAGTGGAGCAGCTGGGACTTGAACCGGTGCCCATATGGGATGCCAGCATCATAAGTAGTGGCTTAACCCACTGAGCCACCGCACCAGCCCCCAAAGTCTCCTGCCTTGTCCGTGGGGCAAAGTCTGAGACAGCTCCCCCTGGAGGGACAACCAGCACACCACCACCCCGGGACAAGCAACACGGGCTGTCCCTCTGTGTTGCTCTGCACCTGTCTTCACACGCTTCTCCGTAGCTTCTACCTGCTCATGGCTTCTCCCACGGCTCCCGCATCTCAGTGCGGATCACAAGCACATAACCTGCCTCGAAGTTCTTGTGAAGTCGCTCACGCAGGCTCTGCGGGTGGGATCCAGCGGCCCCTCTGCAGCGTGGGTAGCGTGCGGCTGCTCCGCATTGAATGTGTGCTTCCCGTCCAGGATCCTCACGGGAGCAGGCGAACCCCCGCCAAGGCTTCATTTCACTTGGAAGTTTCTCCACATGGTCTGCAGGTTTGTATGCAACGCCTCAGCGTGACGGCTAAAGAACAAGTAACAGACACACTCACTCATGAGCTGCTCTTCCAGGCCTCAGGATCCTCCAGGCTTCCCTTTCATCCCCCGCTGTTAAGTGTCTCCGAGGTGAGCTCACGCCTGTTGCGACACATCGCGCCCTTTCAAGCGAGGCCCCGTGGGGCGGGGACTGCCAGCCGCTGCCTCTTGGCCTGATGCCACCCCGCCCTGTCCTCGCTTTGCGGGTTCCCACAGTCGCAGAGCCTTAGGCCACCGGATGAAAGCAGGACAAGCCATCGCCACAGGACGGGCTGCGACTGTTTGATGTCCTGGTAAAGTGCTGTCATCGCTTCTCTGCTGACAAGGACACCCCCACCACCCAGGTGTACGTGGCTGCAACTGGCGACCCGGTGACTGCGCCTCACAGCTGTGCCACACCTGCTGGCCTCCCCCAGCCAGGATCCTTCCACTCCCAGTCCGCTTCTCCCGTCTCATTAGCCCTTCGCTCCAACATTAATCAGACCACTCGTAGTCTGAGAGAATTCTGTTAAAACCGCAAAGCTATTTGCTTAAAGCTGATAGAACAAGGACATGGAGCTGGGTTAAGAGTCTAAGCAGGGGCTGGCACTGTGGCGCAGTGGCTTAAAGCCCTGGCCTGAAGCGCCAGCATCCCATATGGGCACCAGTTCTTGTCTCAGCTGCTCCTTTCCGATCTGGATCTCTGCTGTGCCCTGGGAGGGCAGTGCAAGATGGCCCAAGTCCGTGGCCCCTGCACCTGCATGGGAGACCCAGAAGAAGTTCCTGGCTCCTGGCTTCGGATCGGCGCAGTTGCAGTCATGCAGTTGAGCCAGTGGATGGAAGACCTCTTTCTCTGTCTCTACCTCTCCTGTAACTCTCTTTCAAATAAATAAAATAAATCTTAAAAAAAAAAAAAAAGAGGCCAGCGCCGCGGCTCACTAGGCTAATCCTCCGCCTAGCGGCGCCGGCACACCGGGTTCTAGTCCCGGTCGGGGCGCCGGATTCTGTCCCGGTTGCCCCTCTTCCAGGCCAGCCCTCTGCTGTGGCCCGGGAGTGCAGTGGAGGATGGCCCAGGTGCTTGGGCCCTGCACCCCATGGGAGACCAGGAGAAGCACCTGGCTCCTGGCTCCTGCCATCGGATCAGCGCGGTGCGCTGGCCGCAGCGCGCCGGCCGCGGCAGCCATTGGAGGGTGAACCAATGGCAAAGGAAGACCTTTCTCTCTGTCTCTCTCTCTCACTGTCCACTCTGCCTGTCAAAAAAAAAAAAAAAAAGAATCTAAGCAAGCAAGTGCAAGTCACACAATTGAAACATCTTCAATCCAACTTTGAGTGATGAAAACTGCAGTGGAGAAATGGACGAGAAAGACCAAACACGGAGAGTGAACATCACACCAAATGGCTGACCAGCTCCCCGGTCCTGCTGCTCGACTCCCACCCCTCCTCTGCACACATCACCAGTTACTCCTCTGCGGTTTGACTCCCTTCCTTCCATGTGTCACGTTGAACAGCCAATACAGTTAAGTTGAGGCAGAATTGACAGATGTACCCTAAACATCACTTGTCTCAAGTGTACGAGTTGGGCTGGCACTGTGGCGTGGCAGGCTAAGCCTCCATCTGCGGCACCAGCATCCCATATGGGAATCAGTTCGTGGCCCCGCCACTCCACTTCCAATCCAGCTCTCTGCTATGGACTAGGAAAGCAGTAGAAGATGTCCCAAGTGCTTGGGCCCCTGCACTTACATGGGAGACCCGAAAGAACCTCCTGGCTCCTGGCCTCAGGCTGGCCCAGCTCCAGCCATTTGGGGAGTGAACCAGCAGATGGAAGATCTCTCTCTGTTTCTCCCTCTGTCTATAACTCTACCTCTCAAATAAATAAAGCATTTATATAAAAAAGTGTATAACTAATGATTAGTAGACACGCAGGCTCACAGACCCACACTGAAATCTGGCCTTAAGAACATTCCCAGAAAAGTTCCCGTGCATTCCTTTGACTTCTCACCAAGGAGTTGCATCTTGGGACCCTCATTGCCCCAAGCAGAGGGTGTCCTCCAGCCTCCAGGTTTAAGTCCCAGGTGGACACCGAGGACCCCCCCACCTCCCCACGCCAACCTGCTGCCCTCAACTCCACACTCATCTGCTCAAAGGGGGCTGAGAGCCTCGCACAGCGGAGGGCCCCACGCGAGGTTTTGATCTCTCTTGAGGACAAGGCCCCTGGTCCCCATAAAGCAGCCAGCAGCGCCTGTGTGTCCCTTGAGTCACCCCAGTCCCCTCTCTTCACATCCCACACACCAGCCCGTCAGAAATCCTGCCGACTCCACCTGCAGACATGTCCAGAATCCAGCCACTTCTCCATAGCTGGGTCCAGGCCACCACGCCCACCCCTGGACTCCTGCAGTAGCCCCGGCACCGGTCTCCTGCTCCTTACACGCAAGCCACCCTGGGGGAGCGGGAGTGAGCCTTTCAAAAACTGATGGTGTCCCTCAACTCAAGGCCCTCAAAGACTCCCCAGCCCCAGGCTCCTCCCAGCGGGCTTCCCGGCCAGAGACCGCTGCCCCGGTTCCTCCACTTCTCTTCTCCTGGTCTCTCTGCTCAAGCCTCCCTGGCCTCTGGCTCTGCCTCAGAATCTTGGCCAGAAAAGCCCCAGGAAATCGCCTGACAAAGCCTGCACCTGCTCTCCCGGTCCCCTTGGTCTTGCCTTACATTATCTCTCTGCGTGGAAGCTTTCTCCCTTTGACCTGGCGAGCTCCTCCTGTTTATCGTGGAAATGCAAAGAGGCAAGGATAGCCGAGAGAGGGCTGAAGGGGGGTGAGGCAGGGTACGACCCCTGCCAGTGGGGACTCGGGGTGAACTGCAGTCACTGACGAGGCGTGGGCGGAAGCCGACCCATCCGATGGAACCAAGAGTGCAGAAACAAACCCGAGTCTTCCCGTCTGTGCCCGCGTCACAGACCGAGGAGAAGGGGCACTGTTCCTAACCGCCCACCGGGACAGCTGGCTTTCTGTCTGGAAAAACGTAAAAGCGGATCCCCACCTGCCGTCACTCTGCGTTGAGTGGATTCCAGAGACACTGAGGAAACATCAAAGGGAAACCTCTCAGACCTTAGAGGAGAACCTGGGGAAGCGCCTCTGTGACATGCAGGCTCCTGGCTTCAGCCTGGCCACCCTTGGCCATTGAGGCCATTTGGGGAGAGAACCAGCAGACAGAGATCTCTCTCGCCCCTTTTCTCTCTGTATTTCTGCCTTTCAAATAAGTAATCTTTAAAAAAAAAAAAAAAAGAAGAAGAAGAAGAAGAAGAAGAAACGTCCTTAGGGAAACTCACATAAACAAACGTGAAATTGTGTACAGGCATTTCCGCTGCAGCTTCGCCAGTGATCACAAAAGCAATGGGAATTAAAAGCCAACGAGAGAATGTGGAGATGAGCTGTGATGCTGTGAGGTAAATTCACCAAGCAACCAAGTTCAAGTTTAGGGACGGAATTGTGAATCGAAGAGAACAACGCACGAAAGCTCATATTGAGCTGGATGTCAATTATTCTGACGTCTATAATAAGGCGACACGTGCTTATAAATATGAGCACAACCACTACACGTGTAAAACACACTCTTGGAACAAGAGCCGGCCACAGGTTTCCACGTCCCCTGGAAATGAGACTTTGCTACTCCTTCCCAAACAGCTCTCTTCTTTGTGCCTTGCAGTCCTCAGGGTACCAGTCCTTGGGGAGCCACTACTGCTCCCTTGCAAACCAGCCCCGGCCGGCCCACCACAGAGTGAGACAGCCCCACGGCCTGGCCTGCCACCAGCTGCCCGCTAGACGAGTGATTAAGGCCACACTCAGACAAGCCACTACCCTGCCGACTTGCACGGTGACCACAGACACCCGGGCAAGGCCGGCTCAGAGCAGTCATGAGCAGTCACACGGTGACCCGGCGCAGCCGTGCGCAGTCATGAACGTGGCGCTTGTTCAAGTCACGAAGCTCTGGGGTGAGAGCGTTTCAGGCAGCAATGGCCACGTGAGGAAAGAAGGAAGGGTAGAGATCCCCGCGCGGGCCACTGCCATCTCACGCTTCCCATCTGAGACGTGACCGTTCCCAGCTCCTGTCAGCTCTGGGGACTTTGCAGAATTATTCTGAATCCTTGTAGCCCAATTGTGTAAAGACTCGTGGTCCTTCTCTTCCAGTCCTGTTGTGCTCATGTGTGTGCCTACATACAACACACACACACACACACACACACATACACGAACGTGGCCGAGGCAGCCGAGGCTGGGAGATCTGCTCCACGCCCTGGGCCCGGCCCCGTGGACGCCGGACACTGGACATTTCAGGCCTCGATGACCTCAGGCACCACGGTGACTCAGACTGACCGAGGATTACGGAAACACCCACTCTGTGGCTGCGCATAAACAAGACTAAGAAAAATATCAAAGCCTCATTAATCAGAACTCCAGGAACAAAATTCTCTTTCATGAAAAATAAGGCTTGTTTTTAGGGGAAAATAACCTGGTATACGAGATATGACTTAATTCTCAGATCCAGTCCGTGCTGAGTCAAGCCAATTTTCTCAGGTTCAGTACTAAGGTGGGGAGCAGACGTCCGCTCCCGAGAAGTGTTGTCACCGAAGACAAGGTGAAAATGGGTTTTCTCTGATCTTCGCTTTACCAAAACTTCATTTCACAGTGCAGTCCCTCGTCTAGCAGTGGCGAGTTCATGGAAATCGAATTGTTACTTTCAGCTTTGCTGCAATACACTTCCCGGACGAAAACAGAACTCACACGCTGAGAGGGTGCGGCACAGGGATGCCAAATAGCACACAAAACCAGGCCTGTTCGCGTCTGGAGCCCCGTGCCCCGACCGCGGCCAGTGAGAACGTTCCCAGTGGTGTGCAAGGTGCCGAAGGCCCTGCTTTTGATTGGACCCTTTCCCTCTGACCCCCAGTCAAATGAAACAGAGGACAGAAGTGGCACCAACACTTTGGGAGCAAACATCTGCCGGCCACGCGCATCTCCAGCCCCGGCCCCGCGAGGCAGGAGCACAGTGGCTCAGTCTGGAGCCACCACCACCCAGGCGGGAAGAGATCAGAAAGGCACTGTGGTGAGGAGAGGGACTGCGGAATAATGGTAAAGGTGGTGTATGAATTGATCAATTTGGGCAATAATACTTGAGTGGAAAATACTTCCCCATGGCAAAATCACATAGGAAAGAGACAGTGAGGGAGAAGAAAAGTCAGGCTCCAAGTGTCTAGCATTTTATTCTGCTGCTGTGGCCATGGTGCACCAGAAGCATCTTCGCAATAAACATTTAAGAGATGTATTTTCTTTATGAATTTCCAGAAAAATATCAGGTTACAACTCTTTTTATTGAAGATTTATAATTCTTGCAAAAGGACACAAAGTCCAGAGCAAATTCCATGTTCCTTCTTCACGTTGGGCCAGGAATTAATGGAAAGCACATTTTGTTCTCACTGGCCATGGTGTTGGGATTTACAGCTTTGAGGCCAAATATCCCATAATCCTGGCCTCTCCCAACCCCTCACACCCCTAATCCAAGCTCCCACCACTCCCTGGAGTTGCTAGCTATTGAACAGAACCTACATGTTCTTGTTTAATGGTAATTCTGGTATATAGTCTTGAAAGTAATTTTTATTCAGAAGTAACATCTTCCAAAATGTCCACACTTCATCTCAATGTCACCGTTTGCTACGTTCTCTATAACCACGGCATTTCCATTATAATCGTGTTCATTTCTCAAGAAGGGTCAGATTAGAGGTTCCTAGACAACCTCACGTTTTAGCCGGGTCATCAAAGATTTATCCAACCCAGACTGTGGTCTCCAGGTTCCACGTGAGGTGCAGAGGCAGTAAAGAAGGAGCCCGAAGCCCTGTGGAATCCATGGTCGAGAGTACAGATGTCGCCCAAGACGGGTGCGTAAAACAGGGGTGGAGAGCATTTCTTTCATGTGGTGGCTGCCTGAAGCACTGTTTGAGAAGCCTCGAATCAGGACTCTGTGAAAATTGCCAAAATCAATGAGCAGCATCTGCCCTGAGCACGTGGGATTTGGTTCATACTGTACGTACACGACAAGAACAAGGGACCAAGCGTGAATACTGATGTTGGCACCTAAGAGACGGATGCAAGAAGGCAAAGGGCAGCAGACAGCTTAGGTCAACAGCAGCATCGAGCAAATCATGAAGTGTTTGGTGTCTAGCACAGCAGGTGAGATGCTACTCGGGACACCTGCATCCCATGCTGGACAGCCCAGATTAGAGTCCAGCTCTGCTCCTGGCTCCAGCTTCCTGCCAATGCAAGCCTTGGGAGGCAGCACAGGATGGTTCAAGAGTGTGCATCTGGGCCCCGACATGCCCGACCTGGACTGAGTTCCTGGCTCCCATTTCAACCTGGCTGTTTGCAGGGTTTTGGGGAGTGAACCAGCAGATAGGAAATGTGTCTGTCCCCCCCCCACCTCCCATAAAGTGAAAATTAATAAATAAACTTTTTGGTAATAAATCAAAAGAAGAGCGTGTCCAGGAGGCAGTCATCAATGATGTCAAACACAGCATCTTGGGGAAGAAAGTCCGGCGAACTGCACTTTGTCAGCCCTCTCCTGAGAGCGTCTCAGCTGAGATGTGCCCGGAAGCTGAGCCAGGCACCGAGAGAGGGAGGAAGTGCGGAAACCGGCATTTCCCTGGAAGCCCAGGTTCCTCACGCTTCGTGCCGCTCCCTAAAATACAGGGCACTTTGAAAAGTTTGTGGCAAGCAGGACTAAAAGACATGTCTACTTTGGCGCAAAAACAATTTGAGATTCATGCATGTTTTTTTCATAATTTGCACGTCCCATAAAATTTCTGAAGACTTCTCATATAAATAGAGTTCCCAGTTTTTGCATGAAAATAAACTTTTTTCTTATATGATTTCATTTTTTTGAAATTGATTAACATGTTGTACATTTTATGAGCTATGGTGCAATAATTCAATACAAATACACAACACAAACCAATCCCCAAATAAACCTTTTGTCTTTTTTTGCTAAATTATTGACTTTTGTTCTCAGTAATTGTGTCTTCAGATTCCATACCCTGAAATTACTCATTGTGCAGTATTTACAGTGAGTCTGGTGTCTGCAATGGCTCCCCTCCGTAAGAGCTTGCTCATGGATTCTGAGTCTTCAAAATCGAATTTACTAATCAATATTTTGAAAACTCCTTTAAAATACAAAAAAAGCCTGGATTTGGTTCAGGTAAGTCTTTATTCTCCAGTGTGATTACTCCACTGCGGGTTATTTGATCTAAGCCACACTACGCGGAAGAGGTGACATAAAGGCATGTCCTAAGTGTGATCTCTCAACGCGCACAGTCGTGAAAACTGTGGACAGGTTTGGATTTGTAAGAGGCATAATACTGAAGCTGTACTGGCTGAGCACATCCGCGGCCGGCTTGCCACACCTGTTACAAGGGCCGGAAGAACCAGCATGCCCACCCCCACAGCAGGGCTTGTTCAGGGAACGCCATGCGCCCTCTGCTTCAGACGCATCTGGCTGGGCCACAGGTTTGTACATCTGGACAAAAAAATTGAACCAGGAGTCAGAAACGCACGCCAGGAGCGAGCTGGGAACCAGAGCCCCCTGAGCTCTGGGCGGCCCAGGACAAGCACTGAGTGACATCCGTGAGGCCCCTTCTGTGAGACACCCCCTGCCACCAGGCACCCACAAGACAGGAGGGCAGAGCAGGGCACCCAGAACAAGCAGGACGAGGCAGACCAGCCTGAACCTGGGCACCAGGAAGAGAGCCCTTGTTTTCAAGATTAGATTTATGTTTAATGACATGGACGGGAAATTGGCAGGCAGACTCAGAAACAAACACTGGTTAGAGCGCTGGCCATTCTGCAGGCTGCAGACTATTATGGAGGTAAATTACAGCTGCCTGGCGTGCGCCTGCACCCTGGAAGGTCCTGGTCTAAGTCAGGATGGAGGCAATGCCTGCGTATTACGTCAGGAGTCATTAGTGCGTGATTTACGCTGTGTCAGGAGCTTGCGCAGCCAGGACAAGTGCATCTTCATAAATATTAGGGTGAGCTCTCTGTCCTGTAATTTAAGTCATGATTAAAGCTTTCTGTGGCAATACAAGCCGCCAGCTCATTACTGCATGAACATATTTCACAATTGCAGTATCATTTTCATTCCTTCTTGCGACTCGTGAATATTTAGGCTTAATGTTGGAAGCAGTTCTTAAACATAGCCACAAACTTCTGTCAAGCAAGTCATTATTCACTCCCTGATTTTTTAAAACCTATTTTTAAAGTCTTATTTATTTGTTTGAAAGAGTTACAGAGAAAGAGAGAGAGAGAGAATCTTCCATCTACTGGCTCACTCTCCAAATAGCTGCAATGGTCAGGGCTGGGCCACTGTTCCATGTCGAAGTCAGGAGCCTGGAACCCCATCTGGGTCTCCCACATGGGTTGCAGGGGCCCAAATTCGTGAGCCACCGTTTGCTGCTTTCCCAGGCAAATTAGCTGAGCGTTGGATCAGAAGTGGAACAGCTGGGATTCAAATCAGAGCTCACATGAGATGCCAGTATTGTAAGTGGTGCCTTAACACACTGGCCGTGACACCTGTCCCTAAGTCTATTTTTTAATAAACTTATCTTTTAGAATGATTTATTTATTTATTTGAGAGGCAGAGTTACAGATGGAGGGAGGAAGAGACAGAGAGAGGTCTTCCATCCACTGGTTCATTCCCCAGATGTCTGCAATGGCTAGAGCTGGGCTGATCCAAAGCCAGGAGCCTCTTCTGGGTCTCCCACACAGGTGCAGGGTCCAAGCACTTGGGCCATCCTCCACTGCTTTCCCAGGCCATCAGCAGGGAGCTGGATCAGAAGTGAAGCAGCCGGGACAGGAACCAGGACCCATACAGGATGCCAGCGCCACAGGTAGAGGCCCAACCCACTGAACCACAGCGCTGGCCCCCTTACATCTGTTTTTAACTTCATTCCAGTGACCAATCTGAGACAGTTACTGACATAGAAGATGCACGACCAACCACGTGGTCCCTTAGGGTCACCAAGTGAAACCCAGTCCTACAGGGCAGATAGATTTGCAGTTTACACTTGCCAGAACCATCCAAGTTCACCAGGTTTGCCATTGAATTTGTCACAATGAGTTATCAGTCTTCACTGGGTTCCAATAGCATCAAGCATTGCTACAGTTATCTCATTTAATCCTCGAAATGTCAGGGATAAATATCATCATCCTCAATTTATAGATGAAGGAAAAAAGGCCTGAGGAAACCAAATGCCAAAGTGACGAGCCTGGTTTCTAAATTTTTTCACCATTGTTGTTTTTGAGAGGCAGAGTGATAGAGAGAGCGCCCATCTGCTGCTCACTCCCCAAACGCCTGCAGTGGCCAGGGCTGGGCCAGGGCTGGGCCAGGGCTGGGCCAGGGCTGAAGCCAGGAGTCAAGAGCTCCATCCAGCCGGCACCGTGGCTCACTTGGTTAATCCTCCACCTGCAGTGCCGGCACTCCATATGGGTGCCAGGTTCTAGTCCCGGCTGCTCCTCTTCCAGTCCAGCTTTCTGCTGTGGCCCGGGAAGGCAGTGGAGGATGGCCCAGGTGCTTGGGCCCTGCACCCGCATGGGAGACCAGGAGGAAGCACCTGGCTCCTGGCTTCGGATCGACGCATTGTGGCATTGTGGCATTGTGGCATTGTGGCAGCCATTAGGGGAGTGAACCAACGGAAGGAAGACCTTTCTGTCTGTCTCTCTCTCTCACTGTCTAACTCTGCCTGTCAAAAAAAAAAATTTTTTTTAAGAGCTCCATCCAGACCTCCCACGTGGGTGGCAGGAACCTAATTGCTTGAGCCATCACTCCTTCTACCAAGACGTGGGTTAGCAGGAAGCTGGAACCAGGAGTGGAACCAGGCCCTGAACCCAGGCACTCCGACATGGGACACCCCAAAGCCAGGTTTTGGATCCTACCCCTTGGCCTGTGGGAATGGCAATGGAACAGATGGAAGGTGAACAGTTGAATTCGAGAGAAGAAGAACTTGCTGAGCCTATCAGCAGGATGGAGTATCAGGAAAAGGGCGATCCCACCCGTCTCTGGCTTTGGGACATCCATCAGGCACTTAAGAACCCACAGCAATTGACGCCTGGGTGATTAAACTTGACATTCCATAGGCTCAGCGTCAAAGAGAAGGAGAGTCCGACTGGGACAGAAAAGAGATGGCATCATCCTCACGCTACAAGGGAGTAGACAGAAGCTTAGTGGAGGTGCACAATTTCAGAGGGTCACACACAGCTAAGAGATGACCCAGACACACTCAGCTCCCCAAAACCAAGTCCAGTTTTCTTCCAGGAGCCCCTCCCATGGTGGGGGGTGGGCGTTCCATTCAGTGAGGCCACTGCCCCCTTTCCCTTTGTTGCTTAGATTCTTAGGGGCTTTACCAAGGCTCTCTGGTAAACCCAAATGTCCTGCAAGCTGTACATTTGACCCTGAATACGGATGAGTCCCCACTCCTACTGCCCGCCAAGAGATGCCCTGAGCCTTCCCACCCAGGGAACCAGAGTGAGACCAGAGCCCCCAGGAGTAGGACCAGAGCCCCCAGAGTGAGACCGGAGCCCCCAGAGTGGGACCGGAGCCCCCAGAGTGAGACCGGAGCCCCCAGGAGTGGGACCGGAGCCCCCAGGAGTGGGACCGGAGCCCCCAGAGTGGGACCAGAGCCCCCCAGAGTGAGACCGGAGCCCCCAGAGTGGGACCGGAGCCCCCAGAGTGAGACCCGAGCCCCCAGAGTGAGACCGGAGCCCCCAGGAGTGGGACCGGAGCCCCCCAGAGTGAGACCAGAGCCCCCCAGAGTGAGACCGGAGCCCCCAGAGTGGGACCAGAGCCCCCAGGAATGAGACCGGAGCCCCCAGAGTGGGACCGGAGCCCCCAGAGTGGGACCAGAGCCCCCAGGAATGAGACCGGAGCCCCCAGGAGTGGGACCGGAGCCCCCCAGAGTGAGACCAGAGCCCCCCAGAGTGAGACCGGAGCCCCCAGAGTGGGACCAGAGCCCCCAGGAATGAGACCGGAGCCCCCAGAGTGGGACCGGAGCCCCCAGAGTGGGACCAGAGCCCCCAGGAATGAGACCGGAGCCCCCAGGAGTGGGACCGGAGCCCCCAGGAGTGGGACCGAAGCCCCCAGGAGTGGGACCGGAGCCCCCAGGAGTGGGACCGGAGCCCCCAGAGTGAGACCGGAGCCCCCAAAGTGAGACCAGAGCCCCCAGGAGTGGGACCAGAGCCCCCAGAGTGGGACTGGAGCCCCCAGGAGTGGGACCAGAGCCCCCAGAGTGGGACTGGAGCCCCCAGGAGTGGGACCGGAGCCCCCAGAGTGGGACCGGAGCCCCCAGGAGTGGGACCGGAGCCCCCCAGAGTGAGACCAGAGCCCCCAGGAGTGGGACCAGAGCCCCCAGAGTGGGACCGGAGCCCCCAGGAGTGGGACCGGAGCCCCCAGAGTGGGACCGGAGCCCCCAGGAGTGGGACCGGAGCCCCCCAGAGTGAGACCAGAGCCCCCAGGAGTGGGACCGGAGCCCCCAGAGTGGGACCGGAGCCCCCAGAGTGGGACCAGAGCCCCCAGGAGTGGGACCGGAGCCCGGCCGCTGTCCTCTGGCTACTCTAAAGTCCCCCACGCCCACATCCACATCTGAGCCCTGAGAAGTGAACGTGGAGATGGCCCACTGTGGAAACAGTGCCGTGGTGATGGCCCTGGCCCTCCGCGTCTGGGCGGGTGGCTGCGCAGAGGCCACCACGTCGCGGCACCTCGTGCACCAGCTCCTTCCCGTGGGACACTCCACTTGCATCGGCGCTCCTGCCTGTGTGAAAAATCGAAGCGACCTCGTCTTCCCCACCAGGACTCCCTCGAGATTCCACCTCGCTAATCACCGATCTTGCAGTCAGCAGGGGCTCAGGCAAACACACACGACCTCCGCCTTTGGTGGTCGTGTGTGCCCTGCCACATGGAGCTGTTCACAGAGGCTCATTTCCCATTGAAGACTCTTGTCAGTCTTTGCATCCTCGCCTGGGAGCCCCAAAAAGGCCACCGGCCCGGGGTTGGGGTGGGGGGCCTGAGGGTCTCGGCAGGGCGAGTGTGGCTGACCCAGCACACTGCACACACCTGGCTTCCAGTGCTCACCTATGTCATGTTAATGGGATGTGAAAACTGCCCAGAAGGCATTGGCTCTGAATCTGGGGAGAGATTAAGTTCAAATCTGCACATCCAGCTCAACACTGGCTGCTGCTAGCCAGGTGTCCTTGACTAAGGAATTTCTCAGCATCCATGTGGGCATGACACGAATAATCCTGTCTCTGCCCCAGGGAAGCTGCGAGGACTGAACAAGACAATGTTCCATGCCTAGCACACAGCAGGCCCTTGACAAAGAGGAGCTACTGCAAGTGTCCTCCACAAAGGAAACTGGAGGGAGAGGAAGAAGAAACACTCACGCCCTCCTTGGCGTGAAAGACTGCAAAGGGAAAACAAAAGTTTGAGAGTTGAACATTTCATAGCAGCCCGAGCCTCCACCTGCAGCACTGGCATCCCATATGGCTGCTCCTCTTCCCATCCAGGTCTCTGCTTATGGCCTGGAAAAGCAGTGAAAAATGGCCCAAGTTCTTGAGCCCCTGAACCCACTTGGGAGACCTGGAAGAAGCTCCTGGCTTCTGGCTTCAGCTCCAACCACTGCAGCCATTTGGTGAGGGAACCAGAGGATGGAAGACCTCTCTCTCCCCCTCTCTCTCTCTCTCTGTAACTCTGCTTTCAAATAAATAAATAAATCTTTTTTAAAAGGATCAATAGAAAATTATCGTTGGGAAGCTGCTATTCATCTGACCAAGCTTAGGAAATGTACAACTCTTCTTTTTTAAAGATTATTTATAATCATATGGGATGCTGGCACTGTAGGCAGCATCTTTACCCACTATTCCACAGTGCTGGCCCCTATATTGATCCTTTTAAAGTTAGGTTTTGGTAATGTAAAACTGATAAACCAACAGCATCTGTCATGGCAAAGAGCTTTCTCAATACAGAAAAGCAGGCAGATGTGAGGTGAAGAATGAAAAGAACTGTGGAATTTTATCCTTCTGTTAATACTTTATTAGTTATATTTTATATATACACATATAACTTACATAAGTTTATATATATTATAGCACTGTATTGTTCAGGTATGTTTTACAAAAATAATAATAAATAGGTACATACAAACAGATAAACCTTTATGGATTTAACATAATAAAAGTGAAGTCGAGTAACAGGCTTCTTTCTTCGCTGACATAAAAATCCCCACTCAGAGACTGCACAGTCCAAGCCGTTCTGAGAGTTAACTTCCACCACCGCCCTCGGCTGGAGACAAAGGAACAATAACAGGTAAAACACACTTTGTGCGGGACCTGTGGCTCTCAACTGCGGGTGACTTTGCCTACCAGGCGACATCTGGAGACACTTCGGGCCGTCACAGGTTGGGAAAGGAGTTTTTGCTGCTGTTTCTCGGGCAGAGAGCAGGGACGGCGCCAAGCATGCTACAACACACAGGATTAACCTCCCCACAAGAATTATCCCCCAGATGTCAGGAGCGCTGGAGGAAGGGCCGGTGGCATGGCGTAGCAGGTATAGACACTGCCTGCGATGCCAGAATCCCATATGGGTGCCAGTGTGTCCTGGCTGCTCCACCTCCAATCCAGCTCCCTGCTAATGGCCTGGGAAAACCAGCAGAAGGTGGCCCTAGTATTTGGGCCCCTGCACCCACATGGGAGACCCAGATGGAGCTCCTGGCTCCTGGCGCAGCCCTGGCCATGGCAGATGGAAGATCTCTCCCTCCCTCTCTATAACTCTTTCAAATAAAATAAATAAATTAAATAAAAAAGAAAAGGGGTGCGAAAGGTGAGAAATCTTGTATTAAATGGTGACAAGTGCAGTGAAGAGGAAAATCAGAGAATGGTGATGGGGAGCCCTGGGGCAGGGTGGGGGGGTGGGGAGTTGCCCAGGGAAGCACCTGCTGGGAAGATGGCACCCGAGGACACCCGGAGGAGGAGAGGCTGCCGGGCACCTGCGCGGGAGAGTGGCAGGGGTGCAGGCACACTGGCTCAGTCCCCAAACGCCCACAACAACTGAGCGTGGGCCAGGTTGAAGCCAAGAGCTGAGAACTCAATCCAGGCCTTCCACATGGTGACAGGAACCCTGTGAGCCGTCACCGTTGCCTTCTAGGTCCGCATCAGCAGGGAGCCCGAGCTAGCAGCCGAATGTGGGATTTGAATCCAGGTGCTCTGTCCTGGGCTGCAGCATCCCAGCCCCGTAGGCCTCTTTTTAAACAGAAGGTTCCTACTAAGCCATATATCTGGTCCTCAGAGCAAGTTTATGCCAAATAGAAGAAGGAAATACCTAGAGTTCCAGAAAGTGACCTTAAAGCACACCCACTTTGAGAAAAATAATGGAAGCAGACATTTTTAAAGGTACTTTCATTCAGAAATTATTAAGAGGGATAAAGACAGTGTCAAGACCACTTGGGAGGTGCAGTCTGCGTGCTTTGATTCCTGTCGCCTGGGGTGCCAGGCTTCCCCACCTAGGGAGTGTCAGTGCAGACCCGGGTCTGCAGGCGAGGGGGCGTGGCCGGTGCTGACTCTCCCTACCGTGACTCACAGGATGGCGGGGCCAGCTCACTTCCCCTCTGCATCCCCGTTCCTTTGTGTGCTGCGGGGCCTTCTCTGTGCCGTGGAATAAGCGTGTTGGTGAGCACGGCTGTGGCATGGGAGGGAGATGAGCTGTCCTCAGGCAGACACAGGAAGCCTGTGCCTCCTGCTGTAGCTCCCCCGCCCCCACTGGGGAGTCCTCTAGGGAGAGGGCTTCCTCCCGCGGGGCTCGTCCTTTGCAGTGGAGGACTAAATCTTGGGCTCACCAACTTCCACCCCAACCTGGACTCACTTCCTTACTCCCTGTCAGGCTGCCAGGGCGGCAGGGCCCCTTGCCACGTGGCTGGGGTCAGGGCACGGGACTGCTCCCCTCCTGTACAAAGCGCCCTGTTGCTTTATGCCGCGTGTGTCAGATGAACTCTGTGAGTACCAAATACTCATGGACAAATTGATTTCTCCCCCTAGTTGAAAAGACTATGGATGAGTTTCTTCTGCCTTTTGAGTTGTGCTTCCAGACACGACAGAGAAGCAGGGGTATGAGACTGAGAAATAGGAGGTGCAGCTTCCCGTGTCCATTATGTCCCCAACTCCCTGTATGACCCTCCGCTCTGTCCAGAGCCCTGGTCGAGTAAGCTGGCCACACGGAGCCTTAGCCTTCTGGTAGAGAATGTCTGGGATTCCGTTTTGATGACTTCTATACAACCTACAGAGTTCCTTAAATGATGCCAGTAATGCATGATACTGTTGCTTTCAATCTCTTGGTTTTAGGTTTCTCCTAAGAATTTATATTAATAATTACCCACTCCTGAGAATTAATTTTTTTCTTAACAGGTAGAGTTAGACAGAGAGAGTGAGACAGAGAGAAAGGTCTTCCTTCCGTTGGTTCACTCCCCTAATGGCCGCTACAGCCGGTGTGCTGCACCAATCTGAAGCCAGGAGCCAGGTGTCTCCTCCAGGTCTCCCATGGGGTACAGGGCCCAAGCACTTGGGCCATCCTCCACTGCACTCCCGGGCCACAGCAGAGAGCTGGCCTGGAAGAGGGGCAACCGGGACAGAATCCGGCGCCCCGACCGGGACTAGAACCTGGAGTGCCAGCGCCACAGGCAGAGGATTAGCCTAGTGAGCCACGGCACCAGCCAATAATTTTTAAAAGATTTATTTATTTATGTATTTGAGAGGCATAGTTAGAGAGAGAGGTCTTCCATCTCCTGGTTCACTCGCCAAATGGTCACAATGGCCAGAGCTGGGCCATTCCAAAGCTAAGAGCCAGGAGCTTCTTCAAAGTTTCCCACCCAGGTGCAGGGGCCCAGGCATTTGGGCCATCTTCTGCTGCTTTCCCAGGCCACAGCAGAGAGTTGGATTGGAAGCAGAGCGTCCAGGACACAGGCCAGACTTCAAGCCCATATGGGATGCCAGCACCGCAGGGGGCGGCTTTGCCTGCTGCACCACAGCCACAGCGCCAGGCCCGAGCATTGATTTGAGATGGCTACAAGGGAAGGATACTGGGCCACCAGGCTGACGGGGACGCTCCAGGAGTGCTCGCAAAAACACCTAGGAGTGCTGCAGCCTGACAGGTCATCCCAGAGCACCACCCACCACTGCAGGCGTCTGAGCAGATAGTGCGTGAACACTCAAGGGGTGCCCCAGCGGAGTCCATATGGCATCGGGGAGGCAGACCAGACGACCTCTACGCCCTTTGTGACTCCAAATCTCAAAACGATTGTCTGAGTGCATTTTCTGCTGTACCAGAACCACACAGACTCGCAGGCAATAGAAACACAGGAGCTCCCAGTACGGGGGCTGGGAAGGGGAGAGCAGAGTGGCGGTCTCCAGCCCACATCATCACAACGACGAGCAAGCACGCACCCACGAGAAACACGCAGGGCTGCATGGTGACCAGTGAGCACGCACCCACGAGAAACACACAGGGCTGCATGGTGACCAGTGAGCACACGCCCACATGAAACACACAGGGCTGCATGGTGACCAGTGAGCACACGCCCACGTGAAACACACAGGGCCGCATGGTGACCAGTGAGCACACGCCCATGTGAAACACACAGGGCTGCATGGTGACCAGTGAGCACGTGCCCACGTGAAACACACAGGGCTGCATGGTGACCAGTGAGCACACGCCCACGTGAAACACACAGGGCTGCATGGTGACCAGTGAGCACGCGCCCACGAGAAACACACAGGGCTGCATGGTGACCAGTGAGCACGCGTCCACATGAAACACACAGGGCTGCATGGTGACCAGTGAGCACACGCCCACATGAAACACACAGGGCTGCATGGTGACCAGTGAGCACACGCCCACATGAAACACACAGGGCTGCATGGTGACCAGTGAGCACACGCCCACATGAAACACACAGGGCTGCATGGTGACCAGTGAGCACACGCCGACAGCAGACTAAGAGAGGGGACATTTGGCAAAGCTAATTGCTCCTGAGAGCAGTTCCTACAGGCTCTGCTCCTCCTACTCCTCCGCCTTCCCTTACAAGGAAAGTAAACGCCCCCATGGGTTCTGAAGGGTGCACTCCGGGTGAAGCTTGCGGGCTCTGCCTTGTTTGGGTTCCCTGTCGCGCTGCTGTGTTGTCTCTGTGCGCACTGCCGCTTCCGCAGGCAATTCCAGAGGTTCTTCCAGGGCCAGACTGGGGTTCCCTCTCATAGAGCATCTATGGAACGCATCTTAGAACCTCCCAACTCCGCCCGGCGCCGCCATGGCCCACCATTCAGGAAGGCCACAAGGTGGGTGAGACCTGGACCCCAACTCTCAGCCCCCTGAGCACCCACCTGCTTGGAGCTGTTGGTCTCTCCAGGCGTAAGCCTGATCCAAGAATGATTTTCCTAGCATACACCATTGCTGTTCTTTTCTCCATAGTTTCTCAGTGCAAAACAGGGCATGATTTTGGCTAGCTCCATCCTTTCTCGGTAATCTTAAAGTTCAGACAGGTGGCCAGAGGAAAAAAGTATCAGAAGCTTGGGAATGCTTTGAGTAGCCTCACTTCCTGATGGTGGCTGTCCCTGCAGAGTGCTCTCTAAATCATGGGCAAAACACACTCCAGTAGGAGCCAAACCCAGACGCCACGGACTCACACATTCAGAGAGGGAGCCTCAACATCCAGCGTCTGCCTTCAGATCACAGCACAAACCACAGCACTAGTCCTTATGTGTTATGTCTGCAAATTCACACAGTGCAAACCACCGAAGGCATGGAAATTAATCGGGACAAACAGCATTACATGAAAACATGCTAAGCTTTTTCTTTACGCTCATTGATCTACTATTGTAAAAGACTGATAGAGCAGAAACCACATGACATGCCTGTCAAGTTTTGTTTTCACCAATCTACTTCGCAATATGAATCTTTTTTATCAGATCAATACAATTTCCCCAGCTAGAGATCATTCTTACTAATACAAGCAAACTGTCTATCTGTAAAATTCTGAAAATCCATCACTCAAAATAACCCCAGCTCATTGAAAACCGTGTCTTCTGTCTGAAAGCATTTAGAGTGCTCTCACAAGCAGCTTAGTCACCCCTGGGGCTATGGATCCGTCTGGGATCTGTGGACATAGTCACAGCACAGGGTAGGCTGGCCACCACCTATGGTCAACAACTCCACACGCGAGAGAAAAACGAAGGGTGGCTTCGGCCTCCGAAAGGCTTCACCCATGAATTGCACTCTGGCTCAGAAGTTACTTTGCCCATTTGTGGCTTCTGTATGAAGGTACTGAGAAGGTGCACTCTAACGGGGTTGTAGTAAATCCAGCAAAAAGACACAGCAATCCCTTTTATACAGCCCTTTTCATCCTCACTGATTTCCTGAGAAAAATCAGGACTAAGAGTTTGGTGCAGCAGGTAAGACACAGCGTGGGATGCCCGGGGGCCACAGCAGAGTGCCTGGGTTTGAGTCCTGGCTCTGTTCCCTATTCCAGCTTCTGGCTAATGCCCGTCCCAGGAGGCAGAAGAGGTGACGCAAGGGCTTGGGTCCCTGCCACCACACAGGAGACCTGAGTTGAGATCCAGGATCCTGACTTTGACCTGGCCCAGCCCTGGCTCTTGTAGGTGTCTGGGGAGCAAAACAGTGCATACAAGATCTCTGTCCTGTCTCTCTGACTTTAAAATAAATTAAATACTTTTTTAGATTTTTAAATCAAATTTAGACTTCTTAAGCCTATCACATACTATTTATTAGAGTTGTTACAGGGGCCGGTGCTGTGGCACAGTGGGTTAACGCCCTGGCATGAAGTGCTGGCATCCCAGATGGGTGTCAGTTCTAGTCCCGGCTGCTCCTCTTCCAATCCAGCTCTCTGCAATAGCCTGGGAAAGCAGTGGAGGATGGCCCAAGTGCTTGGGCTCCTGCACCCACATGGGAGACCAGGAGGAAGCACCTGGCTCCTGGCTTTGGATCGGTGCAGCTCCAGCCGTTGTGGTCATCTGGGGAGTGAACCAGAGGATGGAAGACCTGTCTCTCTGTCTCTCCCTCTCTCTAACTCTTCCAAATAAATAAAATAAATCTTTATTTAAAAAAAAAAGAGTTGTTACTTTAGATTAATTCAAATAGTCATGAAATCTGGATAGCCGAACATGAATTCAGTCTTGTGCTGACAGAAAAGCAAGAACTGACGCGTCTCCGGAGAGCTCGTGATTTGAGGCCAGGGCAAGTCAGCAGACTCAGACAAGTCGACAGAGTCTCGGCGACTCGCTGGGAAGCTGCGCAGGACGGACCAACCCTGGTCATCCCGGAGAAAGCCACCAACCAGGGCACGGGGCTGAGCAGGCCCAGCGCCTCTACTGTCTTGAGCCAGCTGTGCCCGCGTCATGGCAGGCCAGTGTGGAAACCATGGTAATCCTTTGGTAAACAGAGAAGAGGTTCTGCAGCCAAGAGAAGCCAAACCTGAGCCACACTCTGGAGGCTGCACCCGGGACGAGCTGGCTCAGCCCCTCGGCCCTCCTGCAGACCTGCACACTGCCCGCTGGTCTTCAAAAGATGGAAAGACCACGCCTGGGCCACAGCAGCCCAGGTACACGGAGACCCAGCATCAGCACCTGGGCCACAGCAGCCCAGCACACAGAGACCCAGCATCAGCACCTGGGCCACAGCAGCCCAGCACACAGAGACCCAGCATCAGCACCTGGGCCACAGCAGCCCAGTACATGGAGACCCAGCATCAGCACCTGGGCCACAGCAGCCCAGGTACACGGAGACCCAGCATCAGCACCTGGGCCACAGCAGCCCAGCACACAGACACCCAGCATCAGCACCTGGGCCACAGCAGCCCAGCACACAGAGACCCAGCATCAGCACCTGGGCCACAGCAGCCCAGGTACACAGAGACCCAGCATCAGCACCTGGGCCACAGCAGCCCAGGTACACGGAGACCCAGCATCAGCACCTGGGCCACAGCAGCCCAGCACAGAGACCCAGCATCAGCACCTGGGCCACAGCAGCCCAGCACACAGACACCCAGCATCAGCACCTGGGCCACAGCAGCCCAGCACACGGAGACCCAGCATCAGCACCTGGGCCACAGCAGCCCAGGTACACGGAGACCCAGCATCAGCACCTGGGCCACAGCAGCCCAGCACAGAGACCCAGCATCAGCACCTGGGCCACAGCAGCCCAGCACACAGAGACCCAGCATCAGCACCTGGGCCACAGCAGCCCAGCACACGGAGACCCAGCATCAGCACCTGGGCCACAGCAGCCCAGCACACAGAGACCCAGCATCAGCACCTGGGCCACAGCAGCCCAGTACACAGACACCCAGCATCAGTACCTGGGCCACAGCAACCCAGCACACAGACACCCAGCATCAGCACCTGGGCCACAGCAGCCCAGTACATGGAGACCCAGCATCAGCAGGTTCAGCCCAGATGCATGCAAGGCCACCACATCCCAGGGGCTCAAATAAGCCTACAAAGCCCACCCCCGACCCCGTTGACACGGGAGACTCCAGGCATGTTTGATGTAGGATGAAGTCCCTGGACTTCCCTCAGCCACCAAGGCCTCAGCCTGGTGTGCTCTGGGGGCCATCCTGCCACCGTCAGGGGTGCTGCCCTCGCTGTCGCCCAGGCTAGACAGGGCCAGTTCCTTCACATCCACACCTCACTTCACGTCCTTCCCCAAACGCCACTGATTCATGGCTCTGGCAGGATATTTTTTTATTTTTTATTTTTTTTTTAAGATTTTATTTACTTGAAAGGCAGAGTTAGAGAGAGAGACAGTGAGTGAGTGAGTGAGTGAGTCAGAGAGAGAGAGATCTTTCTTCTGCTGGTTCACTCCCTGCAACAGCTGGAGCTGGGCCAGGCGGCTGGAACCCCACCCAGGTTCCCCCCATGAGCGCAGGGGCCCAGGGACTTGGCCATCGGCTGCTGCTCTCCCAAGCCATTAGCAGGGAGCTGGAACGGAAGTGGAGCAACCTGGACTCCAACCATACGGGCACTCATATGGGATGCCAGTGCTGCAGGCAGTGGCTTAACCTGCTGCGCCACTTGCAGGCCCCTGCACCCAACTTCCAGGCAAGAGTCCAGGCAATGGGGAAATCCACGTGAGAATGTGAAAAACAAAAGTAAGAGCTAAACATCCTTGCTCCTAAAAGGCCCTGGGTCACCCTGGCCCCAGCCTCTGGTCTCCACTCTGCCCCCCCCCCCTTTCTGCTGAGCCCCTGTCCCCAGCCCCTGTCACTTTACCTTGGAAACTGACTGTTCCCATCCCCTTGCAAACAGTGTCCTCCCCATGAACTCTGAAAACATTTTCCTAAGTAAAGACACCACCCTCCCCTCTATGGCCAGGTGATCGCGTACAGCATGCCAGGTACACACACACCTGTGCCTTCCTCAGGAAACCCAGGAGCAGGCTGTGGGTGCCCCGAGGGCGCGCTTCAGACTCGGGTGGGAGAACTGGACAGGAGGACAGGTTCTCAGAACACGCTTTAGCTTTCACACCTGAGATGGCTTTTCTAGGACACATGGACTCCAGAACCAGTAAAGGGTCCCAGGCCAGGGGGCACCAGGAAGCCAAGCCCCTCTCTGACAGCCCTGCACGGTGGCACTGTCACCATCGGGGTCACGTCATGGTGCCAGCCTCCCTGCTGTAGCTCACGCTGCCACCCTCCCAACCCCCAGCCCCCACGTTCACCTCCTGACTCCATCCTTTCTCCCGGTCAACCCACAGGCAGCCCCCAGCCAGCGGCGCTTGGCGTCACTCCGCCTCCTCCCTGCTGATTCCAGGAGCCCCTTCAGGCTCCTTGCAGGAATGGAGCAGACCCAGGGTCTCCAAAGCAGAGGGCAATTAACCCCAAAGTTAGTGGAAGAGCACCTCCAAAAGTTCACAGAAAAACGGATTTACGTGTGATGCAGATTTTGAAAACCACGCATAGTTCTTCCGCAAGATGCACTTTTCCATGACCTTTTGAGAGACCCCTCTTGTCCCTGCTGAGGTCAGCTAGGTGAGCCTGTGCACCCAGAAATCACACCGTGCAAGAGATCCAGAGTTTCTATTCCTAAATCACGCATCTACCTGGTTGTGACCATGGCCGGTCATCTAACTTCTCGGATCCTCATTTTAAAAAATATGTAATGTATTGGCCGGCGCCGTGGCTCACTAGGCTAATCCTCCACCTGTGGCGCCGGCACCCTGGGTTCTAGTCCCGGTCGGGGCACCGGATTCTGTCCCGGTTGCCCCTCTTCCAGGCCAGCTCTCTGCTGTGGCCCGGGAGTGCAGTGGAGTATGGCCCAAGTGCTTGGGCCCTGCACCCACATGGGAGACCAGGATAAGTACCTGGCTCCTGCCTTCGGATAAGCACGGTGCGCTGGCCACGGCGGCCATTGGAGGGTGAACCAACGGCAAAAGGAAGACCTTTCTCTCTCTCTTTCACTGTCCGCTCTGCCTGTCAAAAAAATAGTAAAAAAAAAAAAAAAAAAAAAGAGCTTAGATATCTTGTCAGGCAGCACAGACTGTAGATAGAAATGTCCCCATGTTCATTATGCAGAATTTTCTAATAAAGAAACACCACTGTTATCTCTCAAGAACATTTACTTATCCATAAAAGAAATCTCGCCAACAAGCAAGACGTCTCCTGTCTGTCATCCACAGACCTGCTCTCCTGTCCTGTGGGATTAACTCTCATGGAAGTTGACGGAGAGGCCACCTTTAAGGCCAATGTTGTGAAAATGATTGTACTCTTCTTTTTTAAAGAAAGATTCATTTATTTACTTGAGAGGTAGAGTTACAAACAGAAAGAGGAGGGAGAGACAGGGAGGTCCTCCATCCACTGGTTCACTCCCCAAATGGCCAAAACGGCTAGAATTGGACCAGGCCAAAGCCAGGAGCCAGAAGCTTCTTCCAGTCTCCCGTGCAGGTGCAGGAGCCCAAGCATCTGGGCCATCTTCCACTGCTTTCCCAGGTCATCAGCAGGAAGCTGGATTGGAAGTGGAGCAGCTGGGACTCAAACCAGTGCCCACATGGGACGCCGATGCCGCGGGCGAGTGCTTAACCTCCTATGCCACAGCACTGGCCCCATGGTTGCACTTTTCAACATGTGATGGAAAACTCTGCTAGCAAAAGACATTTCCAATGCGGCAAATTTTACTTAACACTGAAGAATCACTGTTTTTAGGTTTTTTTAAAATAATGAGCATATTATAGGAACCTAATAAACGTTCAAGTCCTTTGGCCCATGGTTTTTTGTCCCCTGTTCCAATAGTGGTTGGTTTCCTTGAGCTGCTGTAGGGAACCACCACTATCTTGCTGACTTCAAACAACAGAAATCAGTCTGGAGCCAGCAGTGGAGGTCAGTTTTGCTGGGCTGAAGTTAAAATCCCAGCGTGGCCGCCTGTGCGCCTCTTCTCCAGGCTACAGGGAGAACCCTGCCTGCCTTTTCCAGCTTGCCTTGTGGCTGTCTCCCTAAGGCTCTGCCCCTGTCCTCAGTGCCTCTCCCACATCCGTGTGGGTGACCTCCCAAGATACTCGTGCTAAACTCCAGGATTACCTCTTGCCTCAAAATCTTGAACTGCTGCAAGAGGGGTGTGGCTTCGTGGTGAAAGACCACATCTCGCATTGGAGTGCCTGATTCCAGCTTCCTGCCAATGCAGATCCCGGGTAGCCGTGCAGTTGGGGTCCTGCAACCCACGGGGGAGACCCAGGTTGACTTCCCAGCTCCCGATTATGACCCCAGTCCAGCCCTGGCCACTGCGGGCATCTGGGGAGAGAATGAGCAGATGGGAGCACTCACATGCATGGCCTCCCTCCTCCCCCTCCCCCTCCCCTTCCTCCCTTGCCTCTGAAGTTAATAACATTTAATCTTTAAGCACCTCTGCAAGGACTTTCTCTCCAAGTAAGGCCATTTCTGTACATCCCAGGGATGACAGGAGGGCATCTTTGGGGACGCCATTCTCAGCGTACCACATGGTGCTTCTCAAACTTTAGCATTCATTCGTCAGAATCTCTAGAAGGGCCTCAATCCCCTAATTTCTCGTTTAGAAAATTTGGAGTGAAGCCCAAGATTCTGAGTTATTAGCAAATCCCTGGTCTCCAGGCCACGTTCTGAGGCTCTCTAGTCTCCTCTGTCAGCGGCTTTACAAAGTGTCTTCTTGCTGAATTTTCCCGCCACGTGTTCCACGTTGGCCTTTCGTGTAGATGTACCTTCAGGGCTGCTGGCGGAGGCAGTGCGGGAGAGCCCCGCCTCCTCTCCGTGAACCCAGGCCTTCCGCTCTGCACCTGAGCCCTGCGCTGGACGCTCCTGCTTGACCGAGCTGGTGCTCTTGTTGGCTTCTGGGACGGAAAGCGTTGCAAAATTGGCGGGATGATGGGACCTCCGTGTAAGGACTCTGATCCACACCTTCCATCTCCAGCCAGTCTCTGCGCCATGCCCAGCAGGAGACCGTCTCCCTCACCTGCCCAGACTTCCACCTCTGCACCCAGATCCCAGCGCCCCAGGAGGTTCAGACCTCTGTCTAGCCTTTCCTCCTGAGGTCAACGCTGACTCCCTCTCTGCACCCAGAGTACTTGCCAAGCTTTCTGCCACCATCGGTACGCCTCTCATGTGAGCCGATCGATCGGGCCTGGTGGGGAAAACTGACTGAGAGCGTGAGGTTAGCACGTGATGAAGAACACAAATGCAAGCGAGAAGGCAGGGCTTCTTACGCCGTCAGCTCCCCGGGCACCGCGGTGCCCGCCTTTCAGGCAGTTCCGCTGTAAGAGCTGCTCTAGTTTGATCCTGTCTCTTGCAGTCCTTTCTCATAACCCGCGTGAAGGGTGGAGGGCCTCCCCTCGACTGTCCCCTATGAGGAAAGCGCTCCCACCCTGTGCTGGTGAGAGCAGGCCGAGCCCCTAACCCTTCCCAACGGGAGGCCACGCGCTGGCCCTGACCACCTGGGTGTCTTGAAAAGTCACACACGAATACTTGCTGTGAGCCTGAGGCGGCACAGAACTAAAGTCAGAAGAGCCTGTTTTCTCTCGGGAGAAATGTTCACAGGAACCACGCGGGGCAAGGCCCGTGTGACCGGTTTTACCGTAAATCCAGGGAAGTTAAGTCGGTTTTTATGATGCCACAATGCCAAGGGAACAAAAGGAGTAACCACTCCTCCTGAAGGGCTGGTATTGGGTGGGGAGCAAGGAGGGCCGGGCGGAGAGGCCCCTGGGGAGGGCGGGGAAAGCCACAGCCCAAGACACTTCACCGAAGAGCCGGTCCCAGAGCCTTCACTCTGCGTGCGAGCTGCTTGGCCTTTGCCCGGGGCCTGGAAACGTAGCTGAAGGAAGACTCCAGATCCCGGGGCTTCACAAGCCCACACTGTCCTAACCCTAGCCGATGTCCTTGTTGGCAAACTCAACTCAGGGCCGCTTCCGGGAGTGGACACGTGGCAAACATTTACATGTACAACCTTCCTTATCTCCTGAGTCTCCTGACTCCCGAGTCTGTTCCAAGGGAGATTTCCTACGCCAAGAAGTTCATTTATTAACCTAGTGACATAGCTGCGGCTTCCTGTGTAACCTAGCAGAGAAATCCATTCTAAGGTGGAAGGTGTTGGGATTCTCATGTAAAACTCTGGGGATAAATGAAGGGAACCATTCCAGTGCAGATCCTGACCCCAGCCCTAGGCGCCGCCCACTGCCTGTCCCCTGTCTGAAATGAAACGACCAGAGTGCTTCGGGTGTGGGGTGTTCTGGGTTTCAGGTTATTTGCACAGACTCCATCAGCTGAGCGTTCCTAATAGGAAAGTGAAGATCCTGGCTCTTCACATTAGGTGTGGTCAGCCTCGCCCACCACCGCCTGAGCCTTCCTCATCATAACCAGTTCTCCAGCCTCCGAGCCGCGGGGGGGCCACTGGCTGTGTGTGACATCATTCACGGGCCATGCAAAATGATCAGCTTAAATATGAGGCTGCTACAGATTTATTGAATTTCGAGTCCTGCTGCAATTGCCTTGGCGGGGCCAGACCCAGTGATTTCACGGGCCTCACCCGGTCCACGGGCCGGATGTTCCGCTTTTTAAATACAGAGCAAACACTGGATGGCTCCGGACCAAGGTGACTACAGTTGTAATGTTATTCCAGATTGCTCACTCTTCAAGAACCTGGGGGGTTCTTCTCTATTCTCATTGCCCTCACGGTTAACTCTTTATTTATTTGACAGGAAGAGTTACAGAGAGAGAGAGAGGGAGGGAGGTACGATTAACTCTTGCATGTGAAGTGTGTGGGAATACGGAAACGAATGCCAGGTTCTTTCTTTGAAGAAGCTGAGTCTAACCGAAGATGATGGAAGACAAAGCATGCGGGTCCCACGAGGATGTGTACGCAGGGGCACGAGGGACACACGAAGCAGGGTGGGCGTGTCTGCTCAGTGACATGAGACAGAACGGAACCAAAAACGGCTTCATGGGGTGAACTCCTGCACCCACTGCTCAGGCACAGACTGCCTTGCAAGCTGACTCTAGAGACCGGCTTCACGTCTTCTCCCCTGGAAGCAGCTCCAGGCCCTCCCGAGCCTGCCTTGTTCCTCCTGTGTTCTCATCCCAAGTCACCATGATTCAGTCAACAAGCATTGGCAAGGCTCCTACAGGCGTGAAGCACAAGCTGTATAAATAAGGATTCTTCTCTCGAGCAGCTCATGGTTTGAAGAGAGAAAGAACACCTCAACTTTTAAAGTATCCTGTGGTTAAAAGATAAAATCACACGACACTTTGGATTCTGTTTCCCCGAAGATGGACGGGGCCAGGAGGGAGGACGAGGAGGAGACGAGGCAGAGGTATTAGGGGATGACAATTGTTGGAATTAGATGTGACAACCATCTCAGCTTGTGTTCTGGACTGACACAGACCAGGTGACTTACAAAGAGAAGAGGTTTATTTTGGCTCAAGGTTCGGGAGGCTGGGAAGTTCAAGTGCGGGGTGCCAGCACCTGTTGAGGGTCTTCCTGCTACAGAGCCACACACGGGCATCATATGGCCGGGAGCTCCCAAGAGACGAGCAAACTGGCTTTCATAGCAGCCCTGCTAGTGATAACCAACCCACTCCCTCAATAGCCCCTTAGCCTGTTCCTCCTTACCCACTCACCTCTCAACACCAATGCACTGAGGACCAAGTTTCCCACACACGGAACTCGGGCACACCTCACACCACAGCAAGGTGTGCGATGCGATCACTCGTCCGGGCTGGACTACATTTCTCAGAATCCTCCTCCCCTAAGTTTCTGCTTAGGGAAGGCCACAGAATTTCTTGTGTGGGACTCAGGGAGTTGAACAGGCACTAGCATTTGACCCAGCAGTTGAGATGCCAGGTGCCTCCCGTGTCAGGAGGCCTGGGCTTGAGCCTGGCTACGCTTCCAGCTTCAGCTTCCTGCTAGTACACTCCCTGGGAGGCAGCAGGGGATGGCTCAATAGTGGGGGGTTCCTGCCACCCATGTGGGAGACCTGGATTGAGTTTCTGGCGCCTGACATTGGCCCCAGATCAGGCCCAGTCATTGCAGCTTTCTCTCTCAAATAAATAAACAAAAATTTTTAAAAATTAACGGTTATTCGGGACCAGCGCTGTGGCATAGCAGGTAAAGCCGCCACCTGCTGTGCTGGTATCCCATATGAGCACTGGTTCAAGTCCCGACTGCTTCACTTCTGATCCAGCTCTCTGCTTTGGCCTAGGAAAGCAGTGGAAGGTGGCCCAGGTGTTTGGGCCCCTGCCACATACTTGGGAGACCCAGAAGAAGCTCCTGGCTCCTGGCTTCAGATCAGCCAAGCCCTGGCCATTGTGACCATCTAGGGAGTGAACAAGCAAATGGAAGATCTCTCTCTTTCTCTCTGCCTCTGCTTCTCTGTAACTCTTTCAAATAAACAAATACACCTTAAATAAAAATTAATGGTTATATGTGCATTTTCAACTGCACAGGAGACAGTGCCCCTAATCCCTGCTGTTCCAGGGCCAACCGCACATTACGTCTTCAGAGCCCATGACCAGTATCTAGTCCTCCACGCGGGCTTCTCCCGCAGCCGCTACTTTCTTGCTGGCAGAAAGGAAGCCTGTGCAGCTCTCAGTTCTGTGGACACCTCCACAGGACATGGAGGGACAGGTCCTTCCCTACCCTCACTCACCGCAGCCCAGGAGTGGGCACTGGAGAGATCAGCCAGCAGTGCTCCCTCCTGGGCTTTGGAACCAGCCAGGAGAAGCCTTCTGCAGTACCCAAGCCTGTGCCGCAACATCCACCAATTCACCAATTTGGAGCACCCCAGCACCGGGTCTCTCACTCCAACACGTTTCTCTCCGATTCCTACGGCCGGTCAGCTTTGTTAGCCACAGCCAAGAGACTCGGGCCACCTAACTTCTCACCCACTTAATCTTGCCTTTCCTAGAAAAGTTAAAGACCTCAATGAATGAAGAAAACACGTATAAAATTGTGCTAAACAGTTTTACAGTACATAAGCCTCTTTCTTCTTTTGGATACAATAGGATTCAATAATTCAGTGTTTCTAATTTTTTCCCATTTGTAAAAGATACACATGTAGGAGGGCCGGCGCTGTGGCACAGTGGGTTAAAGCCCCAGCCTGCAGCGCCAGCATCCCATATGGGCACAGATTCTAGTCCTGGCTGGCTTCTTCCCATCCAGCTCTGCTATAGCCTGGGAAAGCAGTAGAAGATGGCCCAAGTCCTTGGGCTCCTGTACCCACGTGGGAGACCGGGAAGAAGCTCCTGGCTCCTGACTTCGGATTGGCTCAGCTCCAGCCATTATGGCCATTTGGGGAGTGACCTAGTGGAATGGAAGACCTCTCTCTCTCTTTCTAGCTCTACTTGTCTCTGTAACTCTTTCAAATAAATAAAATAATTCTTTAAAAAAAAAGATACACATGTCTTCTATCTGAAATGTTTAACAACTACTTCAAAACTTACACAATTTTTTTTAATTCCTTTTTTTAAATTGATATCTTGTGAGTTCATCTCTGTTCTTTATAGACAATTAGCAAACCCCATGATACAGCTCCTGCTTTATATTTTCCACATGAGATCCCCGAGCCCAGCCGGGAGCCGACCCTCTGGTTTCAGTGAGTACCTCGGCGATCCCCGCGGACACGATGTGCCTCAGATTTGTGCAGCTTTCCATTTTACACATCAGCTGAGCAGAAACGCCTGGTTGCTATGCAACCACTTTTCTCCCAACAACCAGAAATAGAACTCCTAGATGGCCAACTTTAAACATGTAACACACACAGATCTGAAGTTACACAGGGACCCAGCCCATAGTGTGGTGCTCTGTCATGAATATGGATTTCACGATGACACGAGTTCTGAATAATTTGATCTATGCATTCTCAGACAACTCTACTACCTGGTGCTTTTCCCAATAGCTCCCTCGCTGCTGAGCGTGGATTTAACACAGAGACCAACCAGCCTTCCAAAGCAACTCTCTCAAAAAACTGTTCATAAACTGGACAGTGAGCTTTTGTTGAATCAAGGCTTTCTTTTTCCCTTTAAAGTTTCATTCATTCATTCATTCATTGCATTCATTCTGACAGAGAGCAGGGGTGAGGCAGAGAAAGCAAGATCTGAGCCACGTCATCCTCCAGTGGCGTTTGCGTTCCGGCAGCACCGCAGCTCCCCTGGTTGAGCCTTGCCACTGCCTCCGGGAAGCCATCTCTGCTTTGGCCACACCTGTCCCTTACAAAGAAGATCTTTGCTAGTGGCTATTGGGTGTTGACAAAGCACGAGGCCCTGTTTTAAGTCCAACGTGTGTCTGAACTCACAGAGGAGTCCCATGTGACAGACGAGAAGAGGGGAACAGAGAGGTCACAGAACTTATTCCGGGTCAGGCATCCAGAGAGCAGCAGCGCGGGGATTCAGACTCGGGCTCTGTCTCCGTCCCTGCACTCTGGCCTTTCGCAAGGTCCGTCTCGCGGGCTTTAACCACCTTTGAGGCGCGTCGCACAGTCGCAGGACACACAGTTACATGCGTAGCTGGGTGCTCAGCTCATTCTCACAGTCGCAGGACACACAGTTACATGTGTAGCTGGGTGCTCAGCTCATTCGCACAGTCGCAGGACACACAGTTACATGCGTAGCTGGGTGCTCAGCTCATTCGCACAGTCGCAGGACACACAGTTACATGCGTAGCTGGGTGCTCAGCTCATTCGCACAGTCGCAGGACACACAGTTACATGCGTAGCTGGGTGCTCAGCTCATTCGCACAGTCGCAGGACACACAGTTACATGCGTAGCTGGGTGCTCAGCTCATTCGCACAGTCGCAGGACACACAGTTACATGCGTAGCTGGGTGCTCAGCTCATTCGCACAGTCGCAGGACACACAGTTACATGCGTAGCTGGGTGCTCAGCTCATTCGCACAGTCGCAGGACACACAGTTACATGCGTAGCTGGGTGCTCAGCTCATTCGCACAGTCGCAGGACACACAGTTACATGCGTAGCTGGGTGCTCAGCTCATTCGCACAGTCGCAGGACACACAGTTACATGCGTAGCTGGGTGCTCAGCTCACTCGCACAGTCGCAGGACACACAGTTACATGCGTAGCTGGGTGCTCAGCTCACTCGCACAGTCGCAGGACACACAGTTACATGCGTAGCTGGGTGCTCAGCTCATTCGCACAGTCGCAGGACACACAGTTACATGCGTAGCTGGGTGCTCAGCTCACTCGCACAGTCGCAGGACACACAGTTACATGCGTAGCTGGGTGCTCAGCTCATTCGCACAGTCGCAGGACACACAGTTACATGCGTAGCTGGGTGCTCAGCTCATTCGCGTTTCACCATCAGCTTTAGTCGGGCTCGTACCAGGGGGAATTCAAGAGCCAAACAAGAGTCTCACGGGCGACCAGGATCCGCCAAGGGACTGACGTCAGCCAACAGGGGCTGACGCTGGGCCAGCTCAGCCGAACTCCCACAGCACACACTGTGCTCGCTCAGAGTGGGTCCCTGCATCACCAAGTTTCTACAGAACCGCTTCCAGTGAATCCCACTTCTGAGAACTAATTTCCTTCCTAAAGGAATGCTTAGCGATTTAACCAAGAAAAGAAGACCCTGCTGTATCATACCAAAATAAATAAATAAGAGACAAACTTGTTTTCTTAGCCGGGAGGGAGATGACGCTTTAAGGGGAGCCAGCATTCGTTCAGAAGGATTTGCAAAGCTATGGTCTGGCTACATGCACAGGACTGTGGGATAAAAGGGAGACACTTTTGGCAGTGAGAGGAAGAGAAAAATAAGGGGAGGCACAGTAACCGGTAGCAGAGATGTCCAGTGAGTATTTGAGATGAAATATTATGTGTAATATAAAACTCATCCTTCATTTCCCCACGAATTTGCCAATAAATTTCACATTTCTCAATAAATGAAAAGTTATTTCCATTTAGAATACTCACAAACATCTTTTTTTTCAAAGTGGTTTCCCCTTTTATGCTGTCATTTGACTTTCTAAAAATGACGTATATTGATGAAAAGCCATGTGCTGGTGTGTAGCTTTCTCCTCCCTTCCCCACTGAGGTCTCAGTCCAGAAGAGGTGAGTGTTTACCAACAACACAGGAAGGAAGGATGTTCCTCTTTGATCATTTCCCAAAGGAGGAAGAGAAGGCATTCAACATAAAGAAAACATAAATCAGCCCAGAGAGGAGGCACCAAGATGGCAGACTAGGGAGGGAGCGTACCACCCTAGTCTAAGGGAAGACAGTTTTTAGACAGAAGTGGGGAGTGCAGTTTCAGGAAGAGTTGGGGGAAGAGTTGGGGAGAAAACGGCAGAGGAAACTTGTGCATGCTAGAGGGACCCTGTGGACCCACATGGGGGCGTGGGGGTGCACACCTCAGGACCCCAGCAGCCGAGAGCCTCAGCACCAGCTCTGGAGAGTGAGGTGAGAGCAGGCTGCAGCTGCCCATGCCTCTGGCCAGAAAGCTGCAGGAAGAGCCTGGCCTGAGTCTAGTTTGGAGCCCTGTGGGGCAGGGTACCTGCCAACCTAGAGGAACAAAAAGGGGGCACGTTTCTCTCTCCCTGGCCACCCAACACTGGTGTCCTATAAGTGGCCAAGAGTGGTGGGTGCCATTTTGGGTGTATGTAACAGCTGTGCCAGTTCATGTCCATGTGCCCAGCACCAGCCGAGAGGAGTCTCGCTGAGAGAACTGACAGGGGGCTGGGTGCTCGTGCCTGAGGGAGCCTTGTGTGCTGGGGCTGTGAAAACACTGTGGCTGCGTGGGAGGGCGCGAGGTGTGGCTGGGTCTTTGGGCAGTCACTGTGGGTGGTTCCACACACTCACAGCTCCCTGATTCCCTGGTGAGGGTCATTGCTGCGGGATCCGTGCTCACACTGGGAAATGCATGGATCCTCTGTGTGGTTCTTGTGGTAGTGCAGATGAATATTGTACCCACGGGGGCTAGTGCCCACGCACTGGTCTCCTTGGAGGAGAGGAGCTGAGTGGGAGACTACACTAACAGAGCTGAAAAAACCTCCCATCTGATAAAAAAATTATCATGCCCAATTTGGGAGTCACCTTGGACACTCCCTTCACCCTGGAGCACTGACCAGAGCTCTCTGGCCACACCCACCACACGCCTCAGGGTTGTCACTGAAAGAGCAGACACTCCGCCAAACCACAGAGGCAAAGTCCAAAGATAAATGCTATCAGAAGGAAAAAATAAATCAACAAGTATCTCCATAAATGTCTACAAATAAACACAGCAATTCAAGAAACAAGAATAAGGAAGACAACATGATGCCCCCAAAAGAACACAACAACCTTTCAACACTAGAATGTGAAGATGAAGAGATTGAAGAAATGCCAGAAATGGAATTCAAAATTGGTCATAGAATTCCTTAGAAGTAATCAGAAGCAAACCCACACATTAAAGAAATCCATACATGACATGAATGAACATTATTCCAGTGAAATTGAGATTTTAAAGAGAAATCAAAACAAAATATTGAAAATGAAGAATTTGATAGAACAAATTTTTAAAAAGGTGGTAAAAAGCTTTAACAACAGACTTGGTGAGGCAGAAGAAAGAATATCTGAGTTAGAAGACAAATCTCTGGAAATTTTACAGTCAGATCAAAAAAGAAGAAGAAATTAGAAAACTAAAAAACAGTGTTGGAGACCTATGGGATACTATCAAACGACCCAACATATGGGTCTTAGGAGTTCCTGAAGGCATGGGAAGAGAAAATGGATTAGAAGTTTTTTAGTGAAATAACTACAGAAAACTTCTCAGGGCTGGCACTGTGGCTCACTTGGTTAATCCTCCGCCTGCGGTGCCAGCATCCCATATGGACGCCAGGTTCTAGTCCCAGTTGCTCCTCTTCCAGTCCAGCTCTCTGCTGTGGCCTGGGAAGGCAGTGGAGGATGGCTCAAGTGCTCGGGCACCTGCACCCACATGGGAGACCAGGAGGAAGCACCTGGCTCCTGGTTTCGGATCGCAGCACTGGCCGTAGCAGCCATTTGGGGAGTGAACCAATGGAAGGAAGACCTTTCTCTCTGTCTCTCTGTCTCTCATTGTCTACAACTCTACCTGTCAAATAAAAGAAATTATTAAAACAAAAAAAGAAAACTTCTCTAATTTGGAGAAAGAAAGGGATGTCCAAGTACAGGAAGCACATAGAGCTCCTAATAGACATGACCAGAAAAGATCTTTGCCACAACACATTGTAATCAAACTCTCCACAGTAAAACATAAAGAAAAGATGCTAAAATGTGCACCAGAGAAATGCCAGATTACTCTCAGAGTATCTCTAATTAGACTCACAGCTGACTTCTCATCAGAAACCCTATAGGCTAGGAGAGAATGGCAAGATATATTCTAAGTCTTAAGAGAAAAAAGCTGCCAACCCACAATACTATACCCTGCAAAGTTCTCATTTATGAATGAAGGTGAAATAAAGACCTTCCATAACAAACAGAAATTGAAAGAATTTGTCACCTCTCATCCAGCCTCATGAAAGATACTTAAGGATGTGCTGCACACAGAAACATGGTCATCACTATGAAAGTAGGTGAAGGCAGAAAATCTCCCAGTAAAAGTACAAAGGAAATCCAAAGTAAAAAATAGGAATATTTATGGGAAAATGGCAGCGCAAAGTCATTACTTATCAAAAGTCACCTTGAATGTAAATGCCTCAATTCTTCAGTTAAAAAACACAGAATGGCTGAATGGGTTAAAAAACAAAACCCATCTGTTTGCTGCCTACAAGAAATACATCTCACCAACAAAGACACATGCAGACTGAAAGTGAAAGGATGGAAAAAGATATTCCATGCTAACAGAAACCAAAAAAGAGCTGGTATAGCCATCCTAACATCAGACAAAATAGACTTTAACACAAAAACTGTTAAAAGAGACAAAGAAGGTCACTGTGCAATAATTAAGGTATAAATTCAACAGGAAGATGTGAGTATAATAAATGTATATGCACCTAGTTACAGGACATCTGGCTATTTAAATGAACTGTTAATGGATCTAAAGGGAGACAAAGAGTCAAATACAATAGCAATGGCAGACTTCAATATCCCACTTCCAGCAATGGAAAGATCAACCAGACAGAAAATCAGCAAGGAAACAATAGTTAATCGACACTATAGACCAAATGGACCTAAAGGATATCTACAGAACTTTTCATCCTACAGTTGCAGAATATACATTCTTCTCACCTTTTGCTTGGAACTTTCTCTAGGATAGATCACAGACAGGCAAGGTCATAAAGCAAGTCTCAGCAAATTAAAAAAAAAATCAAAATCATACCATGCATCTTCACCTACCACAGTAGAATGAAGCTGGAAATCAACAATTCAGGAATCTCTAGGGCATATGCAAACACATGGAGACTGAACAACATACTCCTGAATGAACAGTGGTCACAGAAGAAATCAAAAGAGAAATCAAGAAACTGTTGAGGAAGGGTTTTTTTTTTTTCCATACTATTTGTTGAACTCTTTACTTAGTATAATCTTATGTGTATAAAGTTAATTGAAAATAGATCTTAGTTAAAAAATAAGAATGGGAATAGGAGAGGGAAGAGGAAGAAGGGTGGGAGTGGGTGTGGGAGAGTGATATGGTGGGAAGAATCATATCTCTATGTTCCTAAAGTTGTATTTATAAAATGCATGAAGTTTGTTTACCTTAAATAAAAGGTTTCTGGGGAAAATAAATAAATCAGCCCAGAAAAAAACACCAAGAACTTTGCTGAGAATTAAATCAACCTGGGAAAAAAGCAAGCTGAAGACATGCTACCCTAGATGCTAGAGACAGAAATGAAGTTCATATGCCTGATGCTCGCACCAGAAAAAGAGGAAGCAGATTCATGAACCCAAAATCACACTTGAATGTGGCGGCATGCTACTGGAGGCAGGAAGAGGAGAACCATGTAGGGGCTTGGCCGAGGAGGAAAATGGGGCACAGGAGGCCTTCTGTGAAGGGGGCAGCTGAAGCTGGGTCTTCAGATGTGAGCACACATTCTCAGAAGGAAAAGCAGCTCAGGTCCCAGGATCAGATTTAATGTTACGAGCAAAGTCCCTGCAAGATAAAAGGTCATGGTGAGTATGAGGTCAGAGACAACTAGGCCAGGGAGATAGCAGGGACCCTGGCGGTAAAGGGCTTCTTTGCTTCAGTAGGGAATTTGGACTTTGTCCTGGTGGCAACCAAGAGCTGACAGAGATGCGGGAGGGAAACTGGAAGGAGAGAGAAGCAGCCAGCACATGTGCTACCTGACTCACTTGTCATAGCCGGGAGCCAACAGGTGCACCGGAAACCGGGCTGAAGACAGAGGCCGTGTATGTTGTCCAAGCCACACACAGCAACTACTAGGACTGAAGACACGTGAGCCAGCAAGTGCCAGGAGGTGGAAGCAAGCAGAGAGAAGCTCCTGTGAGAGCGCTTCCTACACCTCACGCGAGAGTCATTGACGGTGCCCAGCGTTGGTAAGTCAAGAGTAAGACACTGGCAGAAGCATGTAAAGTAGTAGACCTATAAAGGGTGCCTCGGGAAGGAGAAATGTATTTCATTGCCTATGCTTTTTTTATGCTGTTTGATTTGAGGGGCTTTTTTCCTATACTTAATATTTATGTGTAAAGAGAGGGGTAGGGGCAGGTGTTTGCCTAGTGGTTAAGAACATGTCCATGAGTGCCTGGATTCAAGTCCTGGCTTGATGGAGAGGGGAAAAAGAACAGAGAAAGAGGTTGGGAGAAACCTACCACTTGGCAGAAAGCTGGTCAGGTAAGGTAGGTCTTTGGCTCCTAACCACCCATCTTAAGTAATTATTCATGATTAACTAGGCCTTTGAATCAAAGCAAATGGGAATTGGCCTAAAAGGAAATATACCTAGATAGATAGATAGATAGATAGATAGATAGATAGATAGATAGAGACAGACATAGGTATAGATACCTATATCACAGAGAATGTGGCCTATAGACCAATATGGTACCAACAGTAAGTAGCAGGGTTACCAAAGTTATATTCTACTTTCTGGCTTCACAAATATAATTCCTTATCACATTTCATATAAAGCATAAAAGTGCCAAACATTGAGCTGTGAAATGACAATGAGTTTTTTTTTTTTCAGAGCTATGATGCTTTGTAGAAAATGACTTTTAAAAGAACCATGTTTTAAAAAAAAGTTAATTGGGGCTGGCACTATGGTGTTAGTAGGCTAAGCCTCCACCTGCTGAGCTGGCATCCCATATGGGCACTGGTTTGTGTCCCAACTGCTCCACTTCTGATCCAGCTCTCTGCCTGTGGCCTGGGAAAGCAGCAGCAGATGGCCCAAGTGCTTGTGCCCCTGCACCCACGTGGGAGACCCAGAGGAAGCTCCTGGCTCCAGATCAGTTCAGCTCCAGCCACTGCAGCCATTTGGAGAGTGAATCAGTGGATGGAGGACCTCTTTCTCTGCCTCTCACTCTGTCCGTAGCTCTGCCTCTCAGATAAATAAGCAAAATCTTTTTAAAAAGTTAATTATTGAACAAATTACCTTTTGAAAAAGAATATACAGAAAAGACCATCCCCAAGTATCCCATAAAAAAATGCTTTCTGTTGGTTTTGAGCCCACAATCCCCTGCATTTGGTGCAAACAGAGCATAGGTGCTCCTTTTTCCTCCGCTTCGTCACCTGCTGCACGAGGGCACGTGTCACTGTCGCCTTGGTGACACGAGCCCGCACCTCTCTCGGGAGGGGGTCTCCAGAGGGATGGTTGTTGCTCTTCCTGGCTCCAGCAGCCCTCATGGAGCTCACAAGCAAAATAGCCTTTACCTCACACACTGGTGGTACAGTATGGAGTCCTAACGGTGTCCCAGTTCAAAACTATGAGGCCTAGTGTTGCTCCTCTACTTCACATACAGAAAGTCTAAGGAGCAAGAGATTTAAAGTCCTTGATCGTTAGGGCTAGACACACAGCAGGTTCCAAGTGAACACTTGCCTTTTGTTTCTTGCCTTTTTCACGTTTACTACAGAAAGTTCAAACCTTATTAAAACTGTCCTAATAATTTAGAATGGACACTGTCATTGGAGTTTTCAGTTTCCCTTGGAAATAATATCATTCCCTTGTGATAAACTCAAGGTTAAAAAAATTTAAACCACATTTAACAAACCAGCAACAATATTCTAGAAGATTATTCTAAAAAGCCAAGAGCCAGAATCCTTAAAAAGAAGAGATTCATCCCTCAGACAGAAAGAATGACACACAAAACAGCATTACAATCTTCTCGTGGCAGCGCCACCTGCACGTCAGCCCTTGCTTTCTGGTGCAGTATGGTGTATGTGTGAGGCCGCGTTCTACCACACCCACGAGTGGCAGCTGATGCGGCAAGACCAGGGTGGAACGCTCAGCTCCGCCCCTGACTGGGCGGCCTGGGCCAGGTATTTAATCCAAGCCTTGGGTTTTCCACTCGCACTGACTTCACAGGGCTGTGGTGAGCAGTAAATGGAAGAATGGCTGCAAGGAACTTGGCTTGGTGCAGGGGCAGTGTCAGCTTTGCTCTAAGTAACATTTTATTTCTTTAGCAGAAATGCCTATTTTCTATTTTAAAAAGTGCCTTTAACACAGGCTGGCAGCTACCCTTTAATGTGAAAATCAGAATTTTTAGTTAGATGTTGAGCACCCGACAAGGATAACTGAACAAACTAACAACCCAAGGCCTGTGAGGCAGGTCCTGCCGCCCCCAACCCTCGCTGGCCACACCAGCATGCCAGGAAGTCCTCCCTGGCGAGGGCCTCCTCCAAGGACGCCGTCTCACGGGACACTGTTCTCTCACCAGCAGGAAAGGACGTGGCCGTCATCTGTCGGCTCGAGGAGAGGACGCTGGTCACCAAGGGTAACTCCCAGACTCTCTCCCCGGAAATCTGAATGTCGATGCCAGCAGGAGTTTCCTTCCACGCTGCTGTCCTAACACTACAACTCCAGCGTCAGATGATCCTCTCCGGGCTTCGGCAGTGCGGTGGAGAGGTGGTGAAGACGCACACGGAGCCCGCGTGTGGCCTGCATCGCAGGAGCGGGCTGTGCACCCCTGCTCTAGGGTCCACGCACAAACCTTGAGAGCCTCTGCCTGACGGACTTTGAACTCCAGAAGCAACGCAGTCAAGACCTGGATGCGTGCATGTGGTGCGGGGATGCGGCCTGCGCCCCGTGCCGGCTGCTTCTTGCCCTCTGCTTGGGTTATCACAGGAGGAGGAGCTGGCTCTGTGGCCCTGCCACACTGGGAGATTTCTGCGAGCCCACAGGGACCTGCCACCCAGCAGTAACACTCCAGCTGGAAAAACTGCTCAGAAGTTCAGAGAGCTGGGAAGTGTGCCCGTGGTTTGGGCACCAAAACTCGTTTTTGTGGGAAAACCCGAATGTGACTGATGGGAAATGCTTGTTGCCTTGGTGCACCCAGCGTGGCTGTGGATGCCGTCCTCGGCACATACGGAAGCGTCTGGCCCTCTGTGCACTGAGCGTGCAGTGGACGCGTGTTCATGCTGCCTCCTGCCCCGAGAAGGAAAGCGATCGGAGCACTGGCCACAGCCGGCCCCCGGGGCTGCAGGAAGGAGCTGTGGACCTGTGTTCCGCTTGACCACCGTTACAGCACAGGGGCAGAGCAGGAGCCGCTGGTCTGACACCAGCGCGTTTACCCCGGGGCCCCCACGAGACTCCTCCAGTTCTCAGTGTCCGCACAGAGCACACGTCCAGCGTTTGCTCCGCTGAGCAGGCGCACGCAGGGCTCTCTAGGCGTCTCTTTGAAGAGGGGCTGCATACAGAGCGGTAGTGCCAGGTAACCACCACTGTGAAGACACATCAGGACTCCAAAAGCCGTACGCCTGCTTCTCCCTCCACTGTTGCCCTAAGCTAATTTCATTCAAAATGTCATTGTTTTTGTCCCCTCTTGTGTGCCAGGCACTAAGGTGGATACACTGTGAATGGAAGCGGCGTCTTCTTTCATAAGAAAATACCAATTCAAAGGAGGGCTTTTGGCTCAGGGCTGAAGCTTCAGGGCCCTGCCTCCCATATTGGATTCCTGGAGCTCTGCTTCCATTCCCGCTCCCTGCTAAGGTGCACCCTGGGCGGCAGTAGGTGATAGCTCGAGTGTCTGGGTCCCTACCACCCATGTGCGAGATGCAGGGGGAGTTCCGGGCTCCTGCTTCAGCCCGGTCCAGTCCCAGCCGTTGTGGGCACTTGGGGAGTGAGCCAGAGGACGGAAGGTCTGTCTCTGCCTTTTAAATAAATAATTTTTGAAAAGAAGATAATGATTTGAAAGTGGATACACAAGATTCCTCTAGTGCTCTACAGGCCTAGTATTCTAGGTGCTGGGGACTCCACCATGATAAAGCAGAGAAAAATCCCCCAGCGTCACACAGCGTCCGTCCTAGTGGGCAGAAGTGGCTCCCAGCCTATCGAATAACACGAACAATAAATGTGAAGCAGAGAAGGAAACAGGCAGTGCGACAGTGGGGTGCAGCTTTACAGGGAGTGCTCACGGAAGGCTCACTGGCAAGAAGACGTCTGAGGAAACGGACGGAACGAACGAGACAGGGCCCTGCACGGACCAGGCAAACGGCAGGTGTGCAGGCCCTGAGGCCAGAGGGGCCCGGCCGCCCTGGAGGAGGAGCAGGAGGAGGGAGGGGCCCCGGGAGGCCTGGGCGCGAGTCTGGTGAGTGAGGAGCCTGCCTCTGAGGGATGCTGAGCAGTTGGGCAGATGACAGGTGTACAGGAGTTTCTTGGTGCTGGGAAGGAACTGAGCACGGAGGAGTATCTGGGAGAGGGAATCCTGGCCAAGGGGCCGGCGAAGGCCTCTCTGAAGGAAAGGCACTCTGGTCTGAGGAACCTGGAGAGGCCACAGTGGGGGATTAACTAACTCTCAGGAAAGGGAGCGAGTGGGAAGCCACCATGGCCTCACGTTTTATCTCCTGAAGGGGTGAAATGACCTTCCCAGGCTTTATAAAGACTGCTCGCGTGACTCGTAAAATGAAAGAATTTTTGAAAAGCAGGTCATAACTCATTTATGGAAGGGGTCACCATACGAAATAGAAAGCATCAGAATGTCCCACAGGCTGTAAGGTAGGGACAGGTGCAGGAAACTTAACTCTTCATGCACGTGCAAGTCTTGTGTCCAGTCTGAAACTCACGTGATTAGAAGGAAGGAACATGAAAGGGGAGGGCAGGAGGGAGACTGCTGCCACCTTATTGCTGGGTGCAGGAAATAGAATGAGAGAGGGGCTGGCGCTGTGGTGTAGCAGGTAAAGCCGCCACCTGCAGTGCCAGCATCCCATATGGGCTCCGGTTCAAGTCCTAGCTGCTCCACTTCTGATCCAGCTCTCTGCTGTGGCCTGGGAAAGCAGTAGAAGATGGCCCAAGTCCTTGGGCCCCTGCACCGCGTGAGAGACCTGGAAGAGGTTCCTGGCCCCTGGCTTCGGATTGACACAGCTCTGGCCGTTGCAGCCAACTGGGGAGTGAACCACCAGATGGAGGACCTCTCTCTCTCTCTCTCTCTCTCTCTCTCTCTCTCTCTCTCTCTCTCTCTGCTTCTCCTTCTCTCTGTGTGTAACTCTCTCAAATAAATAAATAAATCTTAAAAAAAAAAAAAGTACAGGAGAGGAATAAGGGTGTGGATGCCTCACCTGGTAGATGTGGACAGGCAGAGTGGCCAGGGTGGGACCCGGATGGAGTGGATGGCAGGCCCTTTGCTGACCTTGAATGAGTGGCGGGGAGATGATGAGGTGAGTCTCCACCATGCTGGCTGCCAGGCACCATGAGGGAGATCTGCGATCAGCTTGAGGAGGAGGCTGGATGCGGGGATGGGGAGGTGATCAGCACTCACGTAAAAGGAGTTTCTGAAGGGTTTCACGGTCATGCCAACCCATGACCATGCTAATCCATGATCATGCCAATCCAATCCATAACCATGCCAACGCATAACTATGCCAATCCAATCTACAACCACGCCAACCCATGACCATGCCAACCCATGACCATGCCAATCCAATCCATAACCATGCCAACCCATGACTATGCCAACCCAATCTACAACCACGCCAACCCAATCCACAACCATGCCAACGCATAAGTATGCCAATCCAATCTACAACCACGCCAACCCATGACCATGCCAATCTAATCCACATCCATGCCGATCTGATCCACCACCATGCCAACCCAATCCATGACCATGCCAACCCATGACCATGCCAACCCAATCCACAACCACGCCAACCCATGACCATGCCAACCCATGACTATGCCAACCCAACCCATGACCATGCCAACCTATGACTATGCCAATCCAATCCACAACCATGCCAATGCATAACCATGCCAATCCAATCCACAACCATGCCAACCCATGACCATGCCAACCTAATCCACACCCATGCCGATCTGATCCACCACCATGCCAATCTAATCCATGACCATGCCAACCCATGACCATGCTGATCTAATCATGCCAATCTGATCTACCATCATGCCAATCCATGACCATGCTAATCCATGATCATGCCAACCTAGCCCACAGCCATGCCAAGTCACAACCATGCCAATCACAACCATGCCAATCCTACCCATGATCATGCCAATCTTATCCATGATGCCAATCCAATCCATAACCATGCTAATCCACGACCATGCCAACCTATGACCATGTCAGTCCATGACCATGCCAATCCACACCGTGCCAGTCCACAGCCATGCCAATCCAATCCACAACCATGCCAATCCACAACCATACCAAACCATGACCACGCCAATCCATGACCATGCCAGCCATGCCAATCCAACCCACAACCATGCCAATCTCTGGCCATGCCAGTCCATGATCATGCAAATCCATGACCATACCAACCCAAAATCATGCCAATCCACAGCCATGCCAATCCACCACAACCATGCCAATGCATAGATGGGGCAGTCATCCCATACGTATTTTGAGACCTTTTAAAAAAAAGGCTTTTCTGAAATTCATACTAACCACGGCCTCCTTTATTTTTTCTTGCGATCTTAATCAGGGTCAGACCCTTGAGAACAAAGGCACACACACCAGCAGCGTAAATGATGATAATCCAGGCAAGAAGTAAGAAACGTCCAAAACCAGTGTTTCCCCAGTGGAAATCTGAATCAGGCCGTGAACCCGGCTCTTGGAATGTGTGGCTGACTCCCGCTGTATGGCTCAAATTCACCACTGCCGCCCCCGTCTGCTGTGGCTCACCTAGGGGCTCAGAACTTCCCAGAACACCACCCTGGTCAGGGTTGAGAGCTCACACCACCGGGCCGTGGGCAGAAGGCTCTGTTGACATGTTCACTTCAGCAGATCTGTTTACAGTGTGGAACCTGGCAGCGAGACCTCCACGGAACGGCCCCACTGCTGATAAAGTTTCCCTTCAGCAAAACACTGGGGCCACACTCATTTTCAACACGTACACCCAGGCTTTGACTAATTTGGCCTTAAAAAAAAAAAGCCACTGAGGAACAAAATAAAAATAAAAGCAACATAGCAAAACTATTTCAAAACACATAATATTTTCTTCTCTCAGGCAGCTGTGCTCCTCCTGCCCTGGAGTTTCACATAAGACCTGGGACCCACACGATCCCACAGCCTTGACCCAGCAGCACACTGCCAACCACACTGACCCTGGGCCCCGACTCCCAGGGCCCCTGGGAAAGGACCGAGCCAGGGGCACTCGTGCACATTGGCAAACGGGATCCGCACATCCCACGTCATGGCTCTTTGTCTTTTGGGGGCTCAAGTTCCTAAGCAGAAAGGGGCGGCATGGCAGAGGGATTTGTACAGGCCTGCAATGTGACGTAATGGAAACCGGAGTGGCATTTGCCGTTTAATCACATGACATCTTCAACACAGAGACTGAGACAGCACTTCAGCAAGGGAGGTGATGCTGGCCCGAGTGGTGCGCCCAGGGCAGCCAGGCAGTGTGCTCACGGGGTCCCACAGCGTCCAAAGTTTTCGGCATCTGAGCTGGTTGAGAGCAGCTCCGGAGCCAACGGCAGCCCTTTCCATCCTTCAGCACATTCGGTGAACCTCCAGCTGGGCTCCAAGAACAAAAGGACCACTCGCAGGGCAACTGTGGACTCTACCCTTTGCGAAAGTGACCCTAGATGCCAGCAAACAAAATTTATGGGAGGCCATTTGTTGGAACTGAGCACCTGCACCAGGTCTTGGTAGAGCAAACCAAGCCAAAAGCGGCACCAGGAAAGAGAGAGAGAGAGGGAGAAAAAGCAGTCAAATCTGTAACCCAGAATACAGGAGTTAAGCCAGAGGTGGCCACAGGGACTCAACGGAGCATCTGAACCCAGCTTCCAGCTTGAGCCTGTTTCATGGAGAATGTTCTGGAAACACCACAATCAGGGAGGACCAGATATCACAACAAGGAAGCCGCCGGAACCAGTCTGAGTCAGACTTTCAGACTCTGGAGTCTGGAGCTGTGTTTGCAAACAGGCAGGGTCCTCACGCCTTCCCTCTTCCTGCCCGCTGGACTCTCCCCCGACCCTTGCTGTGAAGGCCCTGGCCAACGGCTTCTGGCGGACGCAGTTTCTCAGGGCACTGAGACCCCCCTGTCTCCTTCCTTCGTGCCAAGTAAATAAGGCGCTCCTCTGGGCACCCCGGCTTGAGGCTGCTTATCTGGCGACACCCCAGGCTAACAGAAGGCTTCTCGTGTCCACTAACAGATCCGAATTAGACCAGTGTGAACCAGCACAATGAGGATGTCTCCTTACAAGGAAAGCAAGCAGAAATCTTAGCCTGGGAAAAGCAGAGGAGGATGGCACCAGCCCTTGGGCCCCTGCACCCACGTGCGGGACCTGGAAGAAGCTGCTGGCCCAGCCTTAGTCATTGTGGTCATTTGGGGAGTGAACCAGCAGATGGAAGATATCTCACCCCTCCCCCAGCTCGTCTCTCCCCTTCTCTCTGTGTAACTCTGCCTTTCAAATAAATAAATAAAAATCTTAAAAAAAATTGTCAAGTTAGCCTAAGACACCACCAAAAACAAACACTATAATTAAAAAAATGTAAAGACAATAATTGGGTGTTTTAACTTCAGTGTAAAACTGGCTTATGACCAATAAGCAAAAACAAATAAAACAACTGACATCAGGTAACAGCACTACAAAGCGGGCAGGAGGAGAGTCCCCAAGACAGAACGTTTTCCTGGAGTCTTAGCCCAATGATTCTAACAGGAAATATTTTTTTTAATATTTTTATTTAGTAAATATAAATTTCCAAAGTATAGTTTATGGATTACAATGGCTCCCCCCCCCCCCATAATTTCCCTCCCACTCGCACCCCTCCCATCTCCCGCTCCCTCTCCCATTCCATTCACATCAAGATTTATTTACAATTATCTTTATATACAGAAGATCTATTTAGTATATATTAAGTAAAGATTTCATCAGTTTGCACCCACACAGAAACACAAAGTGTAAAATACTGTTTCAGTACTAGTTATAGCATTAATTCACATTGGACAATACATTAAGGACAGATCCCACATGAGAAGTAAGTACACAGTGGCTCCTGTTGTTGACTTAACAATTTGACACTCTTGTTTATGGCGTCAGTAATCTCCCTAGGCTCTAGTCATGAGTTGCCAAGGCTATGGAAGCCTTTTGAGTTCGCCGACTTCGATCTTATTCTGACAGGGTCATAGTCAAAGTGGAAGTTCTCTCCTCCCTTCAGAGAAAGGTACCTCCTTCTTTGATGGCCCCATTCTTTCCACTGGGATCTCACTCGCAGAGATCTTTCATTTAGGTCTTTTTTTTTTTTTTAATACTTTATCCATTTTAGTATTTTGTTTTGTTTTGTTCTAGTACTATTGGTTGAACTCTGTAATTAACACACAATTATTCCTAGGTGTTTAAATTTAACTGAAAAGTGATCCCTGTTAAATATAAGAGTGGGAATAAGAGAGGGAGGAGATGTACAGTTTGGGACATGCTCAATCGGACTTGCCCCAAAAGGTGGAGTTAGAATCATGCCAGGGGATTCCAATACAATCCCATCAAGGTGGCATGTACCAATGCCATCTCACTAGTCCAAGTGATCAATTTCAGTTCACAATTGATCACACTGATAGGTCTAAGAGTCAAAGAGGTCACACAAACAAGACTAGTGTCTGCTAATACTAACTGATAGAATCAAAAAGGGAGAGAACGATCCATCATGGGAAGCGGGATACACAGCAGACTCATAGAATGGCAGATGTCCTAAACAGCACTCTGGCCTTAACAGGAAATATTTTTTTAAAGATTTTATTTATTCATTTGAGAAGTAGAATTACAGACAGTGAGAGGGAGAGACAGAGAGAAAGGTCTTCTGTCCGTTGGTTCACTCCCCAAATGGCCACAATGGCTGGAGCTACATCAATCTGAAGCCAGGAGCCAAGAGCTTCTTCCGGGTCTCCCATGCAGGTGCAGGGACCCAAGCACTTGGGCCATCTTCTACTGCTTTCCCAGGCTGTAGCAGAGAGCTGGACTGGAAGAGGAGCAGCCAGAACAAGAACCGGTGCCCATATGGGATGCTGGCACCACAGGCGGAAGATTAACCTACTGCGCCACGGCGCCAGCCCTAGGAAATATTTTGAAAGTTCTTGGGAGGGGCCAGCACTGTGGCATACATAACCAGTTAAGCCACCATCAGCAATGCCAGCATCCCATATGGGTGCCTGTTTGAGTCTTAGTTGTTCTACTTCTAATCCAGCTCCCTACTAATGGCCTGGGAAAGCATCAGAAGATGGCCCAAATCCTTGGGGTCCCTGAACCCACATGCGAGACCAAGATGAAGTTCCTAGCTCCTGGCTTCAGCCTGGCCCAGCCCTGGGGATTGTCGCCATTGGGGAATGAACCAGTGGATGGAAGATAGCTAGCTAGCTAGATCAATCTCATTCTGCCTTTCAGATAAATAACAAATCTTTTCAAAAATAATTTTAAAATATTTAATAATCATTGGGAATAATTTGGAAACTACTAATCTTTTTGTTTTTTTGATAAAAGGTATTTAAAAGCTGTTGAATCATTCCCACTACTTAGTAAATAAAACAACTAGAAAACTGTTTGATGAATCATCCTATCTAAACAATATAAAAGTGTGCAAGTCTCTCTAAAGAAACCAAGGAGTAGGGCTGGCGCTGTGGCATAGCCAGCAAAGCCACCACCGGAGATGAAGCAACCCATATGGGCGCTGACTCCTGTCCTGGCTGCTCCACTTCCAATCCAGCTTCCTGCTAATGGCCTGGGACAGCAGCAGAAGGTGGCCCAAGTGCTCGGGGCACTACACCCACATGGGAGACCTGGAAGAAGTTCTTAGCTCCTGGCTTCTGCCTGGCCCAGCACTGGCGATTGTGGCCATTTGGAGGAGTGAACCAGCAGACGAAAGCTCGCTCTCTCTCGTGCTCTCTTTCTCTCTCTCTAACGTTCAAATACATAAATCAATCTTTGAAAGAAAAAAAAAAAAAACCAAGGTGCTTCACAGACTTACCCAAAGCCCTGCTGGAGTGGTAAAAGGTGTTCTCAGCGTTGCTAAAAACAGTAAAGATGGATTTACTCACGGGAGCTACTACTAGGAGTGGGGCAGACAGACACCTTACTCAATGGAGCAGGCTGCACATCGAGCACAGGAAGTGGGACTCCGTGAGGGAGGAGGTGTCAGTGCACGGGAAACCCTTGAGTTAGCAGCAGAGGGAGGCGGTGTCCTGGCTACATGTGTGACAGGCAGGCCAGGGAGACAGGACGTCACCTGGGGCAGGACAGAGGAGCCCATCAGCTATCGGGGGTGGTCAGAGACGGAGGCGGGGCGTTCTCGCTAACCTGGATTCTCGGGGCGCATGGCGGGGACGGGGCCACCAGGCACACAGGGGGCTGCCCGCAGCGTGCTCAGGGACAGACCCTGCCTGCCGCTCAGGTCTGCTCTAGAAAGGACGCCGCTTCCCGCCGGGGTTGGAAACCGGGAGCAGGCACCAGGCTGCAGGCCCCCGCTGTGTTCGCGTGCTCAGAGACCACGTCCTGTGACACTGAGGAAGCCCCTCTGGCAGGAACTACAGTGATGTGGGAACTCGGGGTGCCCCAGCGGGGCTCCTGCTGCCACGTGACATTGGGGGACCTTCAGGAAGACAAACCCACACAGGAGAGGCGAATCACCCAGGACCTCACAGATGCTCCACCCACTCCCGGGCCTATGCCAAGAAGGGCAGTGGGAATTGCCCGGGCATGGAGCAGACAGCGTGGGGCAGTGGTCGCCACACTTTCCAGCTTGCAGGCACAGCAGCTGGAACAGATTCAGTGCTCAAATCTTCATTCCCCAGAAGTGTTCTTCTCCCCTGCCCCACGGCCCCCAGGCTGCAGGCCCTGTACCTGCCCCACTCCCACGCTAGGCCCACCCCAGGCCCCCTCACAGCTGCTTTGCCCCGGGGCCTGCTGCAGGGCTGACACCCCTGGGCCACTGGCAGTGCAGATTTCCTGGTGGATTTTCGAGATGTGAGGCGGGGGTGGGGCTGAGGCTAGCAGTCTCCAGGGCAGAGCTTCCCAGCAGAGCTGCAGTGGCAGACTGGCCTGGACCACTTTCGCTGCAGTAGCAAAATACAGGTGAAGTCAGCCTCCCCCTGAGGGCAGGATGAAGAGCATCGCGTTTGGCCACGTGTTTTGCTCACTCACATTATGAACAAGGTCTGACCTGAACATGGCAAACCTGCAGCTCCAGGCCGGCGTCATGGTGCAATGGTAAGCCACCTGCCACACCGGCATCCTTATGAGCACCTGCACAAGTCTCAGTGGCTCTACTTCCCATCCCGCTCCCTGCTAATGTGCCAGGAAGGCAGCAGATGATCACGCCCCAAGCACTTGGGCCCCTGCCACTCATGTGGAAGACCCAGACGGAGTTCCAGGCTCCTGGCTTCAGCCTGGCCTAACCCCAGCTGTTGTGGCCATTTGGGTAGTGAACCAGCAGAGGGAAGATCTCTGTCTCTCTCTAACTTTGCCTTTCAAATAAATTTCAGGTGAAACTGATGGCCATGCCACTTGAAACTGGCCTGTTAAGGAAATGTATCTGTCTAATCCCGATTTCTTGGAAGATCAGGTAAACCACTCAGTTTCAGCTTGGTGCCATGCAACTTTAGCCTGAGTGACTCCATCTTGAATTTTGGAGCTGAGTGCCACGACCTTGGCCTCCTGTAAGGACTAACTGAGCAGTGGGCGACAGTTCAAGGCGGCAGACGGAACAAGGAGCAGGCACTACCTTCACTGTGTTGCCCCTTTCAAGGGCTGCGGGAAATACCTGACACCACAAGCAGGCCAGGAAGACCCCGGGACTTCCCAGCGGCCATGTTACTAACTTTGGGAACTTCTCGATGTAGTGGGGAGGAGACGCTGGGGGCGCCGGCTCACTCCAGTTCAACCCTATGAGTAACAGCCTCTCACTGCTGCTCCGGTGAGCTCACAGGGCATGATCTGGGGAAAGTCAGGTGATCCTTTAGATAAAAGGTCTAAAACTCATTACATAGGAAATCTCTGTTGTCTCCACCTCCAGCTCCCTTCCCTGCAAACCAAGCCCATGAGGAAACTAGATCGATTTGTCAAAGTTCTAAGGCAGTACCTTCTCATGCCAAGAAAGAAACCCCGATCTTTCCATTTCTGTCTCTGACTCCACTCTCCGAAGTTCAGTCCAGAATTTTAGCCACAGACTAGACACAACTGCAAACAGGCTGTCTCGGCAAGGCATTAATTTGTATTTTCCTCAAGTTGTTTTCCACGCTGTTTGGCTCAAACACAGCATTGGCGAGGCTGTGTAACAGTCCTTGAATCACCAGGTGCGTCAGTCCTCCTGGGTGGCAGCCCGCCTGCCGACAGGACAAGTCCCCAGACAAGTACTCCTCCCTTTGTCAGCATTTCCCTGGGAGGACTGGGGATTCCTATGGGTAACAGAGGCCCCATTTGCTAAAGGAGAGAAGATTCTTTTGAGACTGAACTTTTCATTAAGGATTTACAGTCTTGTTTGACCAAGTAGAGATATTAGCATTCATGCTAATTCACGGCATTCACAGGAGAGGCCAGCGACAGGGTCTCCAGTAGAAATTCTCATCTGCTATTGTACGAAACGTGAGGCCTGAAAGCCATTTGTTGACTTCATTAAAAACTTTCTGTGGCCCAGAAACATGCTACACTTCTGGAAACTGCACATTTTAGCTCAAATTAGTGCAACATGGCTCCTTGTACGCTGGTTTCTTCTAGACCTGCAGGGTTATATCCACCGAGGAATAGAACAGGCTCTTCCGAATCAGTTTGTAAGCATCTGTGTTGTTTCTGGGGCTGGTGTAGTGGGTAAAGCCATCGCCTGCAGTGCCAGCATCCCATATGTTGTCAGTTCAAGTCCTAGCTGCTCCACTTCCGATCCAGCTCTCTGCTGTGGCCTGGGAAAGCAGTGGAGGATGGCCCAAGTGCTTGGGCCCCTGCACCCACGTGGGAGATCCAGAAGAAGCCCCTGGCTCCTGGCTTCAGATTGGCCCAGCTCTGGCCATTGCAGCTATTTGAGGAGTGAACCAGTGGATGGAAGATCTCTCTCTCTCTGCCTCTGCATTTCAAGTAAATAAATAAACCTTTAAAAAACAGTATTGTGTCTGATCCAGTCCAGCCGGACCCTGCAGCACCCTTGGTGACCTCACAGGCCTCCAGGATTGGAGCTCAACTCTCACTTTCCCAACAGATGGCAGATGGTACTCATAGACAGCAGTGCAGATGAACACCCTAAGCACTGCCAATCAGTAGAGGCTGACTTCCGATTCAAAATTTATTTACAGGGACTGGTGTTTTTGTTAGGTAGGAAGTCAGATATGAGCTTATGTGTGTGTGTCAAAGGCCTAAGGAGACATCTAGGTCCAGCATATGCATCTCAAAGTCATCCCAATAACCTTCCAGGGGCAGCCCAGTATTTGCATCCTGCCCTGCCCCTTCTACCTGATAATCTGCCAGGTGGGGGTCCCCGCCCCTTCTGCCTGATATCTGCATTTCAAATACCCTGCTCAGGATCCTGATCCTCCAGGAGGTACTGCCCATCCTTCCTCTAACGGGGCGACGCCAGCCAGGCTTCCCCCTGTCTGGTAACTTCAGGGGGAAAACTCAGATAGGAGTTTTTCCTATTTATATCCATGAAGTCTTTTGTTCCAGGAGGAGATGTGAGAAGACAAAGACCCATCCCCTTAAAAACCACGGACTCTACCAGACTGCGTGCTCAGCCCTCTGCCTCTATGCTGAGCCGCCCCCTGGCCTGGCCAGGTATACTCTCTTCACTCAACCATGTAACCTCGCTCTCCCCCAGTCTGAGCGACTGGGCACTCTCTCTCAGGCTCTGTCTGGAGAGGTGCCCATCTGTTCTTACAGATGTCCCTTCCCTAATAAACCTTGCTATTTTACTTACTGCTCTCTGTCTCATGCCTGAATTCTTTCTTGTGTGAAGACAAGAACCCTGCTATTCACTGGTAACATTTTGGCACAGCAGATTGGGCCTCTGCCTGTGATACTGGCATCCCATAGGAGTACCAGCTCGAGTCCTGGCTGCTCCACTTCCGATCCGGCTCCCTGCTGGTGAGCCTGGGAAGGTAGCAGAAGATGGTCCAAAGTACTTGGGCCCCTGCCACCCATGTTGGGGACCCGGATGGAGTTCTAGGCTCCTGGCTTCAGTCTGACTCAGCTCTAGCTGTAGCAGCCGTTTGGGAAGTGAGCCGGCAGATGGAGGATCTCTCTATGTAAGTCTGTCTTTCAAATAAAAAATAAATCTTTAAAAAGGAAATTTGGCCAGTGCCGCAGCTCACTAGGCTAATCCTCTACCTGCGGCGCCAGCACCCTGGGTTCTAGTCCCAGTCGAAGCGCCGGATTCTGTCCCAGTTGCTCCTCTTCCAGGCCAGCTCTCTGCTGTGGCCCGGGAGTGCAGTGGAGGATGGCCCAAGTGCTTGGGCCCTGCACCTGCATGGGAAACCAGGAGGAAGCACCTGGCTCCTGGCTTTGGATTGGCATGGTGCGCTGGCCGCAGCGGCCATTGGGGGGTGAACCAACAGCAAAGGAAGACCTTTCTCTCTGTCTCTCTCTCTCTCTGTCCACTCTGCCTGTCAAACAAACAAACAAATATATAAAAGGAAATGTATTTGTAGCCCCAGGACTAGCTAGGTTAAATCACTAGAAAATCTTGTTGTTGAGAAGATTTTCAGACGTCTCACATCTTTTCCCTGGATCCTCAACGTCCCATTCCCAGAGGAACATTCTTTAGATGATTCCAAAATACCATCTCCCTTTGTTCTAACAACATTAGAACTCCAGTTCCCCGGGAGCTTTGATTGGTATCAAGAGATAACTGCAGGTGGGAGACAAGGAACAGCTTATCTTCTCCCTACTTAGATAGATAGATAGATAGATAGATAGATAGATAGATAGATAGATAGATAGATTCTTTGAAAAGAGCAGGCCTGCGCTTTCTCAAATGTCCTACGGAAGTTGGCCCCTGGAATGTTGGTTTGACTCGCTCTCGGGCAGGCACCGCAGCCACTCCTACTCCATCCGGCTTCCCCCTCCTCAAGGGCTCGGCACAGTTGCTGCTGAGTAGGTGCAGGCTTGCCTGAGAACTGTGAATCCCCACTTGTGACGCGTGAACACTGCGGGACACGGGCTGCAAACCTTCGGTCCTTTTCAGGATCCCAGAACAGAATCCAGTGTTTCTGGCTCAGCACTTCTCCAAGAGTGCTCCCTCTGCAGAAGGGGTCCTGCCATCAGCTAAGTTCGGGAACCCAGACCCCAGCATCCCTCTCGACGATGCTAGCACGTGAGAAGGTACGAGAAGTCCCGCGGGAATAGCTAGGCCTGTCCAGCTGCGCGGAGGCATGGGCGCTCTGCCCTCCACCCACAGTGCAGCCGCTCGCCTCCCCTGCAAACGTGACAGTGACCCCCCTTCACGAGCCCGCCCCTGCTCTGCGGAGTCCTCCATTCCCCTCACAACTCTAATCACCCGCAGGGCCAGGAGCTCACTAGCAGGAAAGCGCTCCGCCAAATCGTTTTTTTAAAAAAACACACCGATGATGGCGTTTCTCCCCAGGTTACCATGCCTCAGCCGCTTCCTGCCGCCTTCCAGACAACTCCGGCTTCTGAAGACCAATCAGGGCACCTGCCGCCTGCCTGCCTTCGTTGTTTTGGTTGGTCAACCTGCTCCCTTCTTCCCACCAACCCCGACTCGGACCATAACCTACAGAGAGTCCTCAGCCGCCGTTTTAATTTAACACCTGTGTCCTATGGTGCCCTTTCCTACGCACCCCGAAGACTGGAACCCATCACCAGGTCTCAGGTCAGGTCCCGCCTCCTCCGGCTGCACCCCTGACCACTGGCCTCCTTCCCCATCCGCAGCACTTGGAGCCTGTCTCCCTCAGTGTGTCACAGCTGTGCTAGCCCTGTATGCCAGTATCTGAGCCCCACCCCCTGGGAGAAAACCTCCCCACAGTGCCTGCTACGCTGACGCAATAAACCTGTGCTCAGGGAATCAGTCAACCAGCAGACACGAGGCTTTGCAATCAGCTTTTCATTTTCTAGGAAAGGATGCACCACCAGCTCTTTCCTTATCTGCCCCTGCCTTGGGTAGGAACCTCTCTGGTTTCTCCACATTCCTGTTACAAGGAAGAACCTGAAACTAGAGCCCTAGGCAGCACGGCGAGTCACCTGGGGCCTTAAGCTGAATCCTCTGTCAGGCAGGAAGGCAGACTTCGGCCTCTGCGGGAGAGAGGGGGAGAATGAGGGAGGAAACATGGAGGCTCCTCTTGGGAGCAGGCCAGCTTTTCCACATGAACCCTTGCTGTGCCCTGCAGCTTCGCAGGTGGTGCCAGGTCTTCCCGGGACACCTCAGGGGGTCTTCCAGCCCTGCTCTAGGGAGCTGTCAGGCCCATAACACTGTGTGGATCAAGCCAGGGGGGAATTTCCTGAGTTCCACCCCTGAAAGCCCCCGGCCAGCCAGCCCCCAGATGGACTGGGCTCTCGGCTTGTTGCCGAGATGCTCACCTGGCGGGCCAGGTGCACTCTATCCACTAAACCTCGCTAGGCTGTTTCATACCTGACACACCTTGGGAAGGCAGGGACCTCTGTTCTGGTAACAAATCTACAAGGAATTTGATCTCAAAACTCATCTCGAAGTTTGGTACTTCCATCCACAGGCATTTTCTTTTAAAAAGAAACGTAGGGAGAGAGCACTGGTGCAGCAGGCTGGCGTGCCTGCTTCTGGTCCCAGCTACTTCATGCTTCCCATCCAGCTTCCTGCTCATGTGCCTGGGAGGCAGTGGTGATGGCTCAAGCCCTTGCGTCCAAGTCACCCCTGTGGGAGATGCTGACCCCTGACTTTGGCCAGCCCCAGCTGTTGTGGGCGTTTGGGGAGTGAACCAGTAGGTGGAAGCCATCTCTCTCTCTGTCGCTTTGAGATGAATAAACAAATCTTTAAAATAAATAAAAGCAAGAAATGAAAGGTAGAACTTTGGACAAGGGAAGCCCCTGACCCCGCAGTCGGAGCCATCCCCAGCCTGTGTCCCCCTTGAGCAGTCAAGACCCTCCCCTTGGCTGCTGTCCCCCGACCAAGGCCTACCAGCAGAGCTGTGCCTGGAGCGAGGCAGACGCCCACTTACCGTGAACAGCTCTTCCTGAGATCCTGGTGAGGACAGAAGATCACGGAAGACACAGGTGGGAAGCTGCTTCCTGTCTTGGATGAAACCGAGTTCCTCAACTTAATCAAGCCAACAAGGGCGACTCATGGAGACCCTCAGCGGGGCTCACAGCCCTCCTCCCATTGGTGACTGTTTCCACGCCCATGGCGAGGAGGATGAAGGGTTCCTGTGCTCAAGGCCTGTGCCTCTCGCGAGACATTTGCAGTGGGGAGAAAGCATTTGTTTGAGGATTTTTTTACTTGCTTATCATGGGAACAAAATCTGGATGTTACCACCTGAGTCAGTTCATCCAATCACAGGTCAACACAGCCGTCGTGGTCCCACAGTTTAGAAAGTTGTTTTTGTATTTGATGCAGAGAAGCTGAGTTTCAAATGAGCACATTGGCTTTGAGAAACTCCAGTTAAAACCTTGTGTTCAAGTTTTAGAAGTTCAAAACAAAACGCACCCGAAGTTGCCAGTGAAGCATTTCTCCTTTTACGCGCCTTTTCCCCAGCGTGACCACAGCGCCACAGCCCCTCCTGAGGGTTCTGCAGGCTTCCACCTCTGGATAGGAAGGCTTCTCCTCTGCAGCGTCTGCAAGCTGAAGCTGTAACTCCCCAAAACACATTTGTCGTAACTTGGCGCAAACCTGGGCACGTGGAGGATATAGGAAAAAAACCCTGACCACAAACTGCTGTTCCAGGTTCCTGACTCCTGTCGGGAACAGACCAAAAGTCCAAGCTTTCCCAGCTAGGGAGTTTCATTTGGTTTGTCCTCCAGACAGCTATATACACACAGAAAAACAGTGGTGCTCAGGAGGAACCCTGAATAATTTATACATTTGGTCTAGTCGCTTAAACGCCTTGGAGAAACAGAGTGCCGCGTCTCGTGCTGGGTTTTCTCTGGGACAGAGCTCAAGCGTAGCAGTACCCGCTTTGGTAAAGCAGCAAGCAGCTGCATGGTTTCTTTAGCACGGCGGTAGGATTTAGTAAACATGGTGAGGACTCTCGAAGTTAGAAACCGCTTCTACTGGGCTCTGCGTTACCATATAAATCGCCCTCCCAGAGGAATATGTCCCAGGAACATCTTTCCCGGGGGAAATCTGTTCTTCTGACGTTGAAGGATTTTACCTTCCTCAAAAGAAAACACTTTTAGTACCTTTGGTGTTGGGTATATAACTCATATTTAAACACAAAAAAGATGAATAACTTAAAAATGTCCATACATTTTCTCTAAAGACTACTGAAAACAATGTTTCAAAATAACCTAAGTCTGCTATTTTGGACTGTTAGGAAAAATGAACAAGAAAATTTCTTGAGTCTTTTGAAGACAGCAAAATTCGGATTCCCAAGCACGACCACTGTGTCGCTTTGAAGGTCCCCTCTGCGACTGGTGCTGAGATTACTCCCCGCTGTGCGAAATCCAGAGGGCAAGACGACTCCGACTGTTGTACTTGGAGGTGGGTCCTGTGGGGTCCGGGGCAGCCTAATGCAACAGGACCAACTGTGGCTGTGTCAGACACGGAGGAGCGACCTAAGCAGGACACTCCCTCTTGCTGTGGGACGCTTGGCATCTCCCTGGCTTCTGCAGAGCCCCCAGCAGTGAGAAGGACCTCCACAGACCAGGACGGCGAGGTAAAGAAACCTTTGCCTCTTAGAAGTCTGTGCTATTCAGTTGTTCTTTTTTTTTTTTTTTTGACAGGCAGAGTGGACAGTGAGAGAGAGAGACAGAGAGAAAGGTCTTCCTTTTTTGCCGTTGGTTCACCCTCCAATGGCTGCCGCAGCCGGCACACTGCGGCCGGCGCACCCCGCTGATCCAAAGCCAGGAGCCAGGTACTTCTCCTGGTCTCCCATGGGGTGCAGGGCCCAAGCACTTGGGCCATCCTCCACTGCCTTCCCTGGCCACAGCAGAGAGCTGGCCTAGAAGAGGGGCAACCGGGACAGAATCCGGTGCCCCGACCAGGACTAGAACCCGGTGTGCCGGCGCTGCAAGGTGGAGAATTAGCCTAGTGAGCCACGGCACCAGCTGCTATTCAGTTTTAGCACCAGAGAAAATCGACTAGACAACCAAGCATGTCCATGACATTGCTCAATTGTCAAAACAGTTAGCAAAATTTTCTAAAGGGGCCCCTATGTCCCAAAGAATCCCAGGGTGGGACGTTAATAAGGCCTTTGGGGGCAGGCATTTGGCACAGCGGTTAAGAAGCCATTTGGAATGCCTGTGTCCCATGCTGGAGTGCCTGGGTTCCAGTTCTGGCTCTGCTTGCCGCGAATTCCGGCTTTCAGCTAACAGGCACCCAGGGAGGTGGCGGGTGATGGCTCGAGTGCTTCGGCCTCTGTCATCCACCTGGAAGCACAGATTCAGTTTCTGGTCCCTGGCCTTGGCCTGGCCCAGCCTCGGCTATTGCAGGTATTTGGGAAGTTAACCAGCAGGTGGGAGCTCAGCTCTCATTCTGTCTGCCTTTCAAAAAAACAAAGTCCTTTGAATTACCAGCACTCCCTGGAAAAAGTCCACCTTGGGAAAACATGCCAAAGTATGCCAGGAACACAGCTGCTCTGAGCACAACACACAGGCAGCAGTTGAAGTCAAGACACCACGCGGCACCACCAGGACTTTTGGACAGTAAGTGATGAGAAGTGCAAAGAAACTTGCCAGGAGCACCAGGCCGGGCAGTGCCCCTTGATGCCCTGCTCTCCCTGCGGCTGGCTTTCTCCATGGGATGGCCACAGCGGCTCCAGGCCCCAGTCTTCCACGTTCCTGTCCAGACAGTGTCCCAGCATTCATTACCATTGGACTAGTTTTGGTCATAAACCCATTCGTGAACATTCGTTGTGACTCAGGGGTGCTAAAGAGGAGGAGAGGGAGGTGGACCTCCAGACACCACACTGTCCACTGTGGCGACTGCATCACCAGTTGTATACTGCTTTTGAGCTGTGTCAACACTGAGTCAACACCCTGTTTCTTGAAAATTCACATCCTGAATTCACAGAGCCATCTGCTCAGGTCATAATGCTTACAAGTTCAAGCGTTCTCTTTGTGATGGTGAAGGCACACAAGGCCGTGAGAAGGTTTTTGTTTATTTATTTTTAAAGATTTATTGATTTGAAAGGCAGAGTTATGGGGTGGGAGGAGAAAGAGAGAGAGAGAGAGAGAGAGAGAGAGAGAGAGATTGAGTCTTCCACCCACTGGCTTACTGCCCAGATGGTCCCTATGGCCAGAGCTGGGCCAGGAGCCAGGAACTCCATCCAGGTCTTGCCACATGGATGGCAGGGGCCAAAGTACTCGGACCATCCTCCATGGATATCCCAGACACAGTAACACGCAGCTGGATTGGAAGCAGAGCAGCCGAGATTCGATTCAGTGCCCTGATTGGCGTGGTAGCTTAACCTACTGTGCTGCAACACCCCTTAGTTGATATTTAGCTGGGCTTTCTCATAGAGACCCTCACGGCAGAACAGGTGAGCGTTCTCATCCTCAGGTGCCCATCATTGATCGAACAGAACATTCCTTGAGTCTGCAGCGCCACAAACCTGGGTGAAGGGTGGGTGGAGTGGAGCACCCTACATCCCCCTGGGCATACTCCTGCCCTCCTTGAGGAAGACATGGGATCAGTCAAGATCCCTGGCACTGAGCCACCTGGGGAACCTTTCTGCCCTCAGGGACGATCTGTGCCTCTTTCCAGATCCTTCGGACTCCAGCTCTCTCCTGAGTCACAGCCAGGATCTGGAATGGGGCCCCAGTCCAGTGCTCACCCCCTTCCACTGGGCTGCTCCTCGCAAGTGGGAAGGTGCTAACTGGGTGTTGAAGGACAGGTCAGTCAGAGCTAGGTATGAAGAGGGAAGTGTCGAGGAGGGAGCAGGGTGTCTTGGGCACCGTGCCCCTGTAGAAACCCTTTGTCAGTTGGCTATGTTGTCACCATAGTTTCACTTTTTTTTTTAAAGGATTTATCTTTTTTTTTAATTTATTTGACAAATAGAGTTAGACAGTGAGAGAGAGAGAGAGAGAGAGAGAGAGAGGTCTTCCTTCCATTGGTTCACCCCCCAAATGGCCGCCATGACTGGCGCTGCGCCGATCCAAAGCCAGGAGCCAGGAGCCAGGTGCTTCTCCTGGTTTCCCATGCAGGTGCAGGGCCCAAGCACCTGGGCCATCCTCCACTGCCCTCCTGGGCCACAGCAGAGAGCTGGACTGGAAGAGGAGCAGCCGGGACTAGAAGCCGATGTCCACATGGGATGCCAGCGCCACAGGCAGAAGATCAGCCAAGTGAGCCACGGCGCCGGCCCCCAGGATTTATTTTATTTAAATGAAAGGTAGAGGTACAGAGAGAGACAGAGAGACCTTCCAGCCACTTTTTCACTCCCCAAATGGCTGTGATGGCCAGAGCTGGGCCAGGCCAAAGCCAGGAGCCTGGAACTCCATCTGGGTCTCCCATATAGGTGGCAAGGACCCAAGCACTTGGGCCATATTCTGCTGCTTTCCCAGGGCATTAGCAGGGAGCTGGATTGGAAGTGGAGCAGCCCGTGCTCATATGGGATGCCGGTGTTGCAGGCAGCAGCTTAACTCGGTGCCACAATGCTGGCCCTACCAGAGTTTTCCTTTCACGTTTTTTTTCCTCTAATGAGACATTAGCAGTGATGATTTGGAAAGGAAACATTTTACTTGATGTTTCTGTCTCCATCGGCCCCAATTTTGAGGGAGCACTGCTGGTAGGCGCTACTCTGAAGAAGCAGGAACCTTTAGGTAATTATTTATTTACTTATTTATTTTTACTTGAAAGAGAGAGAGATCTTCCATCTGCTGGTTCACTGCCCCAACGGCCTTAGCAGCCGGGCAGGGCTGAAACCAGGGCCAGGAACTCCACCCGCGCGTCTTACATGGGTGGCAGGAACCCAGCTACGTTTGCCATTGCTGCTGCCTCCCAGGGTGTGCATACGCAGGAAGCTGGAGTCACAGCTGCAGCTGAGCCGTGGACCCAGGCAGTCTGATGTGGGATCAGGCATTCCAGACAGCATTCCAACCACTGCACCGCACGCCAGCCTGTAGGTAACAACTGTGCAACACTGTCTTCAGTAGTTAGATGTTCAGCTCACCACATCTCGTCAATCATCCTGTTCTCATTGTACTTCACTCTGGTCTTCAGACGGCAGGAAACATTACTGAAAAGGGAAGAGCTGATGTCACACACATCCCAGCCGCTCTGTCCTTCTGTGTTTGTTCTGGAACAATCTCCAGGGTGCCTGTGTGATCAGTTTACACTAGCAACAGTTGGCCGGCCAGTGCAACTGAACCAGATCTCCCGGGACCAACCAGGTATCACGTTTCGGATGTGATCAGAGCAAAAAACCTCTTTCCGGCTGGAAGGGTACAGATTGTGCTGTATACGGCTGACTTTTTGCACACTTGATGAGTGACTACCAAACTCAGCTTCGTACACCTGCTGCTTATACTATGCCTTTCTTACTCCCAGCAAGTAAGTTGATTAAAACACGAAAAATTTTTCTGCTGAAACCTTTTTTTTAAAGATTTATTTATTTTTTACTTGAAAGTCAGAGTTATACAGAGAGAGAAGGAGAGGCAGAGAGAGAGAGGTCTTCCATCTGCTGGTTCACTCCCCAGTTGGCCCCAATGGCCAGAGCTGCGTCAATCTGAAGCCAGGAGCCAGGAGCCTCCTCCAGGTCTCCCACATGGGTTCAGGGGCCCAAAGACCTACCTAGGCCATCCTCCACTGCCTTCTCAGGCCATAGCAGAGAGCCGGATAGGAAGTGGAGCAGCCGGGACTCGAACCAGCGCCCATATGGGATGCCGGCGCTGCAGGCGCAGCCCCACCTGTTACACCACAGCACTGGCCCCTGGATGAAATACTGTAGAAAGCCGAAGCTGCCCCTCAGAGTTCAAGAGCTGACTGTAACATTTGGGGTCACAGGTCCAAATAGGTAACTCGGGAGGAGTGTTTGAATTGTGTGAGAAATCTTAGTTCCTGAGAAACAATCCTGGACTCCTTGTTTTTGGAAGAGGAAGCTTGCGCTGGTCTCAAAAGCTCTGGCAAGGCTGGTGTTTGGCACAGTGGTTCACACGGCTGGGGAGGCCTTTATCCCTTCTCCCAGCTTGGGTTCAAGTCCCAGCTCTGCTCCACAGTCTAGTTTCCTGCTAACACACCCTGGGAGACGCAGAGGTGGCTCAAGTACTTGGGGCCCTGCCACCTGTGTGGGAGACCTGGATTGGCTTTCAGGCTCCTGGCTTTGGCCCGGCCCAGCCCTGGCTGCTGAGGGCATTTAGAGAGTAAACCAGTGGATAGAAGATCTTTCCCTGACTCTGTCTCTGAAATAATGAAACATAAATAAATACTTTTTTTTTAACTTCTGGCATTGATGATGTTAGAAAACTAGCACAGCCCATTAGTAAAAGTCTTATTGGGATGAGGGCCAGTAAGGATAATTCAGGACTAAAGTATTCTGAGGTATATATTTGGAGAATTTTATACCCTTGGATTAAAAAAAAAAAATCTCAACAGCTTGCTCCATGCTGACAACAAATCTCTAAGGAAGCCCTAAGGGGAAAATGGAAGATTCCTCCTAGAAGGGAATACTTTTTTTTTTTTTTAAGATTTATTTATTTACTTGAAAGTCAGAGTTACACAGAGAGAAGGGGAGGCAGAGAGAGAGGTCTTCCATCCGCTGGTTCACTCCCTAATTGGCTACAACATCCAGAGCTGGGCCGATCCGAAGCCAGGAGCCAGGAGCCTCTTCCGGGTCTCCCACGTGGGTCAGGGGCCCAAGGACTGGGGCCATCTCCTTTCCCAGGCCATACCAGAGAGCTGGATTGGGAGTGGCGTAGCCGGGACGCGAAAGGGCACCCATAGGGATGCCAGTACTGCAGGTGGCTTTGCCCGCTACGCCTCAGCGCCAGCCCCAAAGGGAATACTTACTAAGGGAACACGTTTTCAGAGAGGCTTCAAGCTCTCAGTGTGTCACGCATTGCAGCACAGAACAATTTCCAATGACCTACTTTAGAGGAAGTCAGTGTGATGTTTTCCAGATTTCCCCCTAGGCTTCTTATGCCTTTTATGACACTACCATTTTCTTGTTTCTGCTCTTAAGCCTCCATGAATGTACCCTAAAAATACCCGGAAAAGCCCAAGCCCAAAGAGGACAAGACCAAGCCACGAGCAGCAGGCCAGCACTCAGAGCACAGACACCAGTGGGCTCAGGCGGGGAGGACCACTTTGCTGAGTCTCAGGAAGGCAGCAAAGGGCAGCTGGCAGCTGACCAGACAGCTGACCAAAACCGAGGTACCGTGACGGAAGTTTTACAAAGTAAACAAGATGCCAATGTAAAATTAACGTTAAGAGCAGTGTGGGGGCCAGCGTTGTGGCATAGCAGGTAAAGCTGCTGCCTGCAGTGCCGGCATCCCATATGGGCGCCAGTTCAGGTCCCGGCTGCTCCACTTCCTATCCAGCTCTCTGCTGTGGCCTGGGAAAGCAGTAGAAGATGGTCCAAGTCCTTGGGCCCCTGCACCCACGTGGGAGACCCGGAAGAAGCTCCTGGCTTTGGATTGGCGCAGCTCTGGCCGTTGTGGCCAATTGGGGAGTGCATCAGCAGATGGAAGACCTCTCTGTCTCTACTATCTCTCTCTCTCTCTCTGCCTCTCCTTCTCTCTCTAACTCTGACTTTCAAATAAATACATCTTTAAAAAAAAAAAAAAAGCAGTGTGAAGAAGAGGTGAGGACGCAGCTGCTTCCCCTTTCCCACCCCCACCCCTCCGTTATCGTGCCCAAGGGAAGGCTGAAGGGGCTGCTAAGGGGGCTAAGGCCAAGGTGAAGGAGGAGCCACAGAGAAGCCCTGCAGGGTTATCTGCTGACCTGGCTCCTCTAAAGCCAGATCCTAAGCCGAAGGCCCCAGTGAATGGGAGAGAAGGGAAGAGGGAGCAGCTGCCACTGGCAGGAGAATAACCCTGCAGAAACCAGACAGGACACTGCAGGTGCCCAGGGAAGGGCGTCCTTCTAAGATCGTCACAAAACACACCAAACACCGGAGTAAGGCAAAGGGTTTACTGGGGAAACCCAGCAGGCTGGAGGGAAGGGGCGAAGTAGGAAAAAGAGAAGGAGAGTGTAACAGAGAGGAGAAAGGGAGGAGCTAGCGAGGAGAGGAGAGAGAGAGAGAGAGAGAGAGCAGGAAAGAGGAGGCTAGAGAGGAGAGGGGAGAGGAGCGAGAGAGAGGAGGAGCAAAGAGAGGGGATCAAGAGAGAAGCCGAGAGAGCAGAGAGACAGCGAGAGAGAGAGCGAGAGAGAAGCAAGAGAAGAGAGTGGGCAAGAGAGAGCGAGGAGAGAAGAGAGCCGCGTGTTCAGGAACAGGTCCTTTTAAAACTTTGCCAGAGGGCGGGCAGGGAAGCAGGAGCAGCGAATCCCATTAGGATGGGGGTGGAGCTTGACACTGGTGGTTGGGCCACATTGCCACCTGGCTTCCAGCAATGGCGGTGGGGGGCTAGAGCCTCGGATAGTGTCAGGGTGTAGATCGCGCCATAGATACAACTGCACCATTTTCCTAACAGTCCTTTGTTGGTAAATGTATACTTTTTGGAACTATGCAGCTTGAAATACTATTTTTAATCAAGTTTTATAAAAATGCAGGACTTTATGTGAGCTATGTTGTTAGCACAGAACCCTTCATTCTTGTTTTGGGGGAAGGAGCACCGGTCACTAACAGAAGGTCTCAAGAGGCTTCTCCCTGCCCCTGACACACAGCCACCATGGCCCAATGTCTCATGGCATTGAGAAGCTAAATTCAATTTCACGTCCTCTGGCCTCTTCCTCCTCCCTGGTTGCCTTCAGCATGGACTTAACTCCTTTACATCCAGAGACCTCTTGAATCCCAACCCCCCCAAAACTTGTGACCAGAATGACAGACAATCTGGACATCACCGTGACACCACAGAGATGGCCCCTTTAAGGAGCCACAGTTCCTTTTCCAGATTGTGGATCTTCAGATAATTCTACCACCTCATTCCATTTCCTGCAAGTCAGTGTCGATTTGTGCAACGTTGTTGAACACGCTAGATGTGAAATGTCCACTCTCTAAACTCTGCCTGTTCGCAGCATCAGATAAAGACTTCATTGGGTTTTACAGTGGCTTTCAGACTTGGCAGTCCACTGAGGAAGGGAGTGTGACAGTTGCATACATTTTTGTTTGTTCTGTGCAGGTTTTTTTTTTAGAATTTATTTACTTGAAAGGCAAAATTACAAAGAGGGAGAGAGGGAGAGATCTTTCACCTGCTGGTTCGTTCCCCAAATGGCCACAATGGCCAGCACTGGGCCAGGCTAAAGCCAGGAGCCAGGAGCCAGGAGCTTCATCCAGGTCTCCTGCATAGGTAGCAGGGGCCCAAGCACTTGTGCCATCTTACGCTGCTTTCCCAGGTGCATTAGCAGGGAGCTAGATCGGAAGTGGAGCAGCCAGAACTTACACTGCTCCTATGGGATGCTGGCCCCCAATTATTGTCCACTGTTAACAATTTTCTGCCGGTGTCCCTGCTGAAATATCGATTGTTTATGAAAGGAATTTTAATACAGCTGGACACAGTTTGTCTCGGAAAAAATAAAATTAATGTTAAGACTATGATTCACAAATTGGCTGAACTGCTAAGCGGTACTATTTAATTAAATCAACATAATTAGCGTGGCTAGTAAGTAAGAGAGGTGACTAACACCTGGGGAGAGGTGGAGCAGGTTCCGCCGCCCAGCAGTGTGGGGACAAATGGCCCGGGTGCTTGTCCAAGCACCATCTCCAGCAGCCGGAGGTGCTGCTTAGCAGTTTTAGAGGCTGCTCCTCCGCCTGCAGGGTGGGGTCGCTGAGAGTTGGGGGCGAGTGTGCTGTGTCTGTGGGAGGGTTAGCAGCACTCCAGGTCCAGACAGCAGCAGGGCCTCTCCCCTGCGCTTCCCAGACGCCCCTGGGGGCAGAGCCACTCCCCTCCTTTGCATGTCCCTTAGTCCTGGGACACTGGGTGATCCTAACCAGTGCGGTTGGTGGCTGCATTTGAACCAGAGCGGACTCCCAGAGCCTAGCACCTCAAAGTCTGATCTCGTCAGCGAACTGAGCAGGTGCAGGCTTAGCCAACCGTGGTACAGTGGGCGCCCAGTCCACTCCGCCTGGTGTCTTCTGGAAAGGGGCACGTCTGCACAACAAGCAAGGACACAGTGTAGACTGGACGCGTGGCCACACGCCAGGCACCATCCCGGGCTGGGCAGGGGCGTGGCCCTGTCTCCTCTGAGCTCAAACCACAAGCCAGGCAACCTCCCAGGGCCGGGCAGAGGTGGGCAGCCTGGCCCGCCGCGCTCTGGGCGCTCAGCCGCCAGAGCGCAGACCACCTGCTTCTGCCGTTTAAGCCACGGTCTGCGGGACGGCGATGCGGTCTTGGCGCACTGCTAACAGTGACGAGAAACACGGCACACAGCGGAGCCCTGGAGTTCAGGAGGTGGGTGCGCGAGGCGGGATCGGGGACAGTGATGCCAACATGGCAGACTGGCCCCATCTCCCGGTTCATTTCTCAAGGCCCACGCGAAGCAGGCACTCAGGACGCTGGTGCTCTCATTTTGAAGCACTCTGCGACCAGACTTTGGAACTTGCGGCCTGAAAAGGCCGACACGACCCGCAGTTCCGTCTCCCGGTTTCGGCCCGCGCCCCACAGGGGCTGGGCACACCGCGTGGCCGCACGCAATTCGGCCCCTCCGGCCTTAGGAGCCGCGGGCGCGTTTCCGGCCACAGCGGCGCCGGCCAGAGCGGGCTGAGTCCCGCGCGCCCGCCCCGGCCCGGGGGGCGCGCAGGTGCGAGCGGCGGCCGGCCCCGTCTCCTCAGGAAAAGCCACAAGCGGGCGGCTTCGTTCTGCCCGGACTCGGCCATGTTGGGGGGTGGGGACCAAGACGCCCCCGCCTCCGGGGGACGCTCCCTGGCAGCCGGTTTTCCTGAGGCGGGGAAGCCGCGGTAAATCCGGGGACACGCGCTCCCGCGGGCGTCGGCGAGGAGGGCGTCACAGTCACCCCCGCGCGCGCGCCGCCGCCCTCAGGGCCAGGCACGGGCGGTCAGCCCGGGGCAGGCGCGGGCCGCGAGTCCCGTGGCGCGGGGGCCTCCCGCCTCGAGGCCCGGGCCTGCGGAGGCGCCGCACCGGCTGGGGCGCCCGCCGCGATCACCCTGCGCCGACCCCGCAGCGCCGCGGAGCCCGCCGAGCCGACGGGGAGGGGCGGGGCCGGGGGCGGGGCCGGGGCGGGGCCTCCCGACGGCCGCCTGTGATTCGCCGCCGGCGGCGGGCCGGAAGCGGGCCGGGGGCGCCGGCGGCGCGGCGCACGTGGTGACGTGCGCGGAGGCGCGGCGGCGGCAGTGTCGGCGGACGCGCGCGGAGGTCGGTCGGTCGGTCGTGCGGACTGCGAGGCGCGGCGCTGCGGCGAGAGAGGAGCGCGCGAGCAGGCTCCCGCGAGCTCCGGTGGCGCCGTCTCCCCTGGCCGCGCGGACGGGCCGCTGCGTCCTGCGCCGCCTCGACCTCCGCTGGGCCGCTTCCCGCCCGCTGCCTCCTGCCCGCCGCGGCCCCAGAGATGCACTTCGCCGTCTCCTCAGACATGAGCCAGGTAACGCGCGGGGCGCCGGCGCGCCCCCCGAGGCCGCCGGTCCCGCCGGAGTGGGCGGCGCCGCGGGCCTTTGTTCCCGCTCCACGTTGCCCGCGTCTCCGGCCCGGCGCGGCGCGGGGCGGGGCGGCGCTGAGTGACTGCGGGGCCCGCCAATGGCGCGCGCGCGCGCGGCGGGCTTCGCCGCCTGGCCCGGAGGTCCGAGGACGGCCCCGCAGCCCGCGCGGGGCGCAGACGCGGCGGGCGGGCGGGCCGGGGACGGTGACGGTGACGCCGGCCTCGGGGGAGCCGCGGCCGGGGCGCGCCGTGCGCGGTGACCTCGGTCGGCGGCGAGGGCCGCGTCGTCCTGCGGTCACTGCGCCCCGGTAGTGGGCGGTGAGGGAACAGCTCCGGGCTCGGCCGGCGCCGTGGACGCGGGTGTAGTGTGGGAGTGGGAGCGAGCGCGCGTGGGCCGCTGGCCTCCGCCTTCCGCCGATGGGCGCAGCCGGTAGGTACGGGTCTCGGTGGCCATTGTTCGCGGTGCGGGTCTGCCTTGCTAACCCTCTCCCGCCCGAGACCGAGCGCTTCGGTTTCCACCGTGGTTCGGAGGTAGCGTCTTGAATGACTTGCTGTTGGAAGGAGAGGCTTTGTTTCTTACTTGGGTATTTGAAGGGGTAAGTTTTGAATTATTTTCCTGTTAGGGAAATCTTTCCGTCTTTGAGACTGCGATGACGTCCCTCTGAAGTGCCCCGGCTGTGTGACCTGCCGCCACACCCCGCAGCTAGGAGGTCCTGCACCTGCCGCGGCGCGTGGACGGAGGGGCTACGGGAGCGTGGTTTCTGGGCTTTGTTAGCACCCCCGGAAACGCATGCGTGTCTGAACTTGTTCACTGTGTTACCACCTTGCACAGGCTTCTAGGCCTACCCCTCGGTCAGTATTGGCCCATTTTCGATAGCACCCCGATGAGCAGCAGCTGTCTCAGTGTTAAATGTCCCAAACTAAATTCTTGCTTTCCTTCCTTGTCTGTGATGCTTCCTGAAATTCTTACTGTCGGTAAGAGTCTTCCCGGGCCTGCTTAGGGGCCAAACGCCAGTGTGCACCATCTTCATGGTTTGCCCGTCTCCCTGTTCTTGCCCGCGGGCCCCCAGGCTTGTTTCTCCAGCGTGCCCCATGCTTCCTTGTTAACGTTCTTCATCTGCTGTGGGTGCTTGGCGTTGTGTAAACCTTAGAATTGGTCTCTTACTTCCCCTCCCACAGTTTGCAAGTCTACACTCTTGAAATCAGAGAGCTGCAGTTTCTGGAATTCGTGTGCTGTCATACCATTTCCCCCCTTTTGTCCCAGCTTTTTTTGCTGCTTAGTTTATCTGTCCTCCTGGCTGGTAAATAAAGTGTTCAAGGCTGGGGAATTAACTCCATTGTGTTAGGAGCATTCCTTTCCAGTTTGTGCCTGCTGTGTTTGGTTCCGCAATGTTAGTGCTGTAATGAAAGAATTACAGCACTATGAGATTAAAGGCGTGGAGCAAGTGAGTGAGTTTTGGTGTGGATTATGGTGCTAGTGGCTTTAGAAGTGATGTTGGGACTGGTTTTGAAAAGCTCTGTTGCTTTTTGTGTTGTTTACTACCCTTAAAGGGTTGCCTTTAAGCTGAAATATTTGTTAACTTGCCTTGGGGTTTGAGGATACATTAGAAGTTTGGTGATAAGGTTTTATGTAGCTCTTGCTGAAGCCAGAGAATTTTGGAGAGGCCATACTGTGCCTGTCCTTTTCACAGCTGGAGGACCTGTTGAATTGTGTTTCGTGAAGGTAATCTTTGCGGGCTGTGATAACTTATGAACTTATGGGTGTTACTAAAGCAGTGTAATTACTCATTTGTGAATCTCCTCCCTTTCTTGGACTGGCCATACTAAGGAAGTGAAATACATTTTCTTAATCAGAATATGTTGTGTTTGACCCTAGTTCTGTTTTTTAAATGGATCAGTTAAAAGTGTATTTTAAACACCAAGTAAAATTCCAAGTTTTTTTTTCTAAGATTTATTTACTTGAAAGGCATAGTCACCAAGAGAAGGACAGAGAGAGAGAGAGATTGAGATTTATCTTCCATCCACTGGTGTACTTCCCAAAGGACCACAACCACCAGGGCCTGGCCAGACTGAAGCCAGGAGGAGCTTCATCCAGGTTTCCCACATGGGTGCAGGAACCCAAGTACTTGGGCCGGCTTCTTCTGCCTTCCCAGGCAGCTTAGCTGAATTGATAGTGGAGCGGCCAGAACTGGAACCAGCGTCCATGTGGGATGTCGGCATTGCAGGTAGTGGTGTAACTTGTTACGCCACAACACTGGCCCCAAATTCTAAGTTTTAAACCCTTAATATGATTCCTGGATGTTTGGGCTTTTGATTTGGCCTTGCAAAGGAAAAAATTATTCCTTTTTTGTTGTTGTTGTTCCTTAAGTTATTGTGTTTGGGTTTCATGGACCAAGTAAGAGTTGTGAATTTGAGGAGGTAGTTTGAGGCTCTTGATTTACCCAAGCCTACTTTAAACATGAAAGTAAGTGTGGTCTTTTAAAAACAAGGTCACATTAGCTTAAATGTGATCTGAATTTGGGCTAGCTAGGGCCGTCCTAACCATAGATAATAAAGAGGTGAGGTTCATGCTAAGAACTTGATGCACTAAAAAGCAAGTGCTCCATTTGGACTCACTTTGTTGCAAAACTCCTAACAGTGTTGTACAATTTGTATGCCAAGAGTTGCTTCAAAGTTTCCAAAAGACTGTAGTATTTTTAGCCTATTTTCCCCCCAAGTTTAAGGTGGGGCATCCAGGTAATCAAACATATACAATGCCATTTTTTTGTTTAGATCAAGACAAGTTTATGAATAAAGCTAGTCAGTGTTTGAACTATTTAAATTTACATATTACAGGATTTTATTTGCTTTTCAAAGGATGCATTTTAATCATATCTGCATAATTTGAGGTTTCCTCCCATCCCTCTTGTTTTGAATGCATCTTAGGAAACTGGAGAGGAGCTTCCAGCCAAGCCTGTGAGTTGCCCCCCCCCACACACACCCAGTATACACCACAGATAAAAGATTTCCTTAGTTTGAGCCAACTGTTGGCTGAAAATGTTGGAAGGCTTTTTTAAACATAGTGTGTTCTCTGTATGCATGGTATTATGTGTATCTGGGAAAACATTTGTTTCTTAAAGCAAGCTGAATTAGCCAACCTAAATAAACATGTGGAACAGAGGAAATCAGTATTGCATGATGATATGGTAAGGTTTCGATGCAGGAGTGAATGTTAACAGCACTCCCAACCTGAGCTGGAATACTCAGGTTTCCTTAAAATGGGGATTATGGAAACACTAGTTGGGACGTGGGGACCCTGCACTCACTGACAGTGCACGTGTTGTACTTAGCACAGTAGGGTTGTTGAATTAATGCTGGATTGGCCTTCAGTAGAGTAAGGGTAATTATTCACTTTGACGTAATTATTAAAATTGTGAATTTGATTGTATAAAGCAAATCCAGGTAATTTTTAAGATGTCCATTTTTTAAATTGTGGGCATTATTTCAAGTAATTTTTTACTTAGTTCTAGTTTCCTGAGTTAGATTGTGTTGTAATAGCAGTTCAGATAATTAAAAAACTAACTCCCATCTGAATTCTGGAGTAACTGACAGGTGAAAATAACGGAGAGCAGCAGTTGGGTAGGAGGCTTGCTGACCCTGACTGGTGTTGCATTTCTCTTTAAGAAAAGTGAGGATGCAGAGTAGAGGCACTGTGTTTTCCTTTTTGTTTGTGGATGTTTAGGCTGGCTGTGGTAGGGGAAGTGGGGTGGATTGAAAGGTGAGCAGTCTTCCTGGGGCCCTGAAGATGAGCAGATACATTGAAGTACAGGGCAGACAAGCTGAAGGATGCCAGATACCTTTCATAGACGGGCCTGTATGTGGAGGATGGGGAGAAAGTACCCAACTGTGGGGGTTTGGCTGAGGCCCTGTGGTGGTAAGATTCCGTCTGGCAGAGGTTGGGTTAAGGGAGTTGCAAGTAGAGAGTAATTGAACAAAGGTACAGAAGCAGAACGTGCAGCATGTGTTCCGAGGAACAGTGTATTCCCATTTGGTTCAGTGCCTAAATGTGGTTTACTGACTCCTAAAAAAGCAGGTTTCAGGTGTGCCTATTGGTTGAATTCTAAAGAAGAAATTGAACAGTAAAGAATGTTAGACTTAACAGTATTTATGATTTTCTCTAATTCTTATGCTTGTATATACCACTTAGCAATAAATCATTCATTCCTTCCCTCTGGGGAAGTTTTTTTTTTTTTTTTTTTAAGATCATCAGATTAGTTGCAAGGCAAGTGAAAAGTGTTTTTGTGTAATTAGATTTGTTGGTTTTTAATGCAGTGTGAATATTTTGGTGTTTAAATCAAAAATCTCTTGAAGATGGGGAATTCTTTTGTATGTTGTATGTAGATTTGGTCTTCTCATTCTGAATATCTGACTTAGATTTGTCATTGTTTTAGATTATGATGCATCATTCTCACAGAAGAAATTCGTGTCTATAGCTTTTAAGGACTGATTACATCATTTCCAAGCCTGATAGTTTTGGAGTCACCTTTAGAGCTTGACACATCTGCCGTCACTTCAGCCACCTGTCTTCGCCTGAACCGTGACACAGTGCTGGGCATTGACACTCCTTTGTTTTTGGATTGTTTGCAGAAATACGGTTCTCATCACTGGAGCAGGCAAGTAAACTCAGTGCCCAGTAAGACATTTCTCTGAAGATTGTGCTGGGTACAGTAATAGCCTTTCATGATTTTTTAAAGGGCAGACAAGTCAGTACTCGTTTGAATATGAATATGAGAAATATTTCTGTTTACCCTGTCTATGACCTATGTTGACTTTAATTCAGTTACTGCAAACTGAAATCTCCTATTAATGCTCTTTATTGATACATTTTATGTAGTCACTTGTTTACAGGTAAAGGTTAAATGTGAAATTTTCTCGAACTTAAGTGTCTGTTATGTAATCCTAATAAAATGATTTGTAATAGAGGAAGCTCACTAAGGGAAAGATGTAAATTCATATTTACCTCAGATTTCAAAACATACTCAAAAAAAGTCATTTGGCAACAGTGACAGAACTTTTCAGACTTTCAAGTGTGTTTCTAGTTAAGGGAGGAAGAAGTTGGACAATTTCCCACATCCAAATCTTCATTATATATAAATTTGAAGGATAGAGTCACATTGAGGATTCTTCAAAGGAACTGAAAAGAGGTAGTTTTGGGGTCTCTGTCGTGTGTGTAAGGGAATACGACAGCCAAATCCAAGGAAATTGTATGATGTGATGGTTACTGCACGTCCTTCCAGCCTTTTGAGGCTGCTCATTACAAAGGCTTGAGCCAGGGCAGTTCCATTTCCTTTTTTTTTTTTTGACAGAGGAGTGGACTGTGAGAGAGAGAGAAAGGTCTTCCTTTGCCGTTGGTTCACCCTCCAATGGCTGGCGCACTGCGGCTGGCGAACCGCGCTGATCCGATGACCAGGTACTTATCCTGGTCTCCCATGGGGTGCAGGGCCCAAGCACTTGGGCCATCCTCCACTGCACTCCCGGGCCACAGCAGAGAGCTGGCCTGGAAGAGGAGCAACCGGGACAGAATCCAGCGCCCCGACCGGGACTAAAACCCGGAGTGCCGGCGCCGCTAGGCGGAGGATTAGCCTAGTGAGCCGTGGCGCCGGCCTTCCATTTCCTTCTGTTCATAATAAGCATGCTAACAGGCATAGAAGCCTGTCCTGAATTCTTGAGATAAACTGCTGCATGAATCCTTAAAAAGATTTATGACCAGGGGCCGGCGCTGTGGCACAGTAGATCCTCCACCTGTGGGGCCAGCATCTCATGGGCGCTGCTGCTTGTCCTGGTTGCTCCTCTTCCAATCCAGCTCTCTGCTATGGCCTGAGAAAGTAGTAGAAGATGGGCCAAGTGCTTGGGTCCCTGCACCCGTGTGGAAGACCTGGCTCCATAAAGAAGCTCCTGGCTTCGGATGGGCCCAGCTCCAGCCGATGCAGCCATTTGGGGAGAGATTCAGTGGACGGAAGACCTTTCTTTCTCTCTCCCTCTCACTGTAACCCTACCTCTCAAATAAATAAATCTTTAAAAAAAAAAGATTTATGACCAGTGCATTGGGGGTACAAAGACTTGGTCACTCACCAGAATTGTTTTCAGCCAAGTTTTTATGTAATAAAAATTTTTTTCTAAAGATTTATTTATTGAAAGGCAGATTTAGAGAGAGATAACTGATAACCTCCATCCACTGGTTCACTCCCTTGATTGCCGCAACAGTGAAGGCTAGGCTGGGCCAAAGCCAAGAGCTTCTTCCAGGTCTCCCATGCGGGTGCAGAGGCCCAAGCCCTTGGGCCATCTTCTCCTGCTTTCCCAGGCTCTTTAGGCAGGGAAGCCGGATTGAACGTGGAGCAACTGGGACATGAACCAGTGCCTGCATGAGCTGCAGGTGGTAAGTAGCTTATCCCGCAACACCACAGTGCCAGCCTCTGTGTGATAAGATTTTTATATGCTATTTATAGGATAAATTTGAGAATATAGATTCTATATTACTCTTTAAAATAAACTTTTAGAAACCACCATTCGTAAGTAAAATAACTCAGCCCTTTTTGCCATTTAGCTAAATTTATAAGGAAAAAATGATTCCCAATGGATATTTGATGTTTGAAGATGAAAATTTTATCGAGTCTTCTGTTGCCAAATTGAATGCCCTGAGGAAAAGTGGACAGTTCTGTGATGTTCGACTTCAGGTATTTTAAACTTCATTGGAAACTTATAGAATTGATCTTTTATTGTTAAGTTTTTGGATTTGCTTATTTTTTCCCTGTAGGCATTTAATGAAAGGACTTTTAAACAGAATGCTATACCTAGAAACGTAAGAGAATCTGGTATAATTAGCTAAAGCCATGTAGGTCCACATACTTCTGATTTTAATTCTTCATAATTTTAGGTCTGTGGCCATGAGATGTTAGCACACAGAGCAGTGCTGGCTTGCTGCAGCCCCTATTTATTTGAAATCTTTAATAGTGACAGTGATCCTCATGGAGTTTCTCATGTTAAATTTGATGATCTAAATCCGGAAGCCGTTGAAGTCTTGTTAAACTATGCCTACACTGCTCAGTAAGTACTTTGAAGTAAAGCATTTAATTAGGGAACATCATTAGGAAATTTCAAGTCTCTCTACACAGATTTAAGTATCTGTGCTTTAAGGCCTTGGTATCATGAAGAACTTTTTTTTTTTTTTTTTTTTAAATAGGTTGAAAGCTGATAAGGAATTAGTAAAAGATGTTTATTCTGCAGCAAAAAAGCTGAAAATGGATCGAGTAAAGCAGGTAGAGTATCAGAAGTCATAAACAAGGATCACTGTAACTAGACAGTCTGATTGTGTGTGATCTGAATGCAGAAGTTACCATAAAACGTTTCTTTAATCTCAAGAACTTGGACGTGTCCCTTTCACCCCAGAGAACAAGGTGCGTTGTTCTGTTTGGCTATAGTAGTAATGGAAAAGATCACACTTCTCTCAGAAAGGTAATTTGACTAAGTCTTGGTTTTTTAACAGTGTCTTTGGTGGGCTGGCTAAGTCAGTTTCTGACAGCATTATTACAGTATTCACCTGTTCTTCTATCTCAGTTCTTTGTTCTGCTGTACCTGGTGGTGGCTGTACTCCATCTAGAATTTGGCGCCAGTGAGAAGTGCTTAGTGGTTAATAGGGAAAAGGACGTTGGGTTGTCTGAGGCTGAGGGTCAGTGAACTGCAAGCCAGAGGCCAGCTGCTTGTTCCATCAAGTTTTATTGGAACTCAGCCTCATGTTTGTTCACATGTGATCACAGCTGCCTTCCAGCCACAGTAGACTTGAGTAGCGACAGGCGATACGGGGCCCACAAGCCTGAAATACTTACTGTCGGGTCTTTAAGAAAAAGTTTGGTATGCTGGTCCTTCCTGTGATGCTTCCCCGCCAAAAAAAAAAACCCTTGATTTACAGCATGTGCACCTGAGTTTCGTGTGCCAGGCCCTCCTGCTGTAGTTGTGGTGTCGTCAAAGTTGTTTCCCAGTTTTCTTTTGCTGCAGCCAAACTGAATTGCCTGCAGCATCTTCCCCACACTTGTCTGTGCCAGCATAGCCGTCATCTCTGCTGTAGAGCCCAGTTCTGGCACCGCCTCTCGGGAAGCCTCACCTTGTAGTTTCAGTTGGTCGCCTCACCGTTTGCCACTGTGTGGTTCCTACTGTTAAACTGGTTGTTTCAAGTGATTTTGATTCGTCTTTATATCTTGTGTAGTGTTTTCACATTGACGTCAAGTAGAACTTGTTGAATGACATTTATGTGAAGATTGACACCATGGTATTTTTCCGCTAAGGTTTGTGGTGATTATTTGCTGTCTAGAATGGATATAACCAGCTGCATCTCCTACCGAAATTTTGCAAGTTGTATGGGAGACTCCCGTTTGTTGAACAAGGTTGATGCTTACATTCAGGAGCATTTGTTACAAATTTCAGAAGAGGAGGAGTTTCTTAAACTTCCACGGCTAAAGGTAAGGGGTAAAAGTTTATAAATAGATGATGCCAGGTAGTTCTAGGCACAGAATCTTTGTCCATGCTTCAAGAAAATGAGTAATGGTTATGAAAACAATTTCTTGAAATTGTTATTCTTAGAGCAGTGGGCTTTGGTCTATTAGTTTATTTGCTTTTTAAAATTTTGGCTACTGGTTTAGTTACAGGTTAGACAGAATAAGCAATATGGAATGCAGTTGGGCATCTGTGACATGTTTGTTATGAAATTGAGAGCTGAGAACCAGAAGTTTCAACACTGATGTGTGTGTCATTTCTTTCCCCAACTTTAGTTGGAGGTGATGCTGGAAGATAATGTTTGCTTGCCCAGCAATGGCAAATTATATACAAAGGTAATCAACTGGGTGCAGCGTAGCATCTGGGAGAATGGAGACAGTCTGGAGGAGCTGATGGAAGAGGTTAGTTTTAAAGTAAATGGGATTCAACAATCCTTAAAAATTATTTTGCTATAACTTGAAGGATTCCCTTTAACTTTTATTTTATAACCATGACCCTAAAGAATTTAAATTTTGCTATAGGTACCCCTAAGCTGAGAAACAGGGGGGGTGTCCAGGTGAGCTGAATGAACTGTTCAGTTTGGTCTTCTGCTTTTCTTTTTTTATTTCTTTGCTTATTATGTGCTGTTAACTTCCTTTAAAGTGGCATGTAATTTGCTTTAGAAATGGGAGGTGGTACTGAGATTTTCTGTAGATTCTTGATTTTTCTTCACAGGTTTTTGCTTTTAATTTGACAAGTAGGTAAAAGCTTCTAATGGTTGTTCCTCCCCATTGATTTATCTCCCCATAGGTTTATTAACAAAACTAGGATACCCAAGACTGAAGAAGCCAGAAGAAACCTCAAGTGTATTGACACGTAAAGAAGCAGCAGTCCTGCCCCAGTTCTCCTAAGAAAAACCGCTGTGGGCAGAGAACGATGATGATTTAACGGTGTTTACTCCTTTACAGGGTTCTTATCTTTAAAGCTTTGTGTCTTTTTCACTGGTGTTGTTCACACGTACACTCACTCACTTAATTTGGGCTACTTTTAAAAACACATAAGAGAAACAAAATTGATGGAGAAATGGTGGGAATTAAAAATACACAGGTGGAGCAGTGGAGTGACAGTGAGTTTCATCCACATGACCCTCTCAGCTGCAGACTTGCTGGATCTGTTAGGCCTAGGGAAACAGTGTCGTCCTTGTGTTCTGCTTCGTAAGTCCTGTATGATTTCCCACTGGAAAATCAGATACATTAGCCGTGTATTAGCATCTGCCGAGGGAGATACCTCCACAGCTTGCTTGAATTTTTGCATTTGTTTTTCTTAGTTTTTCTTAACATTGTCTACAGGAGAGAGATGTTTATGCACATCAGACCATTTATCTTCAAAGGTGTAAACTATATTCAGTATTTTGTTGTAAATATGTGTATTCCTTGAGTGCATATGTTGTTGTACTAGTACCTGTTTTCTTAATGTTGGAGAGTAGAAATTATGAAAAATTGAAGATTTCTTTGAAGCCAGTCCATCCAAGGAGTTCAACCAGTAGTAGATTTTGTATATGATTTGGGGTTTTTGTTTTTGCTTTTTAAATTTTTACCACCATGATGTACATTTTTCTTTACTGCGGGATCCTGCCAGAGTAAGCTGTCAAGGAGCACAAGCAGCACGGGAGGTTGCCGTGAGGCGTTTGTGTGATCTGCGTACAGTGGAGTAGCCGTGGTGACAGTAGCCACATGGGTGTTCTGTTGCTGTTTTGCAGGTTCAAACCTTGTACTACTCAGCTGATCACAAGCTGCTTGATGGGAACCTTCTAGATGGACAGGCTGAGGTGTTTGGCAGTGATGATGACCACATTCAGTTTGTGCAGGTACACATTGCACAGTCTGAGGTAACCTCAGGGTCAAGTTTGGCTAGAGAATTCTATAGCTTATAAATTTTCCTTTAATAAAGGAAACTAGATGAAGTTCATTGATATAACTGTACAGAAATATTTTTGGGAGAAAACCAGCATATTTTAGGTTTCCTGGCATTTTTGCCTTATGAGAAGAAATTAGGAAACTCCATTTAGTATTTTTTTTTATCATAAAGTAGAATTTACAGCTAGGAAGGGCCAATAAGATGAAACAATGTAAAAAATATTTGTTATTTTGGTTACATTACCAGAAATAGTTGTGTGCAGTAGACGTGACTAATGGACCCAATTTAAAGGTACATGGGGGGGGTGCTTACATTGTTGACAGCTCTCTGAAAAAAGGTTTTTTGGGATGTTTAATTACCTAGCAATCTCATAACTTGAATTAGAAATGGTATAGTTAAGACCGCACAATGTTAAAAACTTGAGAGGTTAATCACAAGTTACAAAGTTGAAAGTGATTGAGCAAAATAAATTTCAAAAAGCACCGATGTGTTGATTGAGTTACCCTGCCTTTTATGAAAGCCATTTTGACTATCCCCCATGTCTTTATTGGGGAAATCGTACTTATACGTGATCACTAACTGATAGAGAACAGATATCGCAGCTAGCTTACAGACAAGTAACATCCGGAAGGCACACAGATTGGAAGTGTCACACGGTGCAGACCCATGTAGAACTGCCCAGGTCAAGACAGGTTTCAGCATCCTGGAAGCCTTTCTTTTGCCCTCTCCCCATCACTGCTCCTAACTTGTTGACATAATCAGTCGGTTTGCTTGTCTGTAAAATCTACAAATGGTCATGAAGTGCGTGTGCTTTTTACGTGGTCTTTAGCTCAACCTTGTTTCTGTGAGAGAGAAGCTGTAAAGTAGTCTGAATCCACCCAGATTAAGGATTGTTGTCCTCAAAACCGGAGAGGGTAAATGGTAGTCAGTGGTAACCCGGATAGATGGTCATCTGAGCAGATGTTAGCTCTGTCTAGTCCATTGGCAGTAGTAAGTGGTTATGTTTACTTTTGAAAACTAAGATAAACTAGTTTGAGAACTTTGTGTCTTGAATATTTAGGTATTTCCCCTCTTACTGTAAACATTTAAAATTAGCATTTTGTAGAGTACCTTTTTCAACAAGCAAAGATGGCCCAGTAAGTGGCAGGCTGTGGTCCTTGGCATGGAGCCTCAAGAGTGGGGAAGAGGCAGTTTCTGCTTGCTGGGCCGGGTAAGAGTGGGCAGAACTGTGCCGACTTGTCTGACCTGTCTGCCTGAAGCCTGAAGGGGAGAATGCCGCAGAGGCGAAGCTGACATGCTGTGGGAATGTCTCCAAGGAGGCACTAGGCGAGCAGTCTTGGGATTACAGGAGTTCACGTGGCAGGCAGAGGGAGCGTGCGATGCACGCTGGGGACTGCGGGTCCCAAGACTGGGCAGGTGGGTAGATGCCGTCTGAGTGAGACTTCGGCAGTGGAAAGCTTTCACTGAGGTTTAGATGACTGAGTGATGCAAACAGATAGGTTTCAAAGCTAGTGATGAAAAACAGTAAGGGGTTGGAGACCCAAGGATTCATTAATGGTCATATTTTAGACAAATGGTTACCTATTAGGTGGCAGTCTCTGGACATTGGGATCCCAACTGATTTGTGTCTGACTTTCCAGCATTGCTACCTTGGACCATTCCTGTTTTCATAAGCAGGCACATGTGATAGATTAGAACTTGGGAGACTGGTTTGTAAACTGTTGCAGGCAGTAGTTCAGGTTTAAAAAAATTAAAGAGGGCTTAATCTAAAGGCATGAAGACCAAGATAAATTCTTTATAGACACTGGTAGGTGGATACTTCAAAAAGTACATAGAAAATGAAAATATAAAAGAAGTTTATTTTGGTATAAAAATTTTGAAATTCATGCATCGTTTTCCATAATACACACTTTTTTGTGATACAGAGGATAAGTAGGCCTCAGCGATTGCTCAGGAGGATTAAAGGAAAGGGAAGGTTGGGAGAAGGAGTGGGATTCTGACGTGTGACGAGATCACGAAGGTAAAAGGCTACAGAGACATTAGGCCTCAGGAATAGGAAAAGGAGGCTGAGCAGAAGCTGTTAAGGATGTAGGACGACAGTTAGAATCTGATGTCATAAAAGCTACCTAAAGTAGAAGGAGGGCAAACTGTAAACTCCCAGGTCCACCTCGGGGAGGCTGTGTAATGAAAGAAGGGAACTGGTAACTCTGATAATTCTTTAATGGATTAAAGAGTTAACCTGCATTTTTGTTACCATGGCTGAATGCTGTAGCCCCTTTCACATTCATTTCCTCTTGTTTGTAGTTCATACAGGAGAGAATTTATTTTACTTTTAAATCTGAAAGGCAGAGAAAGGGAGCTTCCATTCCTTGGCATTCCCAAATGCTGAAACAGCAGGAGCTGGGTCAGGCGGGTGTCCAGGTCTCCTGTGTGGGTGTCAAGGCATGCATTAGCAGGAAGCAGGAGCTGGAGGCAGAACCAGACCTTGAACGTCACGTACCACTGTGTGATGTGGGTGTCTTACTGCTGCACCCAACTCCTGACTCACAAGTTTTCTTAAACAGTAAAATCTCTTAACATAAGCCTTGTCCTTAGTGCTAGTCTGGACCCCTTACCACAGATTGCAATGGGATCTTCTGCATCTTGTAATTCCTAATAGCAGAAAAGGTTAGCTTTCTGATGACTTGCAACTTGTCACAGTGTAGAGTGGGCTTTGTTCTCCGAATTCCCAATGTTTATTTTATCCCAGTTATCTTGGGAAGTGCATACACGTGTTAATCTGTAAGATGGTACAAACTGCCGCGCTCACTGATCCCGGGGGTGATGTGAATGAAGTGCCTGATGGCGCTGAAAGTCTAAGTGGAGCCCAGTGACCACCAGGGGCGTGACCTGTCCCCTTTTCAGGACGTGCTTGCTGAACTACCTGGACTTCACTGTTGTGGACATTTTTCTAACAGCTTCTAGTTGCTACCAAGACCTTTTACTTGTTATGTGGCTTTTTGTTTCTAGTGGCAACAGGAATTTCCATTACAAATCTTAGTAATTTGTGTGGTTTGGCCTTGGGGACCAGAGTAAGTTGCATGAGCAGACTTTGCCGGGTACTGAAGGTGTTCATTTGGCAGTTCCTCTGAGCAGTCCTGATTCTTCACATTGCACATGCCATGTCCGTGAGAAGTGGCCAGGGCTGACATGATTGGAAGAAAGCCACAGAAGGAAACGAGGGCATGTGTCTGTGGTTCCTTGACAGTGGTGTGGGAATTGGCAGTGTTGCCCCATTTCTCCCTCTTAGCATTCCTGTGTACTCCAGCTTTATGAATATTTGGTTCTTTTAGTATTAGTATTGTTTCATTTCTGATTACTATTTTTGTTATTGTGTTTGTATTTTTTCTTAGAAAACTACTCCATAATATCTTTAAGGCAGCCCGAAAGATAACAAAGTTTAAATGTTTCTTGGAATTGCCACTGCTTTATAAAACCTGTGCTCACTGGCTGGCATTATGTAAAGGATACACAATATTCTAACAGTTTCTTGGAGACAGTTAAATATGTTCTCCCATTTAGAATTTATAATGTCTGTTGGAAGATTCTGTACTTGAAAAATATACGTGAACTAGGTGGAGTATATAGGTGATTTTTTTTCCTTCCCCTCACTTCTCGTTTATGGAAGGATTCTGATACTTGAACTGCAGCGTCAGGCTGAGCTTGGTTTCTGCCCAGGCCAGCTGTGCCGCTGTAGTTCCTTCACTTTGAAATGGAGATGGAAGTAGGCCCGTGGTTTCTGTCCGTTGGACAGTGTTGCTTTCTGTGAAGCGTAGTGATGGCTTGGTGTGTGCAGGGATGTCGAATAGCTCAGGTACGGAGGTGCACCAGCTGTAGCCTCTGGCTAGGTGTCTGTAGCTGCCTTTTGGTTTTGCAGAAGAAGCCACCACGTGAGAATGGCCACAAGCAAATCAGTGGCAGCTCCACTGGATGTCTGTCTGCTCCCAGTGCTGCCACGCAAAGCCCTAAGCATGAGTGGAAAATCGTTGCTTCGGAAAAGACTTCGAGTAAGTAAATGACTCTTGTCAAATTATCTTCAGTGGTCTATTTTTAAGGAGTGCTGTCCATTTAATACCTGGAATGGACTATTTCAGGAGAGAAACTCAAAAGCAGTCAAATTTGAAAAATAGATTGTTCCAGTGTAGGAACTAAAGACTGGAATCCAGTTCGGGATCTTACAGGAACCAGAATTAGTGATAATTGCATCTTAAACGTGGAACTCTTATACTTGCAGATAACACTTACTTGTGCCTGGCTGTGCTGGATGGTATATTCTGTGTTATTTTCCTTCACGGGCGAAACAGCCCACAGAGCTCACCAACAAGTACTCCAAAGCTAACTAAGAGTTTAAGTTTTGAGATGCAACCAGATGAGCTAATAGAAAAGCCTATGTCTCCTATGCAGTACGCACGATCTGGTCTGGGGACAGCAGAGATGAATGGCAAACTCATAGCTGCAGGTAAGAACAGACCCGTTGGAGGTCCATCAGAAGCAGTAACTGGCTAGGCCCGCAAATGGGCATCCACCCTTGCTTGTGGCATGCAAACTCTGGAAGACAGGTGATGCCTTCTCCCGTGGCATCCCAGTGAAACAGAGCAGCCTCTAAAGGGTATCGAGCTTACATAAGATGCAGGTCAATGTCTGATTCTGGTTTTCAGACAATTAAAAGTGGGTCCATTTTTCTCTCAATTCAAGTGATTTAGTCCCTGATACTGTTGTTCTTCAACTGTTACATGTAGATAAACCATCAACCTCTGGGCCCTTCCAATTTTTTGATACTTTTTTTCTTGGAGTGCAGATGATTTAAGCCATTCTGGACTGGAAACCCTGGTCCAGTTTGTGATCTTAGACACCTTTTTGCGATTCTGGTTCTAGGTGGTTATAACAGAGAGGAATGTCTTCGGACCGTTGAATGCTATGATCCACATACAGATCGTTGGTCCTTCCTTGCTCCCATGAGAACACCACGAGCTCGATTTCAGATGGCTGTACTCACGGTAAGCGCACTGCATTGCAGAAGCAACCCATGTTTAGCTGCTTTTCAGAGCCTACCTGAGAAAGGTGGAAATTCTCACGTCTCACCTTGGCACAGGGCCAGCTCTACGTGGTGGGTGGGTCGAATGGCCACTCCGATGACCTGAGTTGTGGAGAGATGTATGACCCAAACATAGATGACTGGACTCCTGTTCCAGAGTTAAGAACTAACCGTTGCAATGCAGGTAATGATACTTTCCTTACGGAGACAGCCAGCATGCCAAGAGGACAGTTGGATTAACCATATGATCACATTTTGTGTTTACATAGGAGTGTGTGCTCTCGATGGAAAGTTATATATCATTGGTGGCTCTGATCCATATGGCCAAAAAGGACTGAAAAATTGTGATGTCTTTGACCCTGTAACAAAGTTGTGGACAAGCTGTGCTCCTCTTAACATTCGTAAGTTTTTTTTTTGGGGGGGGGGGGGTAAGACCCGGGGATCAACCATCGGTGTGGTAAATACTTAACATTTTGGGGAGGTGTTATATTGTTATTAAGTTTGACTTGATTTTATAGGTAGACACCAGTCTGCAGTCTGTGAGCTTGGAGGTTATTTGTATATAATCGGAGGTGCAGAGTCTTGGAATTGTCTGAACACAGTAGAACGTTACAATCCTGAAAATAATACCTGGACTTTAATTGCACCCATGAATGTGGCGAGGCGGGGAGCTGGAGTAGCTGTTCTGGAGGGTGAGTTGGGGATTTGGAGAGGTGAAGAGCCAGGTAGTGGCAAGAGTCTGCTGGGTGACAGTAAGCCTACACCGGTTTAACTGAGAATTCAGAAGCGGCCATCTGGGTGCAGTGGGTATTGCTCTTAGAAATTGTCTTTTCTAATCAGACACTCATAGTAGTTGATCCGTGAAAGTATTCACCGAGCTTAATCAAGTCCGAAGTCACTGTCTTCCATAAAACATATCCACAATGCATCATCTTGGGTTTGAGTTTCCCTTTCTTCAAAGCTAGAACATAAGAATTTTATTTGCAAAATAAAGTAAATGGAAATTCTTAGTCTTTTCCCATTATCTACTCCATTCCTTAACTATAAGTAGAACCCTTAGACTATTTTAATAAGTCTTCCAAAGTACTAAACATTTTTATTAATTCCTAATGCAAATTGCATTGCTTCTGGAACAATAGTTAGCTGGTGAAAGCTTCAGTGTGTAGACCCAGTAGCAAGCAGTGCACTCGTCGGGAGCCTTAAGTCTTTATACTGCTGGAAAACCTGAGAAGTTCTTCAGTTACCTGCCCTGCTTTCCTATAACTTCCTTTGAGAGACTCAAATAGAAAATTCCAGTGCAGAAAACAGGACTTGTCACAGCAGTTGCGTTGTTAGGCAGATTGCCAGTTCTGCATCTTGTTCCTACAGAGTAGGGAACTGAGGTAGGATCACACGTACCTATTTAGGTGGTGCTGCTGCTGCCCGCACCCTACTCCCACGTAAGTTTTCCTAAGTTCTGAGTGGGAATTGGTTTTTATTGGTTTTGTTCATGTACCCAGCTTCTAATGTGCTTGCCACAATAGTAGACATTTAGCAAGGACACTTTTTTTTTTTTTAAGCAAGACAGACCTAGAGGGTTACTCCTTGTTGCATAGACCTCTAGACTGACCATCTTGTTTCTTTTCTAGGAAAACTGTTTGTCGGTGGTGGCTTTGATGGTTCTCATGCCATCAGCTGTGTGGAGATGTATGATCCGGCCAGAAACGAGTGGAAGATGATGGGAAACATGACTTCACCAAGGAGCAACGCTGGGATCGCAACTGTGGGAAACACCATTTATGCAGTGGGAGGGTTTGATGGCAATGAGTTTCTGAATACGGTGGAAGTCTACAATCTCGAGGCAAATGAGTGGAGCCCCTATACAAAGATCTTCCAGTTTTAACAAACCCTCTGAAACTAACAGGCTTAGTGATGTAATTGTGTTCAGTAGAGGCACATTTGTGAATAAGGAGGGTGGGTGGGAACGGACGTTGCTGAAGGCAACACAGAGCTTTTGCATATTGCATACTTTAGCCATGCTGGACATACTTTTCATCGGAAAGGAGTGCAGAGATGAAGATCTGTTTCGTGTATTTTTAAGATTTCTTTGGTTGTTTTACTTACTGGAAGTTGATACTGTAAAAAGAATAAACCGAGAATTGATTGGGCACATCTTTTCAAGTCCCCTCCACGTTGGTTTTGCCGGCTTGTGCACTTTGACTCATAAGCTCTGTATTATGGGATAGTGGGGGTAGGGTTTAAAGCTGTAAGCAGGGTTTTTTAAAGGGCCCTTTTTCAATAACTGGAACACTCTAACAAATACTTATTTAACTAGATGACAGTAAATATTTTTGTTCTCATTAAAGGAAAGTTGACATGCCTATCAAATATTTAATCCTTTATTGTCGCCTTTTTGTAGCTTTTCATATTCTCGGCAGAGTGTTGAGGTACAATGTGGTAAATCGAGCTCACTGGACGAGCATGGGACTGAGGCATTTCTTTTAAATACCCAAAATACAGGCTTTGCCTCGGCAGTCATTTTTTTTTCTTTTTTGAGAATGCAGTGCTGGGGTATTTGAATGGAATTGCTAAACAGTGCATAGCTGTGAGGCTGATGTGTGAAACACTGGTTTGAATTACGGCTTGTTGAGAGTATATTTTATATAGCAATACATTTAATACTTGGTAGTTAACAACAGTGAAGTACTTTGTCTTCTGATAATTCCCGTTTTCTTCTTTTGTCATTGGCAATACAGTCCTGAATGGTAGCTCTCGGTTGTGAAAGAAATCACTTTAAGCTGTCCTGGGTTTGTGAATGGAGCCTTTATTTATCAGAACTGTGGGGTAAATCTGGGTGGGATGCCTTGGTGTCTCGTGCGGGTGCTGTGCACCTACTTCAGGGCACTGCAGTGACGGCGTCCTTCATGCTTGCTGCTGGCCCACACACATTAAAGGTGTCTTGCAAGAAATGCACCATGGGAGTAATGTCCAAATGTTGTTTGTGTACTCGTTAACTAAGAAGGTCATTGAGCAGCGTTTCCAGTAACAATGAGCTTGTAACACATTGGAGAAGTGCTCACCTGGGGTGCTGCGAGAGGTGAAGCACACGGGCACCTCCTGGGCCAGTGGGATGAGCTGACACTGGCTAACCTGTTTTCCCCTCTCCTAATGTTCCATTGGGACTTGGCCTCTTCTTTCATGGGTTCAAAGAACAACCAGACAGGGAAGTCAGTTTACTGTGTAGGGCCTGACCATCTATCCCTCTTAACTCTGAACCAAGACTAATAGGACCTTTTTATATGATCTGTATGTGTTCAATTCAGCACAAGAAAATAATAGTTGAGGATCTCAACACTAAAATCTTTGAAGTCACTTCTCATTTCCTGACTTGCTGAAGTGTCCCCTGGGATATCTGGTGCCACTGATGCCAGACCATTGATGTGGTGGCTGAGAGATGGCATTGTTAGGAAATCAGTCTCCACCAACACGAGTGTCCATGCAGGAGGAAAGTGGAGTCATCACACACCGGTCACCCCTAGGCATGGCTAACTAAAGGTACCTGTTTTCTTCTGGGAGGCGGAAAGGGCATGGCCTCATAAAACTTTTAAACCATTATTAATGTTGGGATAGTTTAGAAGTGATATTTGTAATACCACAACTTGATAGCACTTGTGTTTAAAACAAAATACTTCTATACTGCAGTTCAACTAAAATGTCTGCTTCTAATTGAGTAATTGGTAATACGTAGGCATGAGTTTTATTTGGCTTGGTAGTGTTCTCATTTTTGGCTTCTGAGGTATGAGGATACCTGAAAGGTTGGGGAAAATGGAAAAGCTTTCATTCAAGAATTTTTGAGGTCACGCACATGATGATCGGTCTTGGAGATGTGTATCATGAAAACTGCAGAGGTTTCAAGATTTTCTTGCATCTATTTTTTAAAAGAAATTTATTCCGTTTCTTTACTTTTTTAAGGATTTTATTTATTTGACAGAGCTACAGGGAGAGGTCTTCCATCCACTGGTTTACTCCCCAGATGGCTGCAACAGCTGAAGCTGTGCCGATCAGAAGCCAGGAGCTTTTTCCAGGTTCCCACGCCAGTGCAGGGGCCCGAAGACGTGGCCCATCTTATACTGCTATCCTGGCCATAGCAGCTGGATCGGAAGCAAAGCAGCTGGGATTAGAACCGGCACCCATGTGGATGCCGGTGCTTCAGGCAAGGACATTAAACCACTGCGCCACAGCGCCAGCCCCTATCTGTTCACTTCTGAAATTCCTATAGTGCCAGGGCTGGCGGCCTGGAAATTGTCAGGAGATGGAGGTGGGTATCAGACTAGGGGAAGCAGGCATCTGCTGATGCCTGTGAATGCCTGTCCCTCTCCACTTTGAAAGTACCCTTGCATGCTTGACCTTTGCTTATTTTAAGAAAAACATCTGGTTTGGGGGCGTGATAGAGCACTGGTTCACTCCCCAAATGACCGCAACGGCCAGAGCTGGGCTGATCGGGAGCCAGGAGCTTCTTCAGGTCTCCCACATGGGTGCAGGGCCCATGGACTTCAACCATCTTCTTTCCCAGGCCAGGGCTGCCACAAAGCAAGCCCCTAGAATCCTTTATGGAATTTAATCTCTAAGACATCAGAATTCCTCTAGGCAAAGAAGAAATATTCTCAACAGAACATTCAAGAGCGCGGGAGTCCTGAAAAATCCAGTCTCCAGTCCTAGTCATTCATTGTATCCTACTTCGTCCTCCACCCCAGCCCCCAAAGTTGTCTTTGAAAAAAAGATACAAGGCAAAGGGGCTGGTGCTGCGGGGTAGCAGGTAAAGCCACTGCCTGCAGTCCTGGCATCCCACAGGGATCCCACAAGTCCTGGCCGACCCTCTTCCAGTCCAGCTCTCTGCTGTGGCCTGGGAAAGCAGGAGAAGATGGCCTGCTTAGGAGACCCAGAGGAAGCTCCAGGCTCCTGGTTTCGGATCGGCCCAGCTCCAGCCGTTGTGGCCATTTGGGGAGTGAACCAGCGGATGGAAGGCCTGTCTCTCTCTCTAATTCTGCCTTTCAAATAAAAGATACAAGGTAAGTTAACTGAAAACACCAATATGAACTTTAAAAATACTTGATAAGGGATGCCACAAATTTTGGGCAGGCCTTGCAAACAAGAGCTGATTAAATCAGTACATCAGTAGATAAAACATCTACCTCTCTGTTGCTCATTCTAATATTTTTTAAAAAGTAATTGCTCTGAAATACAAATAGCCCATGTAATAAGACCAGAAATTTCAAAAGGATCTTGTGATACACGTAGTAAAAAGAATTGGGGGGGGAGGGGGCGGCACGCGTGAATCTGCTAGCATGATAACCAGTGAAATGCTGGACTTTGAGTAGCTGCACCAGTGCTGGCTGGAGAGACAAGCGCTCCATCAGTGGGCTGAGGATGCCAAGTTTGCATTTTGTGAAAACAGGACAAACTAAAGGGAACTTGCGCTTGGTCAGTGGCTGCTGTGTACTTCCAACCACCTGCATGGTCCCCCTCCCAGGTCCTGACAGTCCTCCTGTATAGACAAGCATTTAATCATCTTTCTCTTAACCAAAAGGAAACCAAGTCTTTTAACGGTACAAGCTTGAAAAATAACCCATGAAGGATTCACAAAACTCTGGAAACAACACTGCAGGGTTTTTCTGGAGCTTCTTCCGGGTCTCCCACGTGGGTGCAGGAGCCCATGCACTTGGGCCATCCCTCACTGCTTTCCCAGGCCATTAGCAAAGAGCTGGATTGGAAGAGGAGCAAACCAGTGCCCATATGGGATGCGGGTGTCACATGTGGCTTAACCCACTATGTCACAACACTAGCCCTAGCACTTCAGCTCTTAAAAATGTGCAAAGACACTTTCCCAAAGAAGATAAATTGATGCCAACAGGAACATGAAAAGATGCTCACTCTGATAAAGCATTAAGAAAATGTAAATTAAAATTCTATTAAGAATTTTATGGGCGCCAGTTGGAGGCCCGGCTGCTCCACTTCCAGTGCAGCTCTCTGCTGTGGCCTGGGAAAGCAGAAGATGGCCGAAGTCCTTGGGCTCCAGGCTTCAGATTAGTGCAGCTCTGGCTGTTGTGGCCAACTGGGGAGTGAACCAGTGGATGGAAGACCTCTCTGCCTCTCCTACTCTCTGTAACTCTTTCAAATAAATAAAATTTTCAAAAAAATTTATTAAGATGCAGAGCAACTAGAATTCATCAGTTGCTGGGTAAGCAGCACAACTGTGTAGGCACGTTGAGAAAAGTCTGGCAGCTTCTAACACCCTGTGACAAGCAGTCCCAGTCGCAGGTACTTGCCCAGGTGGAACGTGTTCACAGAAACCTGTGTTGTGAATACAGCACTTCATTCATCATCACCAGAGACAAATCGCTGAAGTAGCGCCTCACTGCGAGTGTGTAAGTTGGTCCACAGACCTGGTAACACTGGCTGGGCTCAGGGTCAAGCTAAGGGAAAGGCTTGGGAGGCTCCGCTGATGGGTTTTCTTGGAAAAGGGACACAATCTAGCTTCCCAAGGTAACTACAACGGGACAAGTAGGAACTTGTAGGGATGATGGGACCTATGAAACAACAGTTTTATAAATCAAAATTACCTCGCCTGTAAAGGAGGCAGCTTGAGAGGGTCTTAGTGAGGCAGCTGTCCTCACTGACCTGAGGAACAGGACAGTGAGACGAGGCTACTAGGCTGCGAGCTGGTAGGGATCCACCTACCTCCTCCACATCTGTACGCTGGTACTTCATGGAAATGTATCCTCAATGCTTCTGACGTCCAGAATTTGAGGCAAAATGCATCCAATTTACAAACAAAACTAAGAACAGCATAAAAAGATTCCTATCACAGGACAATTTCCAAATCTGAGGAGAGCAGTGGTGGCTGCAGGTTGCTAAACGCCAGGAGGAATAGGAACAGTGACAGCTAGGCTCTGAAGGTCACCAAGACACCCGCCCTGTAAACCTGGCCTCACCCTGAAAGGACCTCTGTTCTTCCTAAGAAAACATCTAAGATAGCAAGAAAATTGAGCTTTGGATCTGTCTTGTGTGGTGTTTCATGTGACAAAGACCTACGACGTGGAAGTCCTAACAAGATGACTCGGGCCCAAGAGACCTCAATTCTTAGCCAGCTTCTCCTTGGCCCAGGACACAGGGAGAGCTGAGGCCCTTGGTTCTCCTTGGTCTTCTGGGAAGGAAGATTGGAAGAGGCCAAGTGTAAAATGGTGCCGAGGACCTATGCACACAGCACTTCTGCAGTCACCTGCTGGTGCTGCTTCTCACAGCACGAGTACCTCTAGTGCGACCTACCTGTCACTCCTGGCTCAGCATGCTCACGACGACTCTGCCCTGAGCCTGCTAGCTGTGCATACTGAAGAACGGAGACTTGAGAGCCCCAGGTTGCTCTTCCAAGGATCTCACCATCAAAACATCAAAATGTATGTTCTGCAAGGAGAGGCTTATGATCCATAAACCAGATGAGTTACTCCAACCCAGAGCAGGCCAGACTAGGGAGTGGGAGGCAAAGAAACAGAGAAGTGTACAAGTTTAAGATCAGAAAAGAAGGCAACGAAGAGTGGAGAGGGGAAAAAGGGGGCGGGGGAAGCTCTGACATTTCAAACGAAAGAACAAATTTTAAACTAATATTTATAAACCAAAGTAAGAAGATGTAAGAAAGGATGAGATAAAATAACACGTTAACGTACAACGTGAGTGGTGTGCAGCGTGCACAGGTGACAGGATGAAGGACAGTGCCGAGGTAAAAGCAAGGGATGTGAAGTGACACCGGCGGCCGAGGGGTGACAGTGTAAGCGTTCTTGTGGGGCCGAGGGCACAGGCCCCACCAGGCCATGGGCCGCACACTTTCCTGCACAGACTCCAGCAAACTCCTCAAGTTATTAGACGAGGGCCACTCGTGCTATGTTCAGAAATCCAACTGAAAGGCAAGGTGGAAAAACTACCAAAAATAATTTTTATTATTTTTGACATTATAATAGAATGTCAAGTTGTATTTAATCTGATGTATTAACAAACGCATAATACATACCAGTAAACATTAGGTTTCCAACTTAAAAAATCAGAAATAAGAGAGGAGTAAGTCCACTATACACTTGTTTCAATTAGCAGCAAACCAGGGGCAAGCTGTCAGTCCCTGCCACGTAATTCCATAAACTCATTCTTCATAGTTAAGGGAAACTCAAGGGGCTGGCCTGGCTCCTCCCCTGCAGAAATGCACTCAAAAGTAACAAGGCCAGAGAAGTAGGAGCTGAAATCAGAATTCAACTTTCATTACTTAGGAAGGGGCTGTTGACATGGGTGACATTCAATCATAAAAACCGCACAGAGCAAGACGTCGTTCGGATGTGGTGAGCGTGGGTCGGTTAGTGTCTCTGCTCACCTGCCCATCACCAGGACTGCAAGATGCTAGAGCTGTGCTTTGAGCCGTCCTCCGGTGCCACCGCCCCAGGACGAGGGCAAAGGCGGCTCTCTGAGGGCCGCAGGCTCCACAGCGCCGCAGAGGCAGGAGCGCTGGGCTCACAGCTCACCACACTGCCAGGGACAGGAAAGCTCCTTTGTGTACCTAGGAAACATTCCCCTGAGTGACCAGATGGGAGCTACTCTCCTTCATGATGAATGTGACTCCAGGTCAGCCCGAAGGCCCTAGGGCTGGGCGTGCACACCCTCACACCAGCCCCTGTGTCTGGCCTCCATGTACACAGATGCGCTGCACTGCTGCATGGTGGCCGCCATCTCGACCAGCTGGCGGCATCCGATGGTTAGCTTTTCCCTAGGAGAGAGAAATGCTGAGTCACTGCAGGGCAGCTGGCCATGTACGTTTTGCTTTGTATTTTCTTAATTAACAAGTGACAAGAATATACATTTATCAAGTACAAACTGATATTTTCAAATATTTTGAAATATTGTAGACTGGTTCAACCAAGTTAATTGGTATATGCATTACCTCACTCTGTGTGTTGAGAACACCTAAACGCTACTCTCGGGAGCTGGCACTGTAGCAGAGCAGGCTAAGCCGCCACCTGTGACTGGCACCATAGGAGCGCCAGTTCGAGTCCTGGCTGCCCAGGCCAAGCCAGCTCCCTGCTAATGCACCTGGGAAACAGCAGAAGAGGCTCAAGTGCCTGGGCTCCCGCCACCCTCACGGGGGACTGGAATAGAGCTCCAGGCTCGGGATCTGGCCTGGCCCAGCCCCAGCCATTGCAGCCATCTGGGAGTGAGCCAGTGGATGGAAAATTCTCTCTCTCTCTCTCTCTCCCTCCTTTTCATTCTTTCAAATACATAAATAAATCTTTTAAAGAGTTACCCAGAGATTTTCAAAATTCAGAGCTGTGTTACTAACTGAAGTCACCAAGCGTACAACAGACATGTTGAACTTACTCCTCCTGTATGAAACTGTGTGTCCTTTCAACAATATCTCCCCAATTCCTATCCCCACAGCCCCTGGTTATTTTCAATTTACTGTCTCTATGAGACCAACTTCTTTTAGACTCCACATACAATGAGATCACACAGTATCTGTCCTTCCTTCTGTGTCAGGCTTATTTCATTTAATGTCTTCCAGCTTCATCCATGTCGCAATAGACAAGATTCCTTTTTTTTTTTTTTTTTTTAATGAATGAACAGTATTCTAACATTCAGAAATACCACATTTCCCTTACTCTGATCTGCTAATGGATATTTAAGCTGATACCTGATCTTGGTGATTCTGAGTAGTGCTGCAATGAACACTGAAGTGTAGGCATCTCTTTCATATACAGATGCCATCTCCTTTGGATGTAGTAACAACTCTTAATGGGGCAATACTGAGATACGAAATACACCCAGATTTTGGGACAAAATGCCGACAATTATGGTCTCTTAGGACAGATAAAACAACGTGGATAATCACAACTTCACATACTTGTAGACAGCCAACACGGGCAGACCTTGGCAAAATTCCTAGGACTCAGGACTAAGGGCTCCCGCGGCAGGCCTGCTGCCGACAAGGCAAGCTGGAGTGTGAAGAGTGCAGTGGGCTGGGCTGCACAACCTCGTTCTACTCGACTCTGAATTCCTCTCCTAGCAGGAGATGGGCTCACCTTAAAATGTTCTAATCCAAGGGGTAGGCAACACTGGAACTGAGAGCTTCACACTGCCTTACTTGGCTTCAGAATTACAGAACAGCCGGGTTGCAGGAGAGAGAGGATGCACCCCCCAAAGGCAGCAGGTACTTGAGAGGATAACAAGTTGACAGAGCTTCCACAGTTAAGGAGGGTTTCTAAATTACCTGGCGGTTAACACGGGAGTATTGGCTACTAACCCCGAACCAAGGGGTGGGGGTGCAGGATGTAATACCTAACATCTTCCGTGCCGCCACTGGCATTTTACCTGAGGCACAGCCAGCCAGGCAGGCGCGCAGAAGCTGACCTGGAGCTCCAGTCTGTGGTTTCCCTAGCCGCCCAGCCCACAGTTGTGCTGCAGTCTGGATTTCAAATCTCACGGATGCCTATGTAAGTTCACGGAACAGCCTGCATCTACACAAGTTCGTGGAGAACACACGTCAGGTGTTCAGGAAACGACAACCGCTGTTGTTACTGAGTCCAACAGTTATGACTTCCTTGGCCTCTTGGGTGGCCCAAGTCTGCACAGCAGGGGAAAGAACCACCACTCACCTCTCCCACGGGCCCTCCCACCAGCGGATCCTCGATATACAGACAAGGGAAACAAAGGCTGTCAAAACCCAGGGGACAGGACAAGAGGGAGTCGCGACAATGAAATGTAAATACACCATATTCTGAACAACCTCACTTCCTGAGGATGTGTGGCTTCCCTTGAGACTGGTTAGAACTTGACTTGTGGCTTTGTTACCCTAGTCCTGTTTCCTACGCTTAAAGCTTAACATGTTACCACCACTCTGTACCACTATTCAGAAAGTGATTTCAGAACACCCTTAAGATGTTCAAAAGAGCAGAGATATAAATGTTCTCTTATAGACATAAAACAAGTCAAACAGGCAGGTCCCTATCCTTGTCTTCGCTTGTTTACTTCATATGTGGGGGAAAATCCCTCCCCAACCAGACCCGCTGGAGCCTGGCTGTGACTTTCCCCTTCTCGCTCCCATTCAGAGGCGCACCACTGCCATACATTTGCAGTGTGTATCTCAAGTGAAAGAGAAATTGCAAGCTGAAGCTACTATAAAAGCAGCATACGCAGCTAGTACCATGCTCAGTGGCAGAAGACTGACAGACGGCTGCAAGAACAGAAAAGGCTGCTTTTATTCAACAACTTACTGCAAAGTCTAGCCAGAGAAATTAGGCACAGAAGAGAAACTGGAAACAAAGTTATCTCAAATTGTACATTCTAAAGAACTCACAAAATAATTGTTAGAATGAACTGATTTAGCACTAATGATGAACAGACCAAAAAGGAAATAAAGATAACAATTCCATGTATAACAGCATCAATTGTACACTAAAAACAAATACTATTGCTGAAAGAAATTAAAGACCTAAGTAAGTGAAAAGGCCATGTTAAGGATGTAAGAGCAGGCAAGGATTTTTCTTACGGCTCAGACCCCAAAAGCAGATAAACAAAGCAAAAAGAGATAAAGTAGGACTGTATTAAACTAAATAGCTTTTGCAGAGCAAAAGAAACATTCAACACTGTGAAGAGACAACCTACAGAAAGAAAATATTCGAAAGTTATACATCTGACAATGGGTTAATAACGAAAATATATAAGGGAGCTAAACCAATCAACAGCAAGAATCTCACAAATAAGCCAACTGTATAATGGGCATTTTTCAAAAGAAGTCATATAAGTGGGAAAATGTACAGGAAAAAAATGCTCAGCATCACTGATCATTAGGGCAACAGAAACCAAAACCAGGCCGGCACCGCGGCTCACTAGGCTAATCCTCCGCCTTGCAGCGCCGGCACCCCGGGTTCTAGTCCCGGTCGGGGCGCCGGATTCTGTCCCGGTTGCCCTTCTTCCAGGCCAGCTCTCTGCTGTGGCCAGGGAGTGCAGTGGAGGATGGCCCAAGTGCTTGGGCCCTGCACCCCATGGGAGACCAGGAGAAGCACCTGGCTCCTGGCTTTGGTTCGGTGCAGCGCGCCGGCCACGGCAGCCATTGGAGGGTGAACCAACAGCAAAGGAAGACCTTTCTCTCTGTCTCTCTCTCTCTCACTGTCCACTCTGCCTGTCAAAAAAAAGAAAAAAAAAAAAAAGAAAAAAACAAGTACTGATGAGGGTGACAAGAATTTTTTTAAAAAGCAAAACGAGACATTCAAGAGCACAGGCCATGCCAGCATCTTGAGCTCCGTAAGGTGTTCTGCTTGCTGACTTCTGGAGGGCCAAAGCACAGTAGCGTCTGCTTACTGAGAGGCTGCTGTGAGGGGCCAGCCACAGCTTCAGCAGAAACGCGTGCAGGGAAGGTCCCCAGAGTCCAGCACCAGGACAGCACTCGGGCCATTCACTCCGGCTCAAGGACCATTTCCCAAGTTCTGATGGGAAGTCACTGGACATCCACCTCACAGTCCTGATGTGCCCCCTTCTGACTTCTGTTTCTTTATCTTAAAATAATCTGCAAAGGCACCCATTTTTATTCAGTTAGTAATGTAAATGACGGCACAGACATGGTTGAGTTCCCAGAATCCTCAATTCTTTAAGTAAGGACTAAATGGTTGGTATTGTAACTTACAATGTGTCTTGATGGAACTTAGGTTGAGAAAGTTCACATTTTTCATTTCTATCTTTTAATTCCATTTCTCCACATTTTGAAGTCCCTTTCAAAATGGTCAACTGATTTTCAACAAGGAGACCATGACCCTTCAGTGGGGGCAGGAACGGTCTTTCCAACAAGGGGTGCTATTATAACTTTGCCTTGTGTTGCTAACTAGCATGTTTGGAAGGTCAGGTGTATTAAATGCATTTTCAACTTAGGACTTATCTTCAACATACGATAGGCTTATTATAATCTACCCTACCTTACCTTGAGTGGCATCAAGATTATATAACTCTTTTTGAATTAATACAGAAACATCAAAGGCCTAAATTTGGCTTTTAGATTATTTTTCTTAAAAAAATTTTTTTTTGAAGACCAGGTTATTAACTTAATGCAGTGGATCTCAAACTTGACTCTACCCTAGAGGAACTGTTCATAGACACTGGGCTCTCTTCCCACTTCCTGATTCTGTACATCTGGGGCAGGTCTTAGAATCTGTACTTCTGACAAGTTTCTGGGTCCAGGACACACTTGGCGAGAGCCAGATCCAACATAACCCTGAGGATTCTGCCATGGAGCTCATCCCTGTAGTCAGAGTGTGGAAATTCCTGGGGCCAGCGAAGCAGCACAGCGGGCTAAGCCGCCACCTGAGACCCTGGCATCCCTACGTGGGCACCGATTCAAGTTCTGGATGCTCTACTTCCAAGTTCCCTGCTAATGGCCTGGGAAAGCAGCAGAAGACAGCCCAAGTACCTGGGCTCTGCCACCCACACGGGACACCTGGATGGAGTTCCAGGCTCCTGGCCTGGGCCGTGTCTGCTACTTACAAGTTGCCTCGTTTTCGGTATTTTGCTTCAGCAGCCTGACTGGATCCAGACAGCTCTCAAGTCGAGGGTCTCGGCAGACAAGTTCATGAGGCTCTCCAGCACCTCCACCCCATATTCTATTTTAGGTCAAAACTAAGGCTCATCCGTGTTCTGATTCATGGTTTACAATCAGTTGACTGCAACATACACAGGCATTCTGGAACATCACTATTGCTAATACCATGCGGTAAAAACCACAGGCTTCCTGCGGGAAATATGGTTGGGACACATTGCGACAACAAGACAGGATGGATGGGGCCAGCATGGCACAGCAGGCTAAGTCACAGCCTGTAACAGTGGCATTCTTTACAACCACCAGTCCTGACGTCTGATCCAGCTCCCTGCTAATGGGCCTGGGAAAGTGGTGGGAGATGGCCTGAGTGCTTGGGCCCGGCCAGCCTCCATGTGGGACCTGGATGAAGGCAGAGGCTCTTAGCTTTGGCGCAGCGCAGCTCCAAGAATTGTGGCCATTTAGAGAATGAAGCAGTGGATGGAGGATATCTCACTCTCCGTCTCCCCGTAACTCTACCTTTCAAATAAGTAGATTAAAAAAAAGATTTATTTATTTGAAAGAGTTAGAGAGATAAAAGCAGAGGCAGAGAGAGAGAGAGAGAGAGGCCTTCCATCTGCTGGTTCACTCTCTAATTGGCCGCAATGGCTGGAGCTGTGCCAATCCGAAGCCAGGAGCCAGGAGCTTCTTCCAGGTCTCCCACGTGGATGCAGGGACCCAAGGGCTTGGACCATCTTCTTCTGCTTTCCCAGGCCATAGCAGAGAACTGGATCGGAAGTGGAGCAGCCAGGACTAGAACCGGCGCCCATATGGGATGCTGGTACTGCAGGCAGAGGCTTAACTGCTATGCCCAGGACTGGCCCCATTTTTTTATTTTTTAATCACAGTGTAGTGGAATGGATTAAAAACAACCAGAACTTTTCACCATCACACCAAGCAGCGAGTATGGGAAGAGCATGGACACAGGCCTTACCGGTACTCAGTCTGAGAGACACAGTCATGCAGCTCCTGAGCAGTAAATCTGACATTTTTATTTACCTGAAAAGAATCAAAATACGGTCATTAAGAACACTTGGTAAAGAGTGATGAGAGTACCATCACATCGGAGAGCAGAATCGCTGAATCAGGAAGTCCAGTGACCACAATGCTAATTATCTCGGCGGTGGGCAAGAACGCTGGCGCTTGTCTTACAAGTCAACAGCTGAAGTGAGGTGGACTTAGAAGTCATGGGAATCTCAACAAAGCAGGCGATCACTTTGGAGATCAAATGGACGGAAAACCATGATAAGGTTATAAATGGAGGAGAGATCCATCTGATTTGGGCAAAAGCTTCACACACGGACATTTCCTCAGTTTGAGGGTCTACATATTTAATTAAGTTACTAAGAATGATAATTCAGAGACAGCATTCACAACCCTGAGTATAAAATTTCTTCATCACACACACACATGGAGGCCCTGCGGAAGGAGCTTGCTCCCCGCACCTTGCCGCTGACAGGCTATGCGCATTTACATGCAAGGACGAACCTGGAAACGTGCAGAGGACACCTTTCTTACCAGAATGCAAGTCAGGGGACACACCTTCACAAAGCTGGAATTAGTGGCAGGAATCTCAGTAAGACTGTCTTCTACTCAGTGTACTTTGAGAACATCCTTACCCTCATTTAATGTTATTATTTTTTAAGATTTATTTTTACTTGAAAGGCACAGTGGGAGAGGGAGAGGGAGAGGGAAATGGGGAAGGGGAAAAGGGAGAGAAGGGGCCAGGCTGGGGCTGGGCCAGACCACAGCCAGGAGCCAGGAGCTTCGTTCAGGTGCCCGCCCGGTGCAGGGGCCCAACACTTGCAACACCTGCTGCTCTCTCAGGTGCATTAGCAGGGAGCGGAATCGGAAGTGGAGCAGCTGGGACTCACATGGGATGCCAGACTGCAGGAGAAGACTTAACCTGCTGTGCCACGTGCTGGCCCTTAAAGCTACTTTAAACATTCATATCATAAAAGTCTTCTAAAGCATTAGGGTATTTCTCATTTGTAAAAATTCCATGACCTTCTTCAATGTTTTCATAAAAAGTTCAACATATATGTGTGGAAAGTGCTTCTTACATTAAAAGTAAATATATAATCATTTTCAAATATAAATGTTAAGATGCATTTGAAAGGCAAAGTCACACAAAGAGAGGACAGAGCGAGTAAGATCGTCCGATGGTTCACTCCCCAAATGGTCTGGGCCAGGCTGAAGCCCGGAGCTGGGAACTGCATCCTGGTCTCCCATCGTGGGCGGCAAGGGCCCAAGCACTCACGCCTGTGCACCAGCAGAGACCCGGTTGGGAGGCAGAGCAATGGCGACTGGAACCGGCACCGTGAGATGGGATGCCAGTGTCCCAGGTGGCAGCTTAACCAGCTGTACCACAACACCGTCCCTCAAATGCAAATCTCAAACACTTCTATTTCTATTATTTTGCTTAAAAATTGGAATATATAATTTATCATACCTTTTTCTTAGTTTACATATTTTTGAAAATTTGTTTATTTGAAAGGCAGGAGACAGAAAAACAGAGTGACAGAGGCACCCATCCACTGGTTATAATTTTTACTTTAAAATTTTTCTGAAAATATTCTGAAGCAAATATGTGGAGTTAAGCCATCAACATCATATATTCTGTCCCCATCGCCCAGGACCTCTGATACTTCCACCACAGCCCTAGGTACAATGTCTCCTAACTTGGTCCATCTGTCAAGACACTGCAGGTGTCTGGTCACAGGATAAACACAATCCATTCTTCAACTGCTGAGATCAATCAGTTGAGGAACTGATTTTGAACGTGATATGATGTGAATTAAAAAGTTAGGCTTTTCACAGAGGTTTTTAAAAAGTATAATATCTTTAGTTTTGAAAGCAACAAGCCACGTATATTTAGACATTTACTCTGGAAAACAGCTGCAGGAGAATGATGTGGCTCCAGCTTAGAGCAGATAGTTACAAATGAAAACCGGAAGAACAAATGCATGACACTTCTAACATGCAACAACTCGGTTCACCATACTCATTACATTTGATAACCAAGACTTTAAAATAAAGTTTTATTTGAAAGAGAGAGAGAGAGGTATCTTCTATCTGCTGGTTCACTTCCCAAATGGCCACAATGACTGGGGTTGGGCCAGGCCAAAGCCAAAAGCCTGGAACCACATCTGGGTCCCCCACGTGGGTGGCAGAAGCCCAAGTACTTGCGCCACCCTCCACTGCTCTCCCAGGCACAACTGCAGGGAACTGGATCAGAAGAGGAGCAGCTAGGACCCAAAAAATGGGATGTCAGCATTGCAGGTGGTGCTTAATCCACTTTGCCACAATGCTGGCCCCAACCAAGACATTTCTACTTAGCCACAGTGGTTTATGTTAAGTATCATGGCTGTGCTTAAATACATAATTTCAATTTCTGGGGATCAAACAGCTAAAAGAAGCTTTTGTTAACAGAGTTGGCACTATAAAGTAGATTGTGTAAGAGTGTTGTATGTTTTAGTTGTATTACTTATAATAAAAACCAAATATTAAAAATGGGACAATTATTTTTCATTACTAAAAATGCAAGAATAAAACACAACAGTTATGTAAAAACAGTCACAATTCTTCAGATTTGGATAGTCCTATCACTGTAATATGAGACAGAATCTCCAATGTGGCAACTGGAATGGGGATTAAATTCTGCTAAGAGAAATTATTTTAAAAATCTGAGAATCAAGCCAATATATATATATTTATGTATTTATTTATTTAAGAGTTATTTTATTTATTTGAAAGTTACAGAGAGAGGGAGACAGAGCTCTTCTATCGACAGGTTCATCCCCCAAATAGCCACAATGGGGCTATACCAGGTTTTAGCCAGAACTACATCCGGGTCTCCCACGTGGGTGCAAGGGCCTAGGCACTCTGGCCATCTTCCACTGCTTTCCCAGGCACAGTAGCAGGGAGCTGGATAGGAAATGGAACAGTCGGGACTTGAATCTGCTCTTATGCGAGGCCAGTGTTGCAGGCAGTGGTTTAACCTACTGAGTCACAATGCCAGCCTCTCAATATATATATATTAAGATTTATTTATCTGAAAGGCAAAGTTACAGAGAGGGAGAGGCAGAGGCAGAGATAGAGAGAAGTCTTCCATCTGGTGGTTCACTCCCCAAACGGCTACAACAGCCAGAGCTAAGCCACAGTGCCAGCCCCCAATATATTTTTATAAATAATTAGCTTGGTATATTTTTAACCAATATTCTTAACAATAGGAAGTATTGGCCAGCGCCGTGGCTCAATAGGCTAATCCTCCACCTTGCAGCGCCGGCACACCGGGTTCCAGTCCCGGTTGGGGCGCCGGATTCTGTCCCGGTTGCCCCTCTTCCAGGCCAGCTCTCTGCTGTGGCCTGGGAGTGTAGTGGAGGATGGCCCAAGTGCTTGGGTCCTGCACCCCATGGGAGACCAGGAGAAGCACCTGGCTCCTGGCTTCGGATCAGCGCGGTGCGCCGGCTACAGTGTGCCGGCTGCGGCGGCCATTGGAGGGTGAACCAATGGCAAAAGGAAGACTTTTCTCTGTCTCTCTCTCACTGTCCACTCTGCCTGTAAAAAAAAAAAAAAAACCATACAATAGGAAGTACTAAACCCACAAAGACTTATGCCCCAGAATTTTCTAGGATATATAATTTTAAAGATGTCCTAGTGAGCCAGCACTGTGGCACAGTGGGTAAAGCCACTGCCTTCAATGTCAGCATCCCATATGGGTGCCAGTTCAAGTCCTGGCTTCTCCACTTCTGATCCAGCTCTCTGCTACAGCCTGGGAAAGCAGTGGAAGATGGCCCAAGTCCTTGGGCCCCTGCACCCGTGTGGGAGATCTGGAAGAAGCTCCTGGCTCCTAGCTTTGGTTTGGCCCAGCTCCAGCCATCGTGGCCAGCGGATGGAAGTGAACCAGCGGATGGAAGACACCCTCTTTCTCTGCCTCTACCTCCGTAACTCCATCTTTCAAATAAATATAAATAATCTTAAAAAAAAAAAAGGTGTCCTACTGTGTCCATAAATATATTTCCATTATTAGAATTTGAATTATTATTACTGAAATTTAGAAAGTGATAAAACACAAATCATGTCAAACGGGGAAATGGTCTTAATCACACAATGAGGTTGTAAAGCATTCTGGATGCTTTTTAAAAGCATATATGAATACCAATGTGTGCTGAAATAAAAACAGTGAGCACTGACCACTTACTCGGCATGGTACTCGTCTGACATACCTCTTTCTCTGCATGGTACTCATGTGACATACCACTTATCCTGCGTGGTACTCACGTGAAATACCACTTACTCGGCATGGTACTCGACTGACATACCACTTACCCTGCATGGTACTCATCTGACTACCACTTACCCTGCATGGTACTCGTCTGACATACTGTTTTATTGTTCTGTATCTACTGCTGTGACTCCCATTTAACAGATGAAGGAACTGAGACACAGAGAGTTACACAATTGTTCCTAGCCATACAGTTAACAAGCGGAGGACACAACAGTTGAACACAAGCAGTCTGACCTCAGAGTCTGTGTTCTTTTCCTAAAGATTTATTTTTTATTTGAAAGTCAGAGTTACGGCGGGGAGGGATATTGATCTTCCATCTACTGGTTCACTCTCCAAATGGCCACAACAGCCAGGAACCAGGAGCTTCTTCCAGATCTCCCACATGGATGGCAGGGGCCCAAACACTCAGACCATCTTCTGCTGCTTTTCCCAGGCCGTAGCAGGGAGCTGGATTGGAAGTGGAGCTGCTTAGACACACATGGAGGCCAATGTGGGCTGTCAGTATTGCAGGCTGCAGCTTTCCACCACGCCATGCCACAAGGCCAGCCCCAGCGTCTGTGCTCTTGATCACTAGATTCTTAATGGAAGGCACGGCATGCAAAAAATCACATAGTGGTAGGCGTTTCACGCTTCACTCCATATCCGAGTGCCTGGTTTGACTCCGGCTCTGCCACTTCAACGCAGCTTCCTACTAAAGCACCTGGGAAGACAGCAGGTGTTGGCTCAGAAGCTACTGGGTTCCTGCATCCTAATGGGACTCCTGGTCTGAGCTCCAGGCCTCTGGCTTCTGCCAGGTACAGTCCGTCTGTTTTAGGAATCTGGGAGCAAACTAGCAGATGGAAGAGCTGTTTCTCTCTCTACCTTTAAAGTACAATGAAAACAAAATTTGAAAAGGTTTTTTTAGGAACAAATGTAAAGAAGACTATTTAAAGGAGCTTATTTCCTTAAGACATGAGACCTGAATCTATGTCACACTGCTTCATTTAGAATGTTTTAAAAATGAAACACACAAACTTGAAAATAGGAATATACAAAGAATGCGGGCAGAGTTTTGAGCAACAACTGGCAATCGGCAGAGCACCTTCCGTGGATCAGCAGTGATGAGAAAGCACGCAGGCCACCCTGCAAGATGCAGCTCTAACCCCAACCCATGCTGCTGCCCCAGAGGAAACTCAACTGTGGTTTTCCTTCGCAGCATCGGGGTTCTGCCTGCCTGGGGGTGGGGGTGGGGGTGGGTAGCATCTGTAATTGCCACAATGACTCGGCTAGCTAATTAGTATTTGAAGAGGAACCGCAAAGTCAGACAGCCAGCTGTGCCCCACACAATCCAGAAACGACCTCCAAAAGGCCAGTAGCACCCTGATGAGAAACAAGTCTGCGCTGGAGAGAAGGTACTGTTTCTATGGTTCTACTGTATGCTTACCTAGGGAGCCAAAGTAGAAACTGAGTACATGTGTCACTCTTGGGTGACTCTTGCGGGAGTCTAGGAGATGGGAAGGTGTAGGCCAAACACAGAAAACTGAGGATAAGCAGGGTGAGTGAGCCCAGGATCTGATGTGTCACACGAGGACCGTCGCTGATGACCCGGCGACATATGTGCCATCTTTGCCACACACACACAAAAGGGTGCCATATTAATTTATGTGACTATAGTAACCGTTTCACTATTGTATGACTGTGTCAAAACATCATGTTGTACATCTTAAACACATACAATTTCTAAGAGACGGTATGTCACTGGCAAATTTCTGTGGCATTCAAGAATTTAATTTAAAGCACATACTAAACAGCATTCCATTCCATTTCTGAAACTCCTACTATCATTATTTATATTACAACTTATTTGTGGTGGAAACATAATAACAGCTAAAGGTATTTCTCATACCTCATACTTGATTAGGAAGTTATAGAGGGTCTCAACATCTTGATAATTACTGTCAGGGGCTAAAATCCTGTTTTAAAAATAAAACAGAGAAGGGGGAGATAAATTAGTTAAACAAAAGATAAATCTCTAAAAAACAGCATATTCTCCCCAAAACATCCCCATACTGTGAAATGACCCTGTAATAACTTATTCAAAGGTTTATAATCTGTTTTATCTTTCATCAATTAAAAATTATAGAACCATGAGCTTAATTCAACATAGCAATTTATTAAAATATTTTTGATTATTTAAATTGACTCTCATAATATCCATTAATCAACAACTATAAGTATTCTTGCAAATGAAATTAGGGTTCATGTTTTGAGTTACAATAACGCAGACTTCTCAAAAAGGGTAGAAATATCAAGCGCAGTTACCCTCCATATCTTTTAGACTGTGGACAAGGTTTCAATATTTCCCACAGAAATGTTCAAACAGCCCAAATAGATAACTGATGAAACTCTCAGACACATAAAAGAAATCCCAAAGATCGTGACTAAATTTTTTTTAAGGTTTATTTATCTGAAGGGCAGAGTTACACACAGAGAGTGAGAGGGAGGGAGGGACTGAGAGAAAAATAAAGAGGGCTTCCACTGCGGGTTCACCCCAAAAGGCCACAGTGACCAGGGCGGGGCCGGGCTGAAGCAGGAGCTCCTTCCGGGTCTCCCTTGTGGGTGCAGGGCCCAAGGCCATCGTCCCTTGCTTTCCCAGGCACATTAACAAGGAGCTGGATCGGCAGTGGAGTAGCTGAGACGAACCAGCACTCACATGGGATGCTGGTATCACAGGTGGCAGCTTAATCCATTAACAGACACAACACCAGCCCCAATGACTACATTTTAAAAACACTGAACCATCAACCTAGCGTTTTATGAAAATCAAGTTACCATCCTAATGGTACAGTGGTTCTGTCTATCTCACTGCATCCAGCTGTGTGACCTTGGATGAATTATTAAGAATGAGGATGATTAACGGCCTATTAATTTTGAGAATTAAACTAATTACAGTAAGAAAAGGCTTTTGCAGGCGCGTATGTGGTGAAGGGATTCAGCTCCGACTTGGGACCCACATCCAGTGTCAGGATGCCTGGGTTGGAGTCCCGGCTCTGCTGTCTGTTCCAGCTTCCTGCTGATGCACACCCTGGATGGAGCAGGCAATGACTCAAGCACTTGGGGCTCTGCCACCCTGTGGGAGACAGACTTGAGTTCTATGTGGTTTTTTAATTATAACAATGTGCCTAGTCCTTACAATGCCTGACACTGCCAGATCTGAGAGTTAAACATATCTCAATAATCTTAATTACATCTTTAGACTATTTGGCCTTTACTATATTTGTGGGATAGCTTTTATAAATTATTTTTCAGGTTATAGTCAATGTTGCTATGCTCCCTTGGAGGGCACACGTACAGAATATCTTTAAAAATATGTAAGTCTGCATGATAATACCAATTTTACACCAACAAGTTTTTCTCTGAACAAGTAATTCTAAAATACAAATCATCTCCTGAGCGAGAAAAAATACACACCCACGTGAGCGCGTGCACACAAGATAACACCTGGGAAAAGAAAGGTCCATAAACTGTTTCCTTTAAGAGCATAAATGAAAACAAAGCTTTGTAACTAATCTAAAGCAACCCTTCAGGAAAATAAATAAAGCAATCCTTTAGAAAGGGGACAGACACAAAGCAGTATGTTCTGACTTTGCAGCCACTGGAAACAAACTGGCAGCAGCATGGAGTCGCTGACTCCTGTCTTCTGTGGCTTTGGAAATAAAACCCAAACTGTCCACACGAGAGGTAAGGCAAGTAGACACTAGATGCTTCCTAGTAAGAGCCTTGTAAACTCCAAGCTCGTATCACAGAAGAATGTACCTTCCCAGAGAACCAAATGAACGTTTCTCTGTCCTTAAATATTTTATAGAAAAACTAGTTTTAGGGAAATTAGCTATTTGTCTATAGCAACATATCAAATCCAAAGTAAGAAATAAAGGAAATAATCATGTTATAATTCAATTATTTCTTACAAACTCACAGATCTATACAGTGACCACCACGATCCAGATCCCTCTGTCCTCACTGCCCGTTCCCTGTCCTGACAGCTGCCCTTTCCGGACTCAACAACCTGCTCGTTTCTTTCCTCTGACCCGCACAGAGGCACAGCTGTAACTGCAAACAGCTGCACACCACATTCAAGTCCAGAGGAGGAGGCAAACTCCAGCGGACACCTGTATGACCCTCACAATGTGAGCCCTAGACAGATTAGACAAACTTTATTAAAGGTACTCAATTCAGGGTTGCGTTTAGACTTCCTTACACCTATGAGCTCAGAAGGGACTGGAATGTGGTCTACAGGAGAAACCGCAAACGTGTGCTCATACAAGTACAGCCTCAAGAAAATATATGAAACCAAAATGGAGACACATGGACAGGAACTTTCGAGCCTTAAAACATCCCCACTCACACATTCCTGGGAGGTCAGCTTCCTCTAGTTCTTTTTTTCTTACGTCAGTAGGCAGACAAAAGATTCTTAGAATTAAAGTCTTACAATTATCCTTTTCAAATGGCAACTTTCTAAAAGAGTGTTAGAAAAAAAGAACTAGCCCTTGGGGAAAGTAAGTGTTTTCAGAAAATGTCTATTCTTTATTTATATTTATATCCACATTTGTCACTTCAAGAGAAACTCATAACAACAAATAATGATTCATTAACCATGCAAGATTGAAGGGAACAGACTTCAGTTTCCTTTTCACAGCGTTGACAATACATTCACCACCACTGGGCGGGCAGCTGATGACCCAGGAGCACAGGAAGACGGGTCCCATGGAAATGCTCAAGACTGTCTTCAGGCATCCACTGAGGTAGGGGAACACATCCCACAGCAGGGAACCACAGCACATTAAAACTCACGTCCACATTCTCTCCGAGCGGAGCTGAAGCTTAAACATTACTAGGAAGCATTATTACAACGTTCGGGGTAAGAGTCTCATTTATGTGGCACTTAGCAAATGCTTCCTCCTTTAACCTCTGCGATTCAATACCCTAAGTCACAAACTGCACTTCACATACTAGGAAACAAGCACACAAAGACTCATCCGTCTGGTAAGGATGGAGGAAGGATTCACCTTAGGTCCGTCTGACCCTCAAGGCCCTGTTCCTTCTCACGTGAATGTGGCGGCACCACCAAACTGGAATCTGCCGCTGCTGAACGCTCAGTGCTATCACGGGTGTACGAGCAGCACTGCCAATAAACTGGGAGCAGGCATCCCATCAACAACGTGAACACTGAGGACCACAGTCTTCATCTGATGTGTACTTTGGATGATATATACAAATAAAATTAAAATCACATGTTTTCTGCAATTAATTTGGTGACAATTATACAAATGAAAGACATTCTTCAGCCACGGATTCTTGAAGAATGTCTATATAAAAACGGTAAGAAGAAAAAATAGTTATCACTTACACAAAATTGTTTAAAAATATTATTTATTTGAGAGGCAGAGAGACGGTGAGACAAACGGAACTGGTAAAGAGGAGGAGCTCCTATCTGTTGGTTCACTCCCCCAAATGCTCGCAACAACCAGGGCTGACCCAGGGCCAGGAGCCACATGCCAAAGAATGAAACTGAACCCCTCTCTCATCGTGTACAAAAATCAACTCAAAATGGATTAAAGACCTAAATGTGAGTCCTGCAATTTTGAAACTATTAGAAGAAAACACATCAGGACATCAGAATGGACAAAGATTTTCTCGATCAGACTCTAAAAGCACAGGAAATAAAGCAAAAATAGATAAATTGGATTTTACTAAGGAACTTTTACACATCAAAGGAAATAATCAACGGACTGAAGAGACAACCCACAAAATGGGAGAAAATATCCCCAAGATCTATATCTCAAAGGGCCAATATCTAGAACATATAAAGAACCCAAACTCAATAGCCAAAAAAAAAAAAGAATCCAATTTTCAAATGGAGAGATATTTAAACAGACATTTCTCATGGGAAGGCATACAAATGGCTAATAGGTACATGAAAAAAATCCTTCACATCATCAATCATCACGGAAATACAAATCAAAACCACAACGAGGCAAACCTCACTCCAGTAAGACTGGCCATTATCAAGAAGAAAAACTGGGGCCGGCGCCGTGGCTCATTTGGTTAATCCTCCGCCTGCGGCACCGACATCCCATATGGGCACCAGGTTCTAGTCCCAACTACTCCTCTTCGTCCAGCTCTCTGCTGTGGCCTGGGAAGTTAGTGGAGGATGGCCCAGGTGTTTGGGCCCTGCACCTGTATGGGAGACCAGGAGGAAGCATCTGGCTCCTGGCTTCGGATCAGCGTAGCACTGGCTGTAGTGGCCATTTTGGGGGCTGAACCAATGGAAGGAAGACCTTTCTCTCTGTCTCTCTCACTGTCTATCTCTCAAATAAATAAATTAAAAAAAAAGATAACAGAAAACAAGTTCAGCAAAGCTCTGAAGGGAACTCTTGCACACTGTCGGTGGGACTCGATTTAGTATAGCCGCTGTAGAAAATGGCATGGAGGTTCTTTGAACTAAACATCTAACTAGCTTATGACCCAGCAACCCCACACCTGTGTACATATGCACACAGATCTGAAATCCATCTGCTGAAGAGACATCTGCACTGTTCACTGCAGGATTCAGAACAGCCAAGCAATGGAAACAATGCCAGTGTCCACCCACTGACGAATGGATGAGAACACGTGGTATACAGACACCAAAGACTACCACCAGCACAGAAAGGAGGCAATCCTGTCATCCGCAACAACATGGGTGGAACTGGAGATCATTATCTCAAGTGAAGTAAACAGAGTACAGGAAGGCAAGTATCAGAGGTAGAGCCTAGAAAACAGGTGATCTAATGGAGAAGAGTTGGGAGAGAGATGAGGAGAGGCTGACTGTTGGGCACTGGGCTACAGCTGAATCAGAGTAAGAAGTTCTAGGGTTCACTGCACAGTAGGGTGACCACAGGTGACATTATCATGCTGTGCAATTTCTCTGCTAAAAATCCCAGAAGTCAGCATTTTGGACGCCCTCACTAGAAACAATGCCAATGAAAGAGTTTGACGATGAATAAATGTTGCAGTGTGCACCTGCAGCAACGCAGCACAGTGAGCAGCCCACAAATACGCACAATTTTTATCTTTTTTAAAATTAAAAAAAGTTGGTGATGAGAACAAGAGAGTTTTCAGGTAATTTTATGACTGTATGTGAGATTAATCATAAAAGCAACTCTACAGAAGGAAAATATTATTTTGGTAAAGGAACAGCTCATATTATATGGCTTTCATGCAGAACAGACACAAAGATACATACTGTCAGAATATACTGGTAAATGACAGTTTCTTGTTGATTTTGCAGGTGGGCCAGAACATATATCCGTATACTGTTCACCAACCCTGGCTGTTATCTGGCTCACCAGCATCTCCCACTACTGTAGGTTATTTTCTACACTGGCATTTAACCATGGCAACACCCGTGCTGATGCTCACAGGCGCTCTCTCGTCAGCCGGCCAGAGTTCAAATCACAGTAGGACCACTTTCCAGCCAGATGTTATCAAGGAAATTATTTTACCCTCTCTGTGTCTGTGTTTCTCATTTTTGAAACAGGGAAAACAATAGTGTTACCTACCCCCACAGGGCTATTAACAGGATTAAATGAGTTGATACACATAACATATTTGGAATAAGCCTTGGTTTAATAAATATGTTAGCTATTATTATATGTTACTATTATTATTCTATTTATCTTTTTTTTAAAAGATTTATTTATTTTATTTGAAAGTCAGAGTTACACAGAGAGAGGAGAGGCAGAGAGAGAGAGGTCCTCCATCCAATGGTTCACTCCCCAACTGGCTGCAACGGCCAGAGCTACACCGATCCGAAGCCAGGAGCCAGGAGCTTCTTCTGGTCTCCCACGTGGGTGCAGGGCCCTGAGGACTTGGGCCATCCTCTACTGCTTTCCCAGACCATAGCAGAGAGCTGGATTGGAAGAGCAGCAGCCAGGACTAGAACCGGCGCCCATATGGGATGCTGGTTTCCTGGACAGACTGTAGCCCTGAGCTTCCACATGTTCAAGCCGGGGACTTTTAAGACGTTTGTTACCCAGAAAGGTGGCCTGCGCCCTGGGCTTTTTGCTCTTGCACCCTATAACTGCTATTTGAACTTCTTCAGAAAGTTGTATGAAAGTTGAAAAAACAAACGAAAAAGGGTAAGTGCTCCTAAGGTAAATATTTCCTAGTTTTTGTCAGTTACATAATACTATTTTAAATTAGATTTGGAAATTTTCTAAAGTTCTATAAAACCAGCTTAATAATTGAACACAACTCACTCTGAAGTCATTTGTTCCACACTTAGAAACGCAGTGTATTTAAGGTGGGTTCCACAAAACGAAACCAGAGCTCACGGTCATCCTGCTGAGGAGAACTGTGTGACTCAGCAGCGATGTCCCTTAACCCCACTGTCACAAGTGTAAGACGGATGCAACAGCACCTTTGACAGGGCTACCGTATGATGCAAATAACGTAATCTAAGTGAAGGACCTAGCACAGTGCCTGGGAAATATTAAGTATTTAACAAACAGTACCAAATGCTGAATTAGTACTGTTAGCATTAAATAATATTGAGTTCAAACAAATCTTTGTAGTAAGTACTCAAAGGAACATGGCTAGCTCCACCTGGGCTAACTGGGAAACGGTGTGGAACAGAGGGTCTCTACACTGTCAGTGCACAAATGCATACGACTCTGAACAGTGCATGGAGACTGAGAGGTCATCCAGGCTCTGAGAAGAGACTGTGCCAAGGTTCACCACCAAGAAAGAAGGCCTGCCTCAAACATCACTAATAAGGGGAGACGTTGAGTCACAATGTGTTAAGCTGCTGCACGTAACACTGGCATCCCATGTGAACGTCAGCTCAAGTCCTGGCTGTACCATTTCCAATCCAGCATTACCGGGGGGTAATGCACCTGGGAAATCAACAGAAGATGGCCCAAGTATTTGGGTCCCTGTCATTCAAGTGGGAGACCCAAATGCAGTTCCGGCCTCCTGGCTTCAGCCTGGATCAGCCCCGGACACTGTTGCCATTTAGGGAGTAAACCAGCAGGTGGAAGATTCCTCTGTCTCTTTTTCTCTGTCACTCTGCCTTTCAAATAAACAATAAAATATTGTTTAAAATCACTAATAAACAAATGTGGCCTAACTATATAAAGAACACAACAGGGAACAAAAGGTAAATGCGGGCCAGGCAGTAGAAAGGATTGACTGCTACAGTGGAGAAGTTATTTGAATCAGAGGCCAGAAGGGGTAAATGAGTGTTTTCTGAACACAAGAATGAACAGAACAACTGAAACGTGGTGTAAGCCCCGGGTAATGTGGCGGCTCCCGAGGCGTCTGACAGAGTGGCTGTTAGAAGACGACAAGCGTCTCGACATTGAGGTGTAACGTTGGAACCACAAGTTCTGCTGGCGCCAGGAAGTCCAAGACTCACACGGAAAAGTAGGAAAGGGAGAATCGGTAGGATCAGCCGTAGTCCTGACGTGGTGCAGATGGACGCTGCACAGCCGGGTAAGGCCAAGGGAAACAAGCAGTCATTCCACAGGAGACGACGGTTTCTAAAGCGAGTGCATCTCCAAACCAAGATAAAAAATGCTTTTGAAAATATAAACCAGTAAGAATAATGACATGAGAACACAGAAGCAGTTAGACATTCATACACTATCTGTCACATGTGCTAGTTCGTTACTTCATCCCAATAATACCATGAGTACTACCTCTCTTTCAGACAAGATGAAGAACGGGGGTTCTAGGTAACTTCTCCCAGTCAGGGACCTGTGAAGCAGCAGAGCTACGATGTGAGCCCAGGGAAGAGACTCCAGTGCCCATGTTTCTGGCCATCAATACAACAGACGAGACTGACGCCCACTCTGAGAGATGACAGAGCCGAGGTCATCGCAGCAGCTCCCTAGGGAAGGATGAACGTACACTCCGCAGACAGCACTGCAGCCTGCCCTGCCATGTTTCAGTTCTGAGACAGCTGCTAGGATGCCATAAGGACAAAACCTAATAATCTGCAGAGAGCTTAGAAAAGGGGACTGAGAACAAGAATTTCCCTATATAGAGTGAAGGCTGCCTCAACTATTTGGTAAATAAAACTTTAAAGCAGAAAAGTGGCTAGAGTCAAACCTCTGCGGCCTTCAACTGTGGATTCAACCAACCTAGGATCAAAGGTCTGGGGAAAAGCCTGTTCTGAACGTGTACAGAATCATTCCCTTCCCGTTGTTCCCAAACCAACGCAGAGCCGCAACTGCTACACAGCACGCAGGGTAACCTCCCTCCAGGAGTCACTCCATTCACAAATACTCTGTTCAGCTGGCAGTTTCTGATCTCAGTGTGGATACGTACATGGACATTGCGACATATAATCCCCACTTTCTTCAAACTGGATTACTATGAGTCCAAGTTTTCAGCAAACTGGTAAAAAAATTCTTAAACTTACAAATGTGGGAACCAAACTCTGCACCTATGTCTGTGCAATCACAGTGTTAAGATTTAAAGAACGAGGTAGTTCCATTCACTATAATTATCCCTGCCTATTGTTTATTATGTATGTTAACTCTTGTACAAGATAGAGATATATGAAAAACAAAAGCTTCTACCCTTAGAGCATTTACAGTCTGGTCTCTAAAACAGCTGAATATAAACAATGTGAAGGAATTATATACTTTTAAGTGATCAAATGTTTTTTAAATTAGGAAAATATTGATGAATCAAACTATAAAATCTGAGTTAACTCAAGAATGCAACACCAAGGTATAAAAGAGATGGGAAAAAAAATCAAACAGTCCACAGATATGGCTGATGAAATGCTGTTAACCAAAACAGAAATTCTAAAATAAGAGAACTAAGGAGAATGCAGGAGAGGCGGTAACTGGAGAGGTAATGATGGCAAATTTCCAGGAGTGAGTATGTTAACCTTCAAATGGAAGGAAACACGTACCTGAAATTAAATGAAACAAGCTTTATACTCAGATATATTGTGATGAAACTGCCAAACAAAAGTTATAGAGGAAATCTTATAAGCATTCAAGGGGAAAAAATTATCTACCATTTCCTTAAGCAGACTTTCTAATTCCAAGATGACCAAAGATAATAAAAGTATCTTTTATATCAGTATAATTATAAAATTGTAATTTTATAAGTGTTAACCTAGAACCTATACCCAGCTAAACTATCCATCAAGAGTGAAAGCAGGGGCATATTTTACAGTGGTTGGGATGCTACTTGGGATGTCCACAACCTGTATCAGAGTACTTGGCTGTGACTTCTTGTGTACTTGGCTCTATTTCTAATTCCAGGTTCCTAATGGTGTGTATCCTGGGAGGCAGATGATCTCTCAAGTAGCTGGATCCCTACTGCCCACATGCCTGGGTGTTACCAGCACTGGAGAGTGATGCAGCAGATAGGCTATCTCTATCTGTTTGTCTCTATATCTCTGCCCTTTAAATTAAAAAAAAGATCTTTAAAGAATGAAAGCAAAATAAAAATACTTCCAGCCAGAATGAGAGTTTTTATCACTAACAGGTCTCTGCTAAATCACTAAAAATGTGCTTCAATAAATAGGGAACTAAGAGCCAGCATTGTGGCACAGCAGGTTAAGCCTCCGTCTGCAAAGGCACAATCCCATATAAGCAGCAGTTCAAGACCTGGCTGCTTTGCTTCAGATCCAGCTCCCTGCTAATGCGCCTGGGAAAGCAGCAGAAGATGGCCCAAGTCCTTGGGCTCCTGCACACAGAAGACCAGGAAGAAGCTCCAGGCTCCTGGCTTCTGCCTGGCCCAGCATAGGCTGTTGTGACCATTTGGGGAGTGAACCAGTGGATGAAGATCTCTATCTGCCTCTCCTTCTCTTTATGTAGCTTTCCTTTTCAAATACATAAAAAATATATCTTTAAAAATAATAAACTGGAGCTCTCTGTCTCTCCCTCTCTCTTATACTCTCCTTCTCCCTCTTTTCCTTTTTGCTCCTTCCTCTGGTCTGTCTGGTTTCCCCACCAATAAACCTTTTCCCCTAAAATAATAATAATAACAATAAATTAGAAATTATATGCTAAAACTAAAAGTAGGATGAAGACAGCAATAAAAATGTTCAAAAGCTAATCAACATGATAAAGCCAAAAACAATAAAAACTATTACATAGCAACAGGGTGGTGATTTAAAACAACATAGAACTACAGTGTTGCTAGGAAATAAGGACAAGGAAGATGAAGAGAGGCCAGAATTTAAAGTGTTCTAAGATTTTATTCAGGATCTGAATAATATTGATACTTTATACTTTATAAATCAAATACACTTTTTTTAGTTTAAGGGTAAAAACAAATAAAAAAAAGTATAACTTTCAAACTAGTAGAAGGATAAACAAGAGGAATTGGAAAAACTAACAGCAACAAACCTCATACACTTGTTTAATCCAGTAAAAGGCAAAAAGAGCAAATGAAAAGGATCATAAATAGAAAAAATAAGGCAGGGCTGAGGCTATGGCACAGTAGGTTAAGCTGCCGGCAACACCAGATTCCCACATGGGCACCAGTTCATGTCCCAGCTGCTCCACTTCTGACCCAGCTCTCTGCTAATGGCCTGGGAGAAGTAGAAGATGGACCAAGAGTTCTGGCTCCTGTACCCATGTGGGAAACCTGGATCAAACTCCTAGCTGTTCACAACCACACAAGAGAGCTCAGGTAAGAACCAGTCAACCCTCAGCACCGAGAGAAAAATGGTTGCTACTGTTTCCAGGGATAGGGAATGCAGCCTGTAGGCCATATAAGACACGCAAAATCAGTTGGCCTGGGTTAGGACTCGAAATTCAGTAAGTCTGTAGCAGGCTGACTTTTAAATTGATAATTTCACATGGTCTGCAAGTGATGTTATAAATACCTAAATGGTCCTTGGCAGAAAAAAAGGCTCCACACCCCATTTAGGGAGATCTATTATGTAGCCATAGATAACCAAAACACAAAGGTTAGAAGCAAGGCCATCAACAATCAACCCAATGTAACCTATGCCATTTCTTTTGTAGCTGATCTTTCGGCTGGTTGAGCACAAAGAACTCCAACTGCTATTGCTTTTCCTTTCTCCTAAACTCATCACCTTTTTAGAGGAGATCTCATCTATGAAAGTTCTGTATCTAGTTGAACATTTCCCACAGCAGTAGATAAAGAGAAAAGAGACCATTCATTTCCACTGATGGTAGACAGATATGACAGTGGCAGCAGGAACCAATCACCCCAGAACCCAAGACACATCCAGACCTGGAGCAGCCGTTGCGGCCATCTGGGGAGTGAACCAATGGATGGAAGACCTCTCTCTCCTGTCCCCTCTCTCCTCTCCCCTCTCCTCTCTCCCTCTGGGAAGGCAGTGGAAAATGGCCCAAGAGCTTGTGTGTGTGTGTGTCCCTTCAACTCCTGTGAGAGACCAAGAGAGTTTGAGGCTGTTGGCTTTGTCCTGGGCCAGTCCTGGCTACTGTAGTTATTTGGGGAGTGAACCAGCAGATGGAAGCTCCCCCCTCTGCCATTCTGTCTTTCAAATAAATCTTTACAAAAAAAAGGGTGCTATATTCTAAAGAAAAATGTTTGCTTCCCAAACTTCTTTCAGTTTGTAGCACTGAACAACTGTACTGCAGGAAATCAATCCTGTTAAAAACATTAGCAAGCACTGACTTTATCTAACGGGGCTGTGATAATTACTGTAACATATTTATTCTGTAGTGACTGTAGTGATTAGCAAGGGCCCACTATGTATCATGCTCCATTCTAGGAGCTCCGGCTACACAGCAAAGACAACAAACTTCTTCATGATGCAAACAGCCTTTGGCAGGTTTTTCTCCTAGACAGGGAAAAGGTAAAAACATTCTTGTGGTACAAACTAGAAATATGGATTCGCTGAATGGGAGGGATAAAGAGCTTAATCTAAAAACCATTAGTTCATGAACTTGCTGGAAGATAGCCAACAATTTTGTAAAAGGTGATAAGCACTGAAGAAAGAAAAGTAATAACTGAAACTTTAAATTAACACAGTGTTTACCTCTGAATTCCTTCAAGAATGTCCTTCACAGCTGCCATTAACTTCTGAAGATAAAGAAATGCTTCTTCCAATGATGCTACCGTTGAAGTACTCAGAGCTGAATTTGAGCCCAGCCTTTGAAACACATCCATACTAACAAAGAACAAAAGAAAAGATACTCATGGATACATATGCACATTTATTGTGGTTCAAGTGTTTCTACTGCTAATGCAGAAAATAATTTATAATTCATCTCTCATAATGGCAACATGTGAAAATTAAAGCTAGCATTCATGCATAAGATCTAGGCCAGACAGTATACAGGTGTAATCTAAAACAATGCTAAAAAAGTGTGAATGATGCTTCATTCAAAGAGACTACAAGAGATGGAAGGAAGTAGTACTAACAACCTACATTCACAGAATTCAAGAATGTAAATATGAAGATAAACATTAGGTATCAGACTAGTTATCTACTGAACCTGGAAGTTTAGTCCAGTAATTCCTCCTCTAGAAATCTATCATAAAGAATGATTATTCATAATCAGGCAAAAAAAAAAGCTAATAATACCCTAAATGTCCAACAATATACAAACTGTTTAACAGTAAATGAGCCACTTGATGAAATAGAATATTATTAAAATGATGCTCATGCTATCTGTGAAATAGAAAAACAAAGGTATAGAAAATTTACTTATGTAACACGTAAGCAATCATTTAAAATAATCAAACATGTGGTAATGGTTTTGAACTGTAACCCCCACTCCCTACCACCATCACCAAAATTCACGTTCACCCACAGCCTCAGCATGTGACCTGATCTGAAGCAGGGTCTTTGTGGATGTAATAGGTTAAGCTAACATCAAGTCACATTAAGGCAGGAATTTTGTCTAACAGTTAAGTTGCCTGTGCCCCCTGCTAGAGTGCCCGGGCTCACCACCCAACTCTAGGTCATGCCTCCAGCTTCCTGGGAGGAAGCAGGTCATGGCTCTAGTACTTGGGTCCCTGCCACTCAGGGGGCAGATGTGGAATGAGCTCCCAGCTCCTGGTCCCCACGGGCACTTAGCGAGTGAGCCAGCTCAGGGGGCAGAGGTGGAATGAGTGCCCAGCGCCCAGCTCCTGGTCCCCACGGGCACTTAGGGAGTGAGCCAGCTCAGTGGAGCTCTCCCTATCTCAGATAAAACAGAACTCTCCTTTCTAAATGAAGTCACACTGGATCAGAGTGGGACTGCCATCTGTGAAGACAGCAGCGAGAGCTAACGCCTACAGGCAAGGACTGCTGGCAACCACGGGAAAGCGGAGGAAAGGCAGGGGACACGCCACGCCCTCTGAGAACTTCAAGAAGGAATCACTAGGCAGATCCCTGGCTTTCAGATTTTAAGCCTCAAGAACAGTGAGTGAATAAATTCATGCTGTTTTAAGTCACCTGGTTTGTGGCAATTAGTTATGGCGGCACTAGGAAAGCAACACAGATGGCCCCAAACACAGCTGGATGTACCCGACATCAGCAGCGCTTACTCACTGTGCTAGCCTTCAGCGAGCACGCGAGGGGACTTCCTCCCCCGCCTCAACAGTACTCTCCAAAGTATTCTTTTGGTTAATTGTGGCAAAATACACATTCACCATTTTTACCAAAAGGTAAAAAAGGCATTTTGCTTAATTACAGTTCCCACTGCAAACTCAGAGTACATGTTAAAAACTTATCTCAGAAATTTTACTGAGAAACAGCAGGAAAGATTTTTACCTTGAAGCATTAACAGTACCTAACACAGAAAAACACACACAAAAGCTTACCTGATGAGTCGTCCATTCACAGCTGATATCAGCCAGGGGCAGGAAGGTAGCATTCAAAGCCACGCACAAGCACTCCCAGAGTGTGGCAGAGGCACTGTGCGCAGGTCCTACCACATCACTCAACGAGCCTCTCCACACGAGAGGCCCACACACAATCACAGTGAAACAGCTCCACAACGGCTCCGATACCCACCCACGCTTGAGAAACAACGAAGGAGGCTTAAATAAATAGCATGGGCCGGGCAGTCGCAGCACTTTCTCTTACTGAAGGCCGCTGTGTAAAGTCTGTTATCCAGAAACTAAAAGGGGCTCTCCAGTATGCAACACAGAAGCATGTGCACTGAAAGTCAATTCTAAAATGCATAAAGTACCCAAACCTATCTTTTGATTCCATTTTCCACACATTTTCTGAAGTATTCTCATATTTAGGTAATGTCTCCTTAAGGCCTCACGTCTGAATCATCCATAAAGATTTTTTTAAAGACACTCTAGCAGCTTCCACCTCAGTCGCACTGAGTCAATTCCTAGGAACAGAGCCTAGGCATACTGATTTTTAAAACGCGTCAGGTAATTCTGACGTGCACCCCAATTTAAGAACTACTATTTCTAAGGCACCACACTTTGACAAAAAGCCCTAAATAAGATAATCTAGTACATTAAACCAACAACCCAAACCCAACTGTTCAATGAACAGTAGCAACAGAAACCTTTGAAAAAAGCAAGCTTGTAATTCTAGAATTAAAAGTTCCTGGAAGCTTGGTACCTGTTTTGACATATTGAAATCCAGACATTCTCTAGAACAGACCAGATTTCTTGATGCCTGCTAGGCTGGAGAAGATAGGAATCCGAGCAAACAGTGCTTTCTTGGCTAGGAGACTTCACCGAACAAGTATCTTCTTGGTTTTCATTCACTGTGTGTTCTGAAGAATTTGGCTTCGATGTTGTCTTGACCTGAGGAGAGAAGATGCAGCTAGTCTTTCACAAGTAAATAAGAAAAAGGGAATATTGACTGCACTTACAAAGGTTCTAGCTATCTGGGAGTTATAGAATATTCCCAAGAAAAGCATCAGAATTAGAAAACATTTTCCTTCTCCATCAAAATAAAAAATTATACTTCCAGTCTATTTATTATAGTGACTTGATTTCTTAATATGCCAACATCAAATTACAACTTTTTACAGATGTGAGTATTTCTACAGATATTATGGGACTTAATTAGCCAGAGAACTAACAACAGTCAAGCATCCATGCACCATAAAGGGTTGCTTAAAAAAAATTAAAAAAGCTAATTTAAACCTGACATCGTGGGCAATGGTTACCACCACTGAAGGCTTCTAACTTGGGTGGGGATACTGATGCGCCTAGAATTGCTTTCTGAAGACAAACTGCAACAACAAACTACAGGCAGGAAGACTGCTCAGAAGGCGACTGAAATAATCCAGGAGTCCTGAGAACTTCAATTACATATGAAAGACAACAGAATGGAAAAAAAAAGTATGCAGGAAATATTTTAAAAGTACTTGGCCTGAAGCGCCCACATCCCATATGGGTGCCGGTTCGAGACCCAGCTGCTCCTCTTCTGATCCAGCTCTCTGCTATGGCCTGGGAAAGCAGTGGAGGATGGCCTAAGTCCATGGGTCCCTGCACCCGCGTGGGAGGCCCAGAAGAAGCTCTTGGCTCCTGGCTTTGGATCGGCACAGCTCTGGCCATTATGGCCAACTGGGTAGTGAACCAGCGGATGGAAGACCTCTCTCTGTCTCTGCCTCTCCTCTCTCTGTGTAACTCTTTCAAATAAATAAATAAATAAATCTTTAATTAAAAAAAAAAGTACTTGGCCAAGTACTATATTCAGGAAGTGAGGGAGATCTTTAGATTTTTCTTAACCTAGATACCTGGGAGAATAAAGCTACAACCACCAGAGAAATATAAACACAATTTTATTTACCAGTCAAACATAAAAACACTTGGAAGCAGCATGTCCCAGACATGTGTGATGCTATTTTATTGTGAACATTCACTTTGATTTTAAACCAGCACATTAAGGTTTTGCATTGCTGAGGGATAACAATCTTAAAACAACATAATAATATGAGATATTATATCTTAAAACAGCAATAAGTCATTTATTGTGCAATTTGTCTATGTCTCCAAACTTTATGGCCTCCTGAGGTAAAGCCAAGAAAGGCTGCTTACAGAGGAGAAAAAGGAGAACAGAGTACAAGTTGCCTTTTTTAAGTATATGCTGCCTGTGAGGTATCAAGATCACCCAGGTGAACGCAGATCTAACAGTAAGCAGACGCGCAGAGCTGAAGCCAAGCCTCGGAAGCACTGAGACTGCTGAGGGAGAAGACAGCATACGGGTAAGGCCAGAAACGTGGGGACCTGCCGGGGAAGACGGGCACAAGTGCACGATGGCAGTGGGCGCTGAGCGAGAGGGCCTCCAGGAGGGCGACAGACAACATCAATGCTAAGAGCGGGGAGAGAGGGTGGCCTCCCCGTCAGGACGGCATGGACCACCTGGGGTCTGGCCCGAGTGTGGAGACAGCACTCCCCCTTGCCGTGTGCCACCACAGACAGGGAAGGGAGGGATTAGGACAGAGCATCTTCAGGGAAACACGCTTCTGCCCTTCCCACCAGGCCCGATTTTATGCATCTTTCATACACAACAGCACAGACTTGGCCGTTTGGTATCTGAACCAGTCAAAGCAGGAGGCACTGTGGGAGGCAGACGACTGTCTGCAACAGGAACTAAGAGCTGGGAGCCCAATGCCAAAGAAGAGACCAAAGCAGAAATTGGCAGCCCACTTGCCAATTACAGAGAAAGGGAAAAATTGTCCCCATGTCCCAGTGGCTCCTGGGAGTGCTGACACTGTTCAAAATGGTGACCCTGAGTCATTAAGAAAATATTTTACTCAGTTTGAGAAGCACCATGCTTGCTAAATTATGCTCAAATGAGATTTCTAATATTAACAGCGATAATATTCACTGAGCATCTTTTAATGTACAGGAACTTTCTAAGAATTTTCTGTGTATTGGCTCACTGAATCTGCACAACCACCCTATGGAGCAGATACGTGAGTATCACAGTGTCCCCTTTCCCTCTGCTGGGGTGGAAGAAAACACAGGTGAGTCCTCCCATTTTTGTCTGTTCACATTAAGTTATGAACTTAATAAATACACATGAATGGAAAGACATTTATGCCCTGTGATAATCTGTTTTAATCACCATATACATTTTAAATATGTGTCTACTGGCTTATTTGAAAAGCAGAAACAGAGTATCCATCTCCTGGTTCACTCTCCAAATGCCCACAATGGCTGGTGGTTGGCCAGGCCAAAGTGGGGAATCAGAAACTCAATCCAGGTCTCTTAGATGGGTGGCAGGAACTCACTCTTGAGCCAACACCATTGCCTCCCAGGGTCTGCATTAGCAGGAAGCTAAAGTCAGGAGCTGGAGCTGGTATTGCAATGTGTGCTATCGGCATTGGTATTTAGTAGCAACTACCTTGCCAAATACCCACCCATCACATACACTCAAAATAAAGGCCAGGGCAGGTGTTGTGGCACAGTGGGCATCCCATAGCACAGGTGCTGGTTCACGTGCCAGCTGCTTCGTTTCCAATTCAACTTCTTGCTGATGCACCCTGAGAGGCAGCAGATGATGGCCCAGCAACGGGGTCTACAAGCCATGTGGGAGACCCAGATGGCGCTCTGGGCTCCTGGCTTCAGCCTGGCCCAGTCCTGGCTATTGTGGGCATCTGGGGAGTGAATCAGCAGATGGAAGAATCTCTCCTTCTCTCTCTCAGCTTTTCAAGTATATAAAAGTAAATATTGAAAAGTAAGTAAGTAAAATAAAGACCAGCTTTCACCTGAAGCTCTCTAACAGAAGTGTATATGACTAAACAGGCAGACACTCCCTCTGTGCTTGGCACTAAGGTCTCTACAGATATTAACCTGTCTCCTCCTCATGACGAGTTGAAGGCAGGGATCATTATCATACTAACTGTACAAGAGAGAGGATTAAGGTTCAGAAAATTGAAGTAACTAGAGTTAGAAACCCAAGTCAGGACCCTGAAGCACGCAAGTCTAAAGCTGATAAACAAGACTGTCTGCATTCTATCATGTTGGTGTGGCAAACCTACTGGGGGGCAAGGAGTGTGAATGGTTCATAAAATAAAAATGTATATATCTGCTTCCTGTTTTCACCCCACTTATGAATACAAAAGAATCTAGAAAATGATAGTGCTGGTTTACCTTTCCATGTGGTTTCTAAGGAGCCTTTCAGAAACAAGCAAATAATGAATAGTCCAGGGGCCGGTGTTGTGGTGTAATGCCAGCATCCCATATGGGCACTGGCTTGAGCCCAGCTGCTCCGCTTCTGATCCAGCTTCCTGCTGATGCACCTGGGAAAGCAGCAGAGGATGACCCAAGTCTTTGGGCCCCTGCACACACGTGGAAGGAGACAACTGGCTCCTAGCTTCAGCCTGCCCTATCCCCAGCTGTTGTGGCCATTTGGGGAGTGAACCAGCAGATGGAATCAATCAATCAATCTCCCCCTCACCTCTTTCAAATAAATAAATGAATAAAAATATGAAAAAAATGAGTAGTTCTCTTTTCCTTGTTTTCTACACTTGATAAATAATGGATTTTATAGCTACTAAATTGAGATACCCTATCTTTGAAGGTTATTTATTGCTCAAATTAATGAGACATTACTAAATATATAACACATGTATAAAATCTAATGCATTGTACCAAACTGTTGAAAGCTTTTTTGTCAAAGACCAAGCTAAATCACAATAATCCTGAGTTATTTAGACAATGAACACCACAGAAAAAACACTTCAGAGCTCCAGAGCTGGAAACAAAGCAGGCTCTTTCACACTAAGGCTTCATGCTGGGGGCAAAGAGCTAATGAGGATACTGGATTCCGTGCCACTCACATTCAAGAACCTTTTGCTAATGTAGCAACTGCAAAGTCAAGATCTAGTGATAAATAACTACGTAACAATTCAATAGTTCTAAGTATGCAGTGGGAAACCAAACAGCAGGAATACCTTTATCAGAAAAATACCACTAAATGTCAACATCACATTTTCAGGGAACCTCCATCTTTTGGTTTCCAATAGATGGAAAGAACTGAAAACTTAAATTTAACTCACTGTTAAATTTAAATATTAAAATAATTTTCAAAATTATTATATTTTGTCTCAATCAATCCTAAATTTTATTTTATTCTCAACAATCTTAAAGCAAATAAAGTTAAGCCCATAAGTATACTGGAACTCTCCATCTCATTCACTACTTCATTTAACTAAAGATACTGCACAGGACTCAACTATGGGGCGGGAATTAGGTAACATATCTCTTCCAACACAATCCTAATACAGCGCTCAAGCCCCTACTAAGGAGCTCTGTAAGTCACACTTGCCACTAAAAACAAAAACTTCCAATGTTTCGGACATCTCAAACCAAAGATCATTTCATCCCTTTGTCAATTCCTTCCTCAGGAATGATCACGTATTTTCTCTCTTCCCATGGACTCAGAGGATGCAGGATGCTAAAATATCCACTCCCCCATTTCTTTCCCTTCCTGAACAATGCCCACATGTATGTGTGTTTTCCTCACCTTTAAGTAAACTTTATCACTTTGTAAGTAAAAAAATAAAACATGAATTATGTATTTCCTGCTGCTATATAAAAAAGATACACCTTTTACTTCACAAGGTAGTCTCTTAGCAAGTAGGTTCTTTTCTCACCAACCATGATGAAGGTTAGTTAGTGTCATCGAATCCTTGGCTGACTTCATAGCTAGGAGCCCTATCTGACCACGAAAAGATCAATGAGGAAAACCTGGCCAATTCTGTGCCTTCGCGAAAAAAAGAACACGTTTTCTCTATTAAAGTCCCATAATACCTCCTCTAGTAATAGTGACACTGAGGTATTTTGAGCAGTTTCTGTCACATAAAGCTCCCAGCATTTTCTGCAACTGAAATTAGACTTTACAAATAAAGTATTACTGGGGACAAAATTCACATGTCAGTTTAGAAAGGGTAAAAAGGAAACAGTGTTAGGATGATGTTTCACATGGGGAAACATGTTTAACAAACAGGTCAAATGGTTACATCTGGGGGAGGCACTGTGGTGCAGTGGGCTAAGCCACCGCTTAGACGCTGGCATCCCGGACTGGAGCGCTAGGAGTCCCTGCGGCTTCACTCCAACGCAGCCTCCTGCTAATGTGCCTTGGAGCTCCTGGCTTCAGCCTGGCGCCCACACTTGGCTGTGGTGGCCATTTAGGGACTGAACCAGCAGATGGAAGATGCCTGCTCTCCTTTTCTCTGTCAGTCTTTCATTTAAATACACGTTTTTTAAAATGGTGAAGCTTAGGAGCTGGTGTTGTGGTGCAGAGGTTGAAGCTGCCTCCAGTGATGCCAGCATCCCATACGGGTGCCAGTTTGTGTCCCGGCTGCTCCACGTCTGATCCAGCTCCTTAATAACGGCCTAGGAAAACAGTGGGAGACGGATCAAGTGTTTGGGCCCTTCCACCCACATGGAAGACACGAATGCAACTCCAGGCTCCTGGCTTCAGTTTGACTCAGCCTTAGCCATCGCAGCTACCTGGAGAGTGAACCAGTGGATGGAAGATACCCTCCTCTCACCCCCACTTTCTGTAACTCTTTCAAATAAATAAATATTTTTAATAACTAAATACATGGCAAAGCTTAAATCAGGTTTACAGATGAGATACTTGTATCACTTCATGTTAATGTCCTGATTAACAGTACTGTAGTTCTAAATGATTTTTTTATGGAAATATTTGGGAATAAAAGGAGTATTGTATCAGTGATTTACTCTCAAATAGCTTAAGAAAACACTATGGATAAACAGGTAAACAGGTGGAAAGATAATAAAACAAATATAAAAAAATTTGAGGACTCAGTAAAGGTTATACACGTACATAAAAATTCTTTGTGTTCTTGCAACTTTTTCATAAAGTTTAAAGTCATTTTTTTAAAGATTTATTTATTTGAAAAGCAGAGTTAGAGGGAGAGAAAGTGACAGTGACAGTGACAGTGACAGGGACAGAGAGATCTTCCATCTGCTGGTTCACTCCTCAAGTGGCTGCAATACCTAGAAGCCTGGAACTCCAGCCAGGTCTCCCACGTGGGTAGCAGGGCCAGGTAATTGAACCATCTTCCACTGCTTTTCCAGGTGCATTAGCAGGGGGCTGGATCAGAAGTGGAGTAGCTGGGACTTGAACAGGAGCCCATTATGGGTAATCCACTATACCACAACACCAGCCCCAAGTTTGAAGATACCTTAAAATAAAAAAATCAAACAAGAACAACATTACTGGGCAACACTGCCTAAAAAATTTGATTCAACAAGGCTTTAGACAGCTTGGCATCTGCATGTTTAAAAAACAAATTCTAAGTGGTTTTGTTGGATGTGAGGCCCACTGGCCTAGCTAGGGTACGAGAACAACACATAGCCTTCTATACCTAAATGAAATAATATAAAATCCAGCAACTGTTGTGACCCTACTTCCATAAAGGGATGTGTGTGTGTGTGTGTGTGTGTGTGTGTTTTAAAGACTGATTTATTTATTTGAAAGGCAGAAGTTACAGAAAGAGAGAGCGAGCAATCCTCCATCCACTGATTCACTCACCTCCCAAATCACAACAGCCGGGGCTGGGCCAGTCAGAAGCTGGGAGCCAGGAGCTTCTTCTGGGTCTCCCAAGTGGGTGCAGGGGCCCAAGGACTTAGCCCATCTTCCGCTGCTTTCCCAGACCAATAGCAGGGAGCTTAATCAGAAGTGGAACAGCTGGAACTCAAACTCACACCCATATGGGATGCCAGAGTCGCAGGTGGCAGCTTTATCCACTGCACCACGACACCAGCCCTGGGGTGTGTGTTTCATAACTCGGGATAAGAGCTGCTTATTTTCCATTTAATTCACTAAGCATTTGCTGAGTGCTTTCAGTGTGTTAGAACAAGCTAGAATCAGACTATCCTTGACCTGACGTGTCCGCTGACTACACTTTAGGACGCGATTAGCTTGTCTAAGAGACATTCCGAAGGTATCTTACCTCTGCAAATGTCTGGAGCAGCTTGTCCACTTCAGCAAAGGCCCGTGGAAGAACACCATCGTAATCTGACCTTGTACTAAAAGCATGTAACAAACTCTTAGAATCCTGAAGCAGGAACTTCACTGTTGTAAAATCCACTGTGTTATTATTAGCTGGTAACAGGAAATTAGGAAGAAAAATAAGAATGAGCATACAACATGAGCATGTCTTTAGAACACTAATTAATTGAAATGTACAAACAGTACACATATAAACATACATGCCACTCCTAATTTTTCCCTCTGGAGTCAAAAACAACAATTAAACAGACTTAAATTACAACTAAACCCTTAAAGACAAAGTCCTTCCAACTGATCCTGGTATTCTGTTTTCTGGTCTCAGAAGTTCCCACAAAATGGTCAACTTCAAAAGTAACTTTTTTGCTTTCAACTTTAAAAGCAAATTAAATAATACTTTTCAGAAAAGATAACTTTCAAAGTTGAGGGTGTTTCACATGCAGATTACTATGGAGGCGTCAGGTTAGTCACATATCAGTGGCAATCATATATGTGGTACATCACATAATCAGTGCAGGCATCATGTAATGATTTGCCTTCAATTCCATTAAAAATATTAGATTTATTGGAAATGTGTGATCTTTTTGTACAAAACTTGAGCCACAAATAAACAATGACCACAGTGAAAAGACAAGCTAGCAGATGTTCTTATAAATCATAGAACATCTAGAAATAAGAAATAAAGAGTATCAAATTATATTGATCCTATTATACTCTGAAACATCAGCAAGGTCTCTCACTGGCACTATACTCGTTAGAAAAAATTAAGAGTCCCTCCGTATCACTTACACAGGAATTTGCTTGTGAAATCCTGAAGGGTGAAATGAAATTCAAAAGATTAATTGTAGTAACAATTTAGTAATTGAATCCGCGATATTCAGGGACTCTAATGGGATCATCACAGCAGCCAAGCCTAGCAGCGTAATTCCTTACAGGAACGCTTTCAGCTCATCTCGAAGCCAAGACTAGGCTAAACGCCTGTGGGGAGAAGGCAGCTGGGGGATCCACAGAGGTCACGGACCCCAAGAGCATGTGGAGTGTCCACGCAACATGTAACTGGACACAGCTTCTTCTAAGGGCACCCTCTGGGTAAGAGGGCTTATATCCCTGAATTAATCATCTGGTCTCCATCACAAAAATTAACTTAAGATTAGCAGAAAAAGGGAAATGACAATGATAAACTCAGATACAGGCACAACAAGAAAAGAAATCTACATTTATACAATAGCTTCCTGCTCAATTAAGGCCAATAAATAAAGTTAATATATATAACAAAAATCACAAAAAGTTATTAGTAATTTTCTACACAATTGTCTGTGAATAAGGATATGTGTTTGGTATACTGAAATCAAACACAGAGCTGAGGATTTTACACTAGATAATGAACAGAGAGTGGGCATTCAGTCTAGCTGTTTAGACATCAGCATTCTACAATGCATCCCATATCAGAGTACTCGGGTTCGATACCCAGCCCCAGCTCCTGACTTCAGCCTCCTGCCAATGCAGACCCTGAGAGGCAAAATTGACGCCACAAGTAATTGGGTTGCCACCCACATGGGGAACCTGAATTGCGGTCCCAGCTTCAGCCCTGGCCCAGACCTGGTCACTGCAGACATCTGGGGAGTGAACCAGCTGATGAGAGCTCTCTACAGCCCTCTTTTTCCCTCTCTCTGCCTCTTAAATAAATAAAATTTTAAAAAATTATTTTAGAGGTGGAAATACTGTTATAAGCCCATTACATACTCTTAGGAAGTAACTAAACATTACCTATCAGGTTCTTCTAGATCAAGGACCAAAAAATTATGCACAAAATGATGGCAAACTTTCAGCAGAAGGCACATTTTCACCTTTATCCCTCTCGCCTGTCAGAGCAAAACACTACCTACCTCTGAAAAAACAAATGAAACATGGGAACTGGACATCCCATTTCTAAACATAACCTTGTTCAAGATTACACACAGTTAAAAGAATAAACTAAATTATGCTCCGAGAAGACAGGGAAATATTTCCACAAGTTGTGTACAACAGCCTTGAGGACATGCCCAGTGTGCTGTTTGCTGTCTGTTACATAACAACACCCGTAACAAATAACTTCTATGGTTAAAGGCACTGACAGGTAAATCTTTAAAAAAACACTAACTTTCAGGGCTGGCACTGTGGCGCAGCGGGTTAACGCCCTGGCTTGAAGCACCGGCATCCCATGTGGACTCCTGCTGGAGACCTAGCTGCTCCACTTCTGATCCAGCTCTCTGCTATGGCCTGGAGAGCAGTGGATGATGGCCCAAGTCATTGGGCCCCTGCACCCACGTGGGAGACCTGGAAGAAGCTCCTGGCTCCTGGCTTTGGATCCGTGCAGCACCAGCCATTGAAGGCAATTGGGGAGTGAACCATCAGACGGAAGACCTCTCTCTCTCTCTGCCTCTCCTCTCTCTGTGTAACTCTGACTTTCAAATAAATAAATAAATCTTTAAAAAAAATAACTTTTAAAAATAGCTATTCATCAAACAGCTACCATGGATAAGACATCAGAGACCGACCAGGAGCTCAGCATCCTCTAGAGGGCACTTCTAAAGCTATGAACAATCTTTGGAGCTAAAATGTCACAAAAGAGAATGAGGTACATCTACCACAGGGCATGCTCCCATCACCCTCCCTAAACTTTTATTTATTTGGTTTACTTGGAAGGCAGAGAAATATTCACTCCCCAAACGCCTACAACAGCCAGCACTAGGCCAGGCCAGAGCTAGGAACAGAACTCACTCTGGGTGGGTTGCAGGGACTCAAGCAGTTGAGCCATCATGTGCTATCTCCCTGGGTATGCATCAGCAGGAAGCTGGATCAGAGGCAGAGTGGCCCAGGCACAAACCAGGTCCTCCAATATGGGAGGTGGGCATCCAAAGCAGCAACTTCAATGCTGTGCCAAACGTCTGCCCAAGCAGAGAATCTTTCTTTTTCAAATCCTACATGGACTATACATATATCAACAGATGTTTTTAAAAAGTTGCTCTGTGAAAGTTAGGGTCAAGGCACCACCTACTAAGCTCTCCACTAACCTTTCCACACCCCTCCTGTGCACACAGTACTTTAGGAAACCTAAGGTTCAGTTCGGCGTGGTCAACAATCCACCGAGTGGTTCGCTATTATCTCGTCAAGTTCTAAATTCCACTATGCACCAAAGCCAACGGTTTCCTTTTCCTTGTCCAAATTTAATTTAGAGAGAACGCTTGATACATAATTTTAAAAATTAGTACATAAAATACACTCAAAGTTTGTGTGTTATACACAGTGAGAAATGAAAACTATATAATTTTATTTGCAAACCCAAACAGACTATAAAATATGGTCTTAGGGAGCCAGTACTGTGACGTAGCAGGTAAAGCTGCCACCTGCAGTGCCAGCTTCCCATATGGGCGCCAGTTCAAGACCTGGCTGCTCCGCTTCCAATCCAGCTCCCTGCTGTGGCCTAGGAAAGCAGAAGATGGCCCAAGTCCTTAGGTCCTTGCACCCGTGTGGGAGACCTGTGTGGGAAGAAGCTCCTGGCTGTGGCTTTGGATTGGCCCAGCTCCAGCCATGGCAGAGTGAGCCAGTGTATGGAGGATAACTCTCTCTGCCTCTCTCCAGCTCTGCCTTTCAAATAAATAAATAAATCTTAAAAAAAAAAAAAAAAAAGAAGTTAGAATCATACAACCTTACTCTTAAAAAAAAAACCACAGTTTTGAGTTTTCAAAGTTGACACTGAAAACGATCTATTCACAATACTAGGCACATCAACAACAGCACCATTCACAGTCACAGCTCCATGAGCAGCATTCAGACGCACAGTCTTACTTCAGGAATCAGAGTAGGGATGATTAACCACTAACTGACAATGCTTTCCTCATTCATCTCCACATCCTATGGAATATATCTGCTAGTCCGACTTAATTCTTTAACGCAATGCTGCTAAGAAAAAAATAAAAGATCCATACCTTTACAGAGATTTTCGTATACGCTCTCAATAGTTAAAAGCAAATTCTTTTCCATAATTAATCCAAATACAGCCAACCAATGTTTTTTAAAGCATCGCAATAAATGTATTAGCGTCCACGGCGGTTTCACGTACAGTATCTAGAGAGTTTTCAGAAAAAATTAGCATCTGTGGATTTATTCTTGCTATTATTTAAAAGTATTTAGGAGCAGGCATTCAGAGCAGCAGGTAAGAAGTCACTTGGGACGGCCATACCCCAAGTCAGACTGCTTGGGTTTGTGTCCCAATTCTGCTCCTATTCCAACTTCAGATGTACACACTGGGAGGCAGCAGGAGGCTCAAGGAGTTGGGTCCCAGCCACCCACTGAAAGACCCACACAGAGGTCCCAGCCCACACCTTCAGCCTGGCCCAACCCTGGCTGCTGCACGCATCTGGAGAGTAGCAGTGAACAGAAGATCTGTCTCTGTCTCTCGCTCTTTCTTCTTTTCAATTAAAAGAAGATAAATAAAATTCAAAGTACCTATTTAGGAATTCCTACATATATTAATGTGAAAGGTAGTTAAAATTCTTTTAAAAGATCTTTTATTAAAAGCCAATTATAATTTTAGATACTAATTCCACTGCATATTGCTTTTATGAAAGTTGTATAGCATTAAACTTTACAGTTTTCAAATTACACATACAAAAATAAAGATCAGAAAGGAAAAAAATTTTTTTAAAGATTTTATTTATTTACTTGAGAGGTGGAGTTACAGAGAGAGGGAGAGACGAAGAGAAAGGTCTTCCATCCGCCGGTTCACTCCCCAAATGGCCACAGTGGCCAAAGCTGGGCCAGTCTGGAGCCAGGAGCCAGGAGCCTCTTCTGGGTCTCCCATGTGGAGGGAGCCTAAGCACTTAGGCCATCTTCCACTGCTTCCAGGCCATAAGCAGAGAGCTAGATCAGAAGAGGAACAGACGGGACCTGAACTGGCGCCCTTATGAGACACCAGTACCATAGGCAGAAGCTTAGCCTACTATGCCACAGAGCCAGCGCAGGAAAAAGTTTTAATCAGCAAAGTTTTTCAATCCACTTTTTAACCTGGTAATCTCTATGACAAAATCAATCTAATTATTTTAAATAACTGGGGAAAATCTATCTAGAAAAAAATTGTCAAATATAACTGCTTCAATCTTACAAAGCTATGTTTATAAAGATCTACAAAGAAAAATAAAAAATAAGCCATGTTTATAAAGAAAATTGATCATTTAGTTCTATTAATACTATTTTAATTATTTGTCTTTCTCCTATAAATATTCAATTTAAATCAATTCTCACAGTATCTTCTGATCATTCTTCATCATCTTGGTTGAACACTCCAAAAATGTAACCAAGGGGCTGATGCTGTGGTGCAGGGGGTTCAACTGCTGCCTGCGATGCCAGCATCCCTACTGGAGTACTGGTTCCAGTCTCAGCTGCCTGGCTTTCAACTGAGCTCTCTGCTATTGCACCTGGGAAAGCAGCAAAAGATGGCCCCTGCCATCCACGTAGGAGACCCCGATGGAGTTCCAGGCCCAGGCTTTGGCCTGGCCCAGCCATTTGGGGAGTGAACTAATGAATAGAAGATCTTTTTCTCTGCATCACTGCACCTCTGTTACTCTGGCTTTCAAATAAGTAATAAAAAAATATACATATCATCCACAAAATCTAAAAATATGTATATGTAATCAAGCAGCAAACTCACTGTATTAGCAAATGTTAGAATCTCACTAAAGAGCTGGGATGGACAGAAGCTAACTGATGGAGCAAAACGTTTCTCCTAACTATAAACATGAACAGCAAGCAAACACTAAACAGAACTTTTAGGACCACTTTTGCTAAAGTTGACTGCAGAAAATACACACATCTAAAGAAAATTCAAAATATGTTGTTAATATGATCAAATTACGCTGGTTCTCACAGTTACGGGCACAAACCAAAATACACACTTCTTGAATCCACAGATGAATACATTTAGCTTGGGGAAATTTCTTATATTAGACATTTTGACAGTACTCAAACTAAACAGGAGCAACTTTTCTGAATTCCATTCAAGCTCCATGGTAAAAGCATTGTCCTGCCCATTAAGAAATATCTATCATCTACCTAAAAGTTTGTTCAGAACCTTGAAGAAAAAGTTTAATGTGATACATATTACAATGTTTATGTTCTTAAACAATTATTTAAGATAACAAAATCAATGAAGAAGAAATTTTCAACTAAGAGTTGAACTAATCACCTCCATCCAGAGGTTTCCAAAAGCGATTTTCATCTCTGTTTCTAATATTGAAGACAAAGCCGTTCCAAGAGACTTTTCAAGATCAGATATGATGCTCTCCAGCAGAATGGACAGTCCAGAATTCGCGGCTTCTTCCTCATGGCTCCCTTCCAACAGTGCTGCTTCTTTAAAACAAATCGGTAACAGGCTTTGTTAGGGCTCTAAAAGTAAATGTTATACATATATAATAAGTATTTGGCCATATATATAAATGTGTTATATATAATTAATCTTCGAATTACTTAGAAGAGAGAGGTAGTTTATTTTTAAAATAGTCTCTACTATAGTGGTTTTAGACCTCATATAATCAGGGCAGAGGCCCGGTACAGCAGTTAAGATACCACTGGGTGCCTGCATCCCATACTGGCATGCCTGGGCTCAAGTCCTGACTCCACTCCCAATTTCAGCTTCCTCCTAGTGTATACCTTGGGAGTTTGGTCTCTGCCACCCACAAGGGAGACTTGGAAGGAATTCTCATCTCCCAGCATTGGCTACAGCCCAGCCCCAGCTATTGTGGGCCTTTGGAGAGTGAACCAGTAGATGGTAGCTCTCAAAAAAAAAAAAAAAAAAAAAAAAAAATCCAAATAAATAAAATGACACTAACGTAAAGGGCAAACTAAAAATATGCTACCCCTGAAAAAACTGTAAACCATAATATTCTATTACTCCTTTCCAATGTCATTGTGCATTTTATAATAAACAACATGCTATTTCCAAAAAGCGCCAATAAGCAGTATGTATGTACATATCAGTATTTATAGAAGTACAAAGAAAAAGTAAATACGTATTAGAGACTTCAATAACTATTTTCCCCATGGAATGAAAAGATGGGATATCCTTATAAATGATGTCAGACTTAATATACTATTCCATCAAACATCAAGCTACTGAAAAGACTATTCTGCTGGAAAATGAGATAACAGTATTGCCTTTTAATTATCTGTATAAAATTTAAAAGAGGAAAATCATTCCTAATGTTCTGTTTCTCCATTAACTGAATTTTTACTATATTGAAAGAAGTGGCTGGCACCGCGGCCCAATAGGCTAATCCTCCGCCTGCAGCGCCAGCACACCGGGTTCTAGTCCTGGTCGGGATGCCGGATTCTGTCCCAGTTGCCCCTCTTCCAGGCCAGCTCTCTGCTATGGCCCAGGAGTGCAGTGGAGGATGGCCCAACTCCTTGGGCCCTGCACCTGGCTCCTGGCTTCGGTGGCCATTGGAGGGTGAACCAACGGCAAAAGGAAGACCTTTCTCTCTGTCCCTCTCTCTCACTGTCTACTCTGCCTGTCAAAAAAAAAAAAAAGAAGCTATGAAGCTAATTTTCAAAAAAGACTAAAATATTCTTTCTACTTCAAATGTATATCTCCTATAGTTAATACTACTTTAAAAGGTGTTCTCTACAAAGCACAAAATAGCATGCACACAGCGATTACGAATATGGAAAAATGTGTACGAAATACTAATAAACGAATAAATCCCTAATGTTACAAAACACAGTGGAGAGCCTTTGGCTTACAACAAGCCAGTCTGTACTGCATGAACAAACAGGAAAGAAGCGTGACGTCTTCAATCATGAAGACTCTCAAAGCAGCAGCAATGCTGATCACCTTGATTGGATCAGTACAGACTGCACACATGCACCAATATGTCACACTGTAGCCCGTAAATTCATACATCATAAATAGTGAAAAGTTAAATTCATAAAAGAACACATAGAAGGCAATATTATTCATTAGATTTTCTTTTGGATTATCATTTTCATTTAATTCTAAAATTTACGTGCTGGAAAATACTCCCAACATGATTTTTTTTTAATTTATAAGATTGAAATTTATTAATTACAGATGCCATCAACAATCTTAATGCATAAAATGAGGTATATTTCTAATTATTCACAGTAAGAATACTACCTGCTTTCAACTGTTGCTTAGAAACACAAGGCTGATGACACACATCTGTGTTCTGAGACAAGTTCAATAACTCTGCACTCAATTCTTCTTTACTGAGTGACTTCACACCACTTATTAGGCCTTTGTTTCTTAAATTTCTATCATCCCTAAGATGGGGGTTAGGAGGAAAAAATATTTTTTTATAAGATAAACCAAATGGCAACTCAAAAACACGGGATCTGGTCCAGCGTTGGTGACTATTGGCATACGACAAAGGATCACATTTTTTAAAAATATGAAGATAAAGGACTGTATGTAAAGTCACATTTCATGAGCTTTAGGTTACAATAATAATAATAATTTATCTGCTGAGTGTTTCCCTGGTCTCAAGCGCCTTGCTAAGTTCTTGGTTAGTCTTCACAATCCGTCTCTGAGATAGGAGTGGTACTCATTTCACAGATAGGAAACTGAGGGGTACAGAGGGTACATGACTTACCTAAATTATAATAACCCAAAGAGAAATAAACAGAGTCCTAAAACAAGCAATAACTTACACAGAACAATTACCAACATACTCAGAGTGTGCAGAAACCAAGTAATATGAATTTGTATTTGCTCAAAGAGCAAGACAGTCCATGAGGCCAGGTAATGGGGTCACAGAGAAAGACAAAAGCATTAGTAAATGGGAAAACACTTAATGACGTCAATGGGGAAGTGGTCTGACCAGATCTGCATTTATTAAATTGTTCTGGAGCCCAGCCGACTTCCAGCTTCTGCTAGGGGCAGAGTTGCTTGGTCAGACTAACCTTCCTACAGATGAGAATTTATAAAATCTGAACAAAAAAGGAAATTAATTATTTGAAGGTATTAGTGAGCATTAAATTGGAAACAGAACTAGTGAGAGGGGAGTCTGCAAGACATAGAAATTGCACTTGTGAGAGCTACAAGTTTCTATCTTTTGGCCTGAAGGCATTTCCCAATTCATCAATGGCTTAGGAACACAGAACCATGGTCTCAGTGGCTTGAAATGTAGAGAACTGTGTTTAAGAATGACCTGAGGGAAACTGAAGGGAAGAACTCAGAGCAAGTAAGCCCCAAAATCTCCACATAAATTCTGACCAGCAGAAACATCACACTGCTATGAGAAAGCAATCAACACAATCAGACTCGGATGCAGCACAGACGCTGAAGCTGCAGAGAATTTAAAATAATTTTGATTAACAAGTTAAAGGCTCTAATGGAAAAAGTCAATAGAATGAAAAGGCAGATCGTTTCAGCAGACATGAAAACCCTAAGAATGAAGTAGACATGCTAGCAACAGAAAAACAGCAACAGAAGTGAAGAATGCTTCTGATAGGCTTGTCCAAAGGCTCATCAAAGAGGAGGGGAAAAGAGATGAGAAAACAATCAACAAAATTGAAGACAGGTCAAAAGAAACCACTCGGGGCTGGCGCTTTGGCACAGCGGGTAAATCCGCCACCTGCAATATGACATCCCATGTGGGCTCTGGTTTGAGTCCCAGCTGCTCTGCTTCTGATCCAGCTCCTTGCTAATGCACCTGGGAAAGCAGTGGAGTATGACCTAAGTCCTTGAGCCCCTGCACCTGCGTTGGAGACCCAGACAATCCTGGCTCCTGGTTTCAGATCAGCTCAGCTCCAGCTACAGCAGCCATCTGGGGAGTGAACCAGTGGATGGAAGACCTCTCTCTTTCTTTCACTGTCACTCTCTCACTCTCTTTCTGTCTCTACCTCTGTCTGTAACTCTTTCAAAATAAATAAAATAAATCTTTAAAAGAAAAAAAAGACTAGATCTCTTTAAAAAATATCACTTAAACTGAAACGAGAGAATGAATGTTTTTTTTAAAATACATCCCAGAGCTGTGGAACTATATATATATATATGTATATATATACACACACACACATATACTGTTGTATGAGCCTTATTCAGCATTGTCAAGCAGTATATTATTTGAAGGCAGACCAATACCAAGTAAAAAATGAGTATTTTAAACGCCAGGGCAACCCCAAGAAATTTTTTCAAAAAGGTATAAATAATCAATAATGGAGATGAAACACTGTAGAACAGAAGTAGCCAATAATGGAGATAACACTGTAGAACAGAAGTAACAAGCAGAAAGTGACTAGAAAAATGGCAGCTGTCAATCCAGCCGATTAGGTGAGTGTGGTCTACATTCGCCAATGAAAAGACAGAAATGATTAGACTGCACAAAGAGAACTAACTATATGTTATCTGCAAAACTTAAATATTAAGACATAGATTAAAAGCAAAAGGATGAAAAACAATATACCACATAAGTACTAAACAAATGAAAGCTGGAATAGTTACATCAATACTTGACAAAGGAGACTTCAGAACCTGGAATATCACCAGGAACAAATAAGGTCATGCTATCGTTTGAATATGATTTGGTCCCAAACTCATGCATTTAATCCCCAAAGTCATAAATTAATGGTACAAAGAGGGTAGAAACCTAATCCAATTATGGGGTTTAGGAGGTGAGGTGCAGTAGGAGGTCCCTACTTCACAGTGGATGTGTTTTTATAAAAGCCTGAATTGGGCCCAGACATTTCACTGTTTCCTTGCCCATCATGTGACCCTAAGCCTCCACACATCAGATGCCAGACCATTGCACCTGCTTGATCTCAGACTGTGAACCCAGGGAACCTGGAGCCAAAATAAATCTTCTTCCTTTATAAAACTAGGGTACCACAAATATTTAATAATACAGACAAAAAGCTGACCAGTAAAGAACATTATACAATGATAAAGGGGGTCAATTCTACAAGAAGACATTTTTTTTTTTAAAGATTTGTTTTATTTATTTGAAAGAGTTAGAGAGGTAGAGACAGAGAGGTCTTCCATCCGCTGGTTCACTCCCCAACTGGCCACAATGGCCGGAGCTGTGCTGATCAGAAGCCAGGAGCCAGGAGCTTCTTCCAGGTCTCCCATGCAGGTGCAGGGGCCTAAGGACTTGGGCCATCTTCTACTGCTTTCCCAGGCCATAGCAGAGAGCTGGATCGGAAGAGGAGCAGCCAGGACTAGAACCGGCACCCAAATGGGATGCCGGCGCTTCAGATCAGGACTTTAACCTGCTGCGGTACAGTGCTGGCCCCCAAGAAGACATCCTAAACAATCCTAAGTGTGTATGCACCTCACTACAAGTTTCTATTTTTTGCCTCAAAGCATTCCCACGATTCATCAACATCCTACAACAGAAAAATCACAGCCTAGTGACTGTCATAATACATGAAACATGACAAACTGGAAGGAGAAAAGAAAAAATTGCTTACAGTTGAGATCTCTCTCAGTGATCACAACATATAAGACCTAAAGAACACTATCAACCAGCTTCACACACCCAAATTAATAGACTACTCTATCCACAGAAGCACATAAAACACCCACCAATAGAGATCAAAATCTTGACCACAAAAGTAATGTGGTCAAATGTAAAAGAACAGAAATCATAAAAATTGTGTCCAAAGCCATAATGAAATGAAGTTACAACTCAGTAATAGAAAGATATATGGAAATTTTGCAAATATTTGGAATTAAGAAACATTTAAATAACCTGTGATCAAAAAAAAATCACAGTGGAAATTATAAAGAATACAGAGTCAAATAAAAAAATTACAAAATTTGAGGAACCAACTATACTAGTACTTAAGAAGGAAATTTATAGCAGTCTCAATTATCAACCTTCTATCTGAAAAAAGAAGAAAAAAGCACATGGGGCACAGGGTACTCGCAGGAATAACTAAGGTGTCCCATATTTGGACAGGCTTGTGGCTGCACTGTGTCCTGTATATTGTACATGAAGATTTGTGCATTCCAGTGTTAAGTATGTTTTTCTACAACATTTTTAAAAAATGTATGAATCATGTGGGCTGGGATGTGTACAGAAGTAAAGACAACAGAAGAATGGCAGTCTTGATTGCTGCTGCAGCTGGGAATTTAGGAGTTTATGAACTCTTCTTCAGTTTGAACACTAAAGAAATTTTCCAAAATGAGAAGTTTTTTGAAAATTACAACACCTTTTTAAGTTCTTAAAGAATGGAGGGGTTGGCCGGCACCACGACTCAATAGACTAATCCTCTGCCTGTGGTGCCGGCACCCCGGGTTCTAGTTCCAGTCAGGGCACCGGATTCTGTCCCAGTTGCTCCTCTTCCAGTCCAGCTCTCTGCTGTGGCCAGGGAGTGCAGTGGAGGCTGGCCCAAGTGCTTGGGCCCTGCACCCCATGGGAGACCAGGATAAGTACCTGGCTCCTGGCTTCAGACTGGCGCAGCGCACCGGCCATAGCAGCCATTTTGGGGGTGAACCAACAGAAGGAAGACCTTTCTCTCTGTTTCTCTTTCATTAACTCTGCCTGTCAAAAAAAAAAAAAAAAGGAGGGGCTGGCACTGTGGCATAGCAGGTAAAGCCACCACCTGCAGTGCCAATAGCCTATATGGGAGCCAGTTCAAGAGCCGGCTGCTCCACTTCCAATCCAGCTCTCTGCTATGGCCTGGGAAAGCAGTGGAAGATGGCCCAGGTGTTTGAGCCTTGCACTCATGTGGGAAACCTGGAGGAAGCTCCTTGCTTCTGGCTTCAGACTGGCTCAGCTTCAGCTGTTGCAGCCATTTGGAGAGTGGACCAGTGGATGGAAGACCTCTCTCTGCCTCTGCCTCTCTCTACCCCTGCCTTTCAAATAAATAAATCTTTTATAAAAGAAAAAGAATAAATGGAGAAGAGCAAATATGAAAACAGAGTGCTTAATTAGTCTTAGAATAGAAAAAGGAAAACAACACAGCCTGACATGGGTAGTGTCGGGGGGTAAGGAAGACCTGACCCCGAGCACTGAACAACGGACTGCAGAGTGCGGACGGAGAGATGGGCATGGAAATGACCACCAGTGTCCGGCTGCAGTGAACTGGAGGGAGATGGTATTTTTCCCTGAGGTGAAGAACAAGGATCAAGATTTCACTTTGGAGAAGACAGGCTTCAGATTTCGACCAGACGTCCAAGGAGAGACATCGAATGAGTGTGGGATATAGTAGTTCAGAGTTTAGAAAAGGGGCCAACATTGTGGCACTGAGGGTTAAAGCTCTGGCTTGCAAGACCAGCATCCCATAGCAGCGCCAGTTCGAGTCCCGGCTGCCCCACTTCCAATCCAGCTCCCTGCTAGAGTGCCTGGGAAAGCAGCAGAGGAAGGCCCAAGTGCTTGGGCCCCTGCACCCGTGGAAGACCCAGAAGAAGCTCCTGGCTCCTAGCTTCACATCAGCTCAGCTCCACCCATTGTAGCCATCTGGGGAGTGAACCAGTGGATCGAAGACCTCTGTCTACCTCTCTCTGTAACTCTGTCTTTCAAAATAAATAAAATAAAACTTAAGAAAAAGTAATATGAGGGGCCAGTATTGTGGTACAGGGGGCTAACCCACAAAGGCAATCCCACATGAGCACCAGCTAGCAAGCTGGATGCTCCACTTCTGATCAATTCCCTGCTAATGCACCTGAGTGCAGCAGACGATGGCCCAAACCCCGTGCCACCCCTGTGGGAGACCTGGATGGAGTTCCAGGCTCCTGGTTTCTGCTTGGCCCAGCCCTGGCCATGTGGCCAAGTGGGGCGTGAACCAGTGGATGGAAGACTACTTCCTCTCTGTCACTCTTTCTCTGTAACTATGCCTTACAAATAAATACATAAAGGAAGAAAGGGAGGGAGGGAGGGAGGAAGGGAACGGAAAGAAAGAGGGAGGGAAAGGAACTAACACGAACTGGAGATAGCCATGCTCGCCCAGCTGTGGGACTGTACATGTAAGGAGACCACTCAAAATGATGCACGGCATATAATGTAGCAGAAGTTTTCCATCTTACTGTCATTATCAACCAATATTACTGACATCAAGATCCTCCATTTAAGTAATATAAACATTTTCATGCAATAATAGGTATGGCTTACACACTATACATAATCACCACCATTTATGGGGGGGGGGGGGCAGACGGACCGAAAAAGAACAGGCTCGGGGCTGGCACTGTAGCACAGCGGGTAAAGCTGCCACCTGCAGCACTGGCATCCCATACGGACACTGGTTCAAGTCCCGGCTGCTCCATTTCTGATCCAGCTCCCTGCTAACGCACCTAGGAAAGCGGTGAAAAATGGCCCAAGTCCTTGGGACCTTGCACCCACATGGGAGACCCAGATGAACTTCCTGGCTCCTGGCTTCAGCCTGGCCCAGCTCCAGCTGCTGCAGCCATTCAGGGAGTGAACCAGCAGATGGAAGAGCGCTCTCTCGCTCTGTGTCTGCCTCTCCCTCTCCCTATCTGTAACACTGACTTTCAAATAAAATAAACCTTCAAAAAAAAACCAGAAAGCAAAAACACAGGCTCAATACCTGGACCATGAAATCACTACAAATTTTCATTACACTGAAAAAAAAAAAAAAAAAGTCATACCTATTAATCCCAAGAAAGTACATACACGATGGAGAACCGAGAAAATCTCATTCTGAACTGAACTACAACAGTAACTAACGATGGGAGGAGCGTCTGGTCTGGTGCTGAAGGCGCCAGCGGGATGAGTACCTCCCACAGCAAAGGCTGGATTCACATCTGAGTGTGATCACAAACTGCAAAAACTCCAATTTGTAATGAACAGAAAGATTTCAAACTAAAGTTTTTCTTCTATTTCTTCAGACCCTTTCCTTACACACGATGGAATTCAATTCTGTTTAGCATTGCATTAGTTTTTATGTTATGAAAACGTTAGTGGGGAAGGAAGGAGGAAGAAGGAATGAGGAGGGAAACCCCGAGGAATCTCTGAGTAGGACCCTGGTCGAAGTCCTTTGTAGGTGTTATCTAATCAAACCCACACGCCAAGTAAGGGATGAAGACCCTCTCTCTCATTACACACAAGGAAACTAAGCTAAGCAACCGCCAAGCTGACGTGAATGCAAGACTCCAGCCCACAGTACCCAGAACCCAACTGCAATATAAATTACCCCCACCCCCACAAGGAACCGCAGGTCTACAAAATTCTGTAAGACTGTGATTTATGAACTGTTTGGGGTGCATCTGTCTTTCCCTGCCTTTTCCAAAGTTTTCTGGATAGCATACGAACTTAATTAAAAGGTACTTTATTATTTGAGCTCTCATTCATTTAGGGCTCACATTATAACATCAGATATAATGAGCGTGCTTCCTAGCAGATTCATAAAATTAGGTTCTGATTCTTAGTACGGTAGAGACAGTATGATTTAAAAAATATTTGGTGGGACTTATTACTCAAAACAAAGACTGGGGCTAGTGTCGTGGTGCAGCAGGTAAAGCTGCTGGTGTCCCTTATGGATGCCACTTCATGTCCTGGTCCTCCATGAGCTCCCTGCTAATGGCCTGGGAAAAGCTACAGAAATGATCAGAGTACTTGAGCCCCTGCTACAAATGTGGGAGACCTGGCTCCTGGCGCTGGCCCAGCCAAAGCTCCAGCCGTTGCAGCCATCTGGGGAGTGAACCAGTGGATGGAAGATCTCTGTCTCTCCCTCTGAAACTTTTTCAAATAAATAAATAAATCTTAAATAAAAAAAAAAAGCAAAGACTAAAATAACTATGAAACTCACGTGCACAAAATAACGAGAGAACAAGGGAATAATTCCTGGTACTGAAGACAGCATTTTAATACTCGATCATCATTGTTCTCATCACGCAATCCATCTGTAAATGTAGCAAAAGCAACTGTCAATGAGCACACTAGAAAAGTGGGTTCCACATGAACAATCTGGGCTGTAGTCCCAAATCTAAAACATGCTGAAGTTTGAAGGCAGTGAAACTACTCTATGATACTCTGAAGCAGACACAGGCATTTACATCTGTCCAAACCTACACAATGTGCAGTTCCCAGAGCAAACACTCAATCCAACAACAGCTCAGTGCTACCAATATTGTCAACGCAGGTTCATCAGCTCTAACAGACGCACCACCCTAGTGGTTGGAGGTATAATGGGGGAGGCTATGATGATGGGAGTACGGTGGGAAGTAATGGAAATCCATGTATCTTCTACTTAACTTTGCTGTGAGCCTAAAACTACTCTAAAAACTAAAGTCTATTTTTAAAAACTTAGAATAAAGAAAACTTCTTAAGTAAAAAGAAGATAAATGACAACAAAACAATGTCTTGGAAAAACTCTAGATCTACAATTCACATCGCATATAGCTGTGGACTTAAAGACTAGCATATGCCTATTAATAAGCTCAAAGGAAACAACTGGAATCAGTAGGATAAGTTGTTCTAGAATTCAAAAGCTGGGGCCAGCGCTATGGCGCAGTGGGTTAAAGCCCCAGCCTGCAGCGCCATGATCCCATATGGGTGCCACTTCCAATCCAGCTCTCTGCTATGGCCTGGGAAAGCAGTAGATGGCCCAAGTCCTTGGGCCCCTGCACCTGCGTGGGAGACCTGGAAGAAACTCCTGGCTCCTGGCTTCAGATCAGCTCAGCTCTGGCCATTGCGGTCATCTGAGGAGTGAACCAGCAGAATGGAAGACCTCTCTCTCTCTCTGGCTCTACCTCTCTCTGTAACTCTGACTTTCAAATAAATAAAAATAATTTTTTTAAAAAAAATCAAAAGCTATGAATCCTGGTCTCAACTCAGGTATGTATAGACTGTAAATGAATTATACAATTACATCACACTTAAAAATATCTCAGCTTTAAAAAAAAATGTGCATAAGCTAATCAGCACCCATTCTAAAGCCAAAATGAGCTGTGGAAGGAAGGAAACACAAGCCCTAGGCAGAGAACACAAAGAGTAATTTCTAATAAATGTTCATCGGTTGCTGAGAGGGTGTCCTCTGGCATTCTCCACGCCTTAAAACTTAAGTCTTTGAGAAAATAACGCAATGCGCAGTAAAAGGGCCAGACAGCATTTCTCAGCTTCTACTCGACCTGCCCCTGAATCTTGAGGGTGACTGTTAGTAATGTAGACTGCAGGGCACATCCAAGATTGATTTCCAGGTAAGAATTTTTGGAGCCTGGACCCAGATACTAATTTAAACTCTTACACACTAAAACAGAAGGCGTACTAGCCGAAAGACCTCCATTTGCTTCCCAGTGTACATTTTCCCCTCACTTCCAATCCAGCTCCCAGCTCATGCTCCTGGGAGAGCAGTTGGTCCAAGTACTAGGGTCGCTGCCTGCCACGTGGGAGACTCAGCTATTTGGGGAGTGAACCAGCAGATATCTCTCTCTCCCTCTCTCTGTAACTCTGCCTTTCCAATAATTAAAACAAATATTTTATAAAACCAGAATTATCAATACATGGAGCTGGAAAAATACATCTAAAAGTGCAAGAATGTTCATAAAATATTTACTAATTCAATAAATATTTTTTTATGCAATTGCTCAGGAACTTCACAAGTAAACAAAATAAAAACTCTAGAAATTGCCCAGTCTGGTTTTAATCTCTGGGCAAGGTGCTTCACCAGAGGGAGTCAATGAAGAGTGGATTTCCCGCAGCTGGCCCAGTATACAGCAACACTAAATGGTTAAGATTATATTATGTAAGAATCAGCTCAAATGGCAGCTCTACAGCAACCAGCTCTGTTACCTAAACCTCAAAAACAAATTCACATAAAACAGCAAGATTATTCATATCTAGTAGAATTGAATTTCCTCAAGTGCAATTATTATCCTCATTCACTGCTGCAGCCCATTCTTAGAAAAATGTCTGGTACAAATAGTCATCAAAAAAATGAATCAACAAAAATATAATTAAAGAAAATATAAGAATATGAAACAAATGTCTAATCAAGAGGGTGACATAAAACTTTCATATTTTGCCCTTTATTATTTTTACCCTCTTATTAAAGAATATGTAATTTTATAGAAAACTTAGAAAAAGGAAGCCAAGTTAAAATAACTCATATTTGTCAGTCAAATATCACCATTATTCATCATTTAATTATATGTGTAAATACATTTGGGATTATTTCTTATATTTTATAAACCTTGTTTTTATTTATTATTTTACTTAAAATTACATGCCATCAATGGTTCCCAAAACATAGTATTCTCTCACATGGCTACACCAATGTACTTACCATGTCCAATCGTTATAAAGGTAATTTACAATTTTTTGATGTACAATAATGCTTTGAGGAATAAATTTACCTAAACCACTGTGATCAACTCATTCATTTGCTTTGTTTTGTTTTTTTAAGATTTTTATTTATTTGAAAGGCAGAGTTACGGGTCTTGAACCAGCGCCCATATGGGATGCCAAGCACTGCAGGCAGCGGCTTTACACACACTACTACAGTGCTGGACCTCATTATTTCTTAAGATACATTTATACAGGGGGCCGGTAATGTGGCGTAGCGGGTAAAGTTGCCACTTGCAGTGCCCGCACCCTTTGGGTGCTGGTTGGAGGCCTAGCTGCTCCACTTCCAATGCAGCTTTCTGCCATGGCCAGTAGAAGATGACCTAAGTCCTTGGGCCCCTGCACCCACGTGGGAGACCTAGAAGTAGCTCCTGACTCCTGGCTTCAGACTGGCACAGCTCCAACTACTGCAGCCATCTGGGAAGTGAACCAGTGGATAGAAGATCTCTCTCTCTCTCTGCCTCTTTGAACTCTTGACTTTCAAGTAAACAAATAAAGTCATTAAAAAATAAGATACATCTATAGAAAGAAGATTTTACTGCTAGGCTCTTCAACGCACACTGCTTACTTACTGTCCTAGCCGCAGTGGGCATCCGGCTGGGTTCAGGATTCCGAGCCTCAGAGGGGCTGGGTCAGAGTCTGACTCCTGACTCCAGCTTCCTGCTGATGCACTCACGGGAAGGCAGCACTGAAGGCTCAGGAAGCTGGTCCTGGACCAGCACCGTGTGTAGCAGGTAAAGCCACCGGCTGTGCTGCCAGCATCCCACACAGGCACCAGTCCACGGCCCACTGCTGTGCTTCTGATTCGGCTCCCTGCTAATGGCCTGAGAAAAGCATCACTACCATTCACATGGGAGACCTGAATGAAGCTCCTGGCTTTGGCCTGGCCCAGCACTGGCGCTGCAGCCATCTGGGAGCGAACCAGCAAATGGAAGACATGTGTGTGCATGTGTGTCTAACTCTTGACTTTCAAATATATACATCTTTAAAAAAAGAAGTTGGGCCCCTGCCTCTCACATGGGAGACCTGGATTCTCTTAGGAAAAAAGAAAAAAAAAGGTGCCCAAAGTTCTGTAGTAGTAGAGACAAGTAGGCACATAGAAGTCCACAGTCCTGCCTGTGAAGTAGCGACAGTTTTTCCCTAAGTACGGGGAAAGCAGAAAAACAAAAACCCAAGATCCCAAACTAAGCTGCAAACCATCGCAACACCCTTCCCAAGTCACATTCCAATGCCATCAATTTTTTTAAAGGTTTGCACTACTTCCCTCCAATAATGTTAGCAGCCCAACAAGCCTAAAGTCAGGATGCACCGTGAGAGAACAATACTTACAAAATTTTTGTGATGCAAGTTGTATTGACTGACCCCACAGTTTCCTGTCTTTGCTTTTCAGACTGTCATTGATGAAATGAACTGCAGGGATAGCTTTGTACTGTGCATGTTTCAGTAGCTTTCCTTCTTTCATGCGGTCTAGTTCTTGCACAACAACCCAGGGGATTATTAAGATAAGTCTGTCAAAGCCTAAAAAAAAATAAGATTTCTTAGGATTCAACATTTAGTGAACTACCAAATCAAATAGTTGTAAGAAAAGCAAGTTTCCCTACTTTTAAGAAATTCACAATAAATGGATACAATAATTTGTAAAATGAAAATTAAAAAGGGAAGTGGCAAAAGTTAAAATAATAATATTGGAGATCAAAAAAATGCATTCAGATTGCTAGTTTAACTTAGGCTATTTTTTTTTTCAGTTAAACTGATTATGCTTAAGAGCACATCCAAACGGAGGCAGCCTTGAGGCACTGCCAAGTTAACCCACCACCTGCTAGCCCCCATCCTGTTAACCCACCACCTGCTAGCCCCCATCCTGTTAACCCACCAGCTGCTAGCCCCCATCCTGTTAACCCACCAGCTGCTAGCCCCCATCCTGTTAACCCACCAGCTGCTAGCCCCCATCCTGTTAACCCACCACCTGCTAGCACCCCACAATGGAGTGCCAGTGCAAGCTGACTGCTCTACATCTGATCCAACTCCCTGTTGATGTGCCTAGGAAGGAGTGGAAGATGGCCCAAGTGCTTGGGCCCTCTACCCACATGGAACAGCTGGATGGAGTCCCAGACTCCCCACTTTAGCCTAGTGCAGCACGGACATCCCAGCCATCTGGGGAAAGAATCAACAGAGGGAAGATCTCCGTCTGTCCCTCCATGGTTCTTTCAAGTAACAGATCTCTACAAAAGGGGGCAGGGGCACATCCAGATGGAGAGGTGTCCTTGAGGAAAAAGAAACAACAACCATTGACTTACACTTGTTTTTTAAATACCTGGTATTTCTGTTGTGTTCAAAATTCTAACAAATTTGAGATGATTCATCAGAATATTTGTGTCAATAACAATTAGCAGCTTTTTGTCCAAAGCAGTATTTGCTGGAGAAAAAGAGCACAACCAGGATTTCAGGACTCTTGAAAATAGACTTGCATAGAGACTAAAATTTTGATATCATACAACACAGAAAATTCAACTAAATTTAAAACCTATGATTTGTGAACTTAACCTATCAGAGAAATCACAGAATCAGCTGGACTCTCAGAGGGGTAACAGTCTGGTTCATCTTTGTGTTGCGAAGTAGGTTTTCCTGAGAACGAAGGGTCCCCTGGGCAGGAATCGGGACTCTTGTTTGGGGTGGGGGTGGAAGGGGTGGACTCATCCAGGACCAAGAGGGGAGAAGGTAAGGTCAGGTCTGGCAAAGCAGACACACATGAGGAGACTGGGAGCCAAGACTGGAAAACAGCCCGAGAGAGTCTGATAGCATTCCTCAGAGGAGGAAGTCCTCCAGAAAACGAAAAACAATTGCTTCTACTCCGGTTCTTAAGGGTGAAAGAATAGTAATCAATGGTTAGTGATATGAGACTAACATTAGAAATTGATTATGGGTAGATTTTAAACCATAGGCAGCCGTGCCTCAGCAGGAACTGTTTCTAAGCCCTGTCCTGTGGGACTTTGTGGTTGTACACTTAGCAATTTAAGCTAATTTTAGTAAAACTGGGTAGAACATAAATGAAAAAATAAACTTAAGTCTTCAAAAAGTTCATAGAAAAATACATATTATGGAAAAGCTATACATGGATTTCGGTTTCAAAATCTTTTGCACCAAAATAAATTTAACCTTTCATTCCATTTTCCACAAGCTTTTTAAAATACCCTCTATGAATAAAGGAATCAGATAATAATACCACTGGTATTATTATCTTATAGAGAAATTGTGAGAATCAGATAAGTTAAAGCCTAAGATATCATTTAGCATACTGAAAAATGCAATATGAATGCAAAACTACAATGCTATTTTTATAACTAGAATTCAAAATAGTATACTAATAGATTTTGGATAGTTCTCTACAATTATCTTTTTTTTTTTTTTTTTTTTTTTTTTTTTTTTTTTTGACAGAGTGGAAAGTGGGAGAGAGAGACAGAGAGAAAGGTCTTCCTTTTGCCGTTGGTTTACCCTCCAATGGCCGCTGCGGCCGGCGCATCGCGCCAATCCGAAGCCAGGAGCCAGGTGCTTCTCCTGGTCTCCCATGGGGTGCAGGGCCCAAGCACTTGGGCCATCCTCCACTGCACTCCCTGGCCACAGCAGAGAGCTGGCCTGGAAGAGGGGCAACCGGGACAGAATCCGGCGCCCCGACCGGGACTAAAACCCGGTGTGCCGGCGCCGCTAGGTGGAGGATTAGCCTAGTGAGCCGCGGCGCTGTCTCAATTATCTTTTTTCAATAGTAAAAATGATCAGATTTTACTATGTGAACAAGAAATCCATGAATATAATCACATAACCTGTATTATTTCTACCCAGTGTTTTATATACTTCAAATTATTAAAATTTATGACTAAGAGCAAGAATAAAAGACAACTCATAACTCTACCTTTTGGCCACAGAAAAATAGAAAACTGCCTACTAACGTAAGATATATAAAACAAATTATAAGAGTAGGCACTGAGTCAAATGGTCAAGACACCAGGCTGGGATGCCTGCATCCAGCTGGGTTCGGGCCCAGCTCCGCTCCCAATTCCAGCCTCTTGCTAACATGCACCCTGGGAGTCAGCAGGTGAGGGCTCACGTGGCTGGGTCTCTGCCACCCCTTAGAAGACTGGGATTGAGTTCAGGCTCCTGGCTTTAGTCTGCACAGCCCTGCTATGGGCATCTGGAGAATGAACCAGCATATGGGGGCCCTCTGTCTTTCCTAGTCTCTCTGCATCTCAAGTTGGGCTGGGGGGGGGGGGGGGAGGTTTAAAAAAAAAAAAAAAAAAAGACAACCAATAGACCTGAATCCTGTAGGTGAAAGAAATATTCTATATCATTTCAAATGAGCATATTTTAACATTTTCCACCAAATACTGTACAAGTTAAATGCTGGCACATGAACTCTTAGAAGCACAGCAGTGCATCGGCATTAACATACATTAACACACCTGCAGAAGAATGGGCATCGTCTTCCACCAGGTCGACGTCCATACTCACTAACTCTCCAGAAGGCGGAGCCGCAGGCAAACCCACACTCTTCCCCACACGGGCAGCATGCAGCTCTTCCACTATCTGCATCTAAAGTGGAAAAGGCTCCAGTGAAGTATTCCGAGTTACGGATTCAACGGATTATTAGGAGAAGACAGCAATCAATTCTTAAGTTACAGACGACAAGACAGCTTGTGAAAGGAAAGTTTTTAAAAATATGGAAGCAGTATGGTAAAATAATTCAAAGCACAAACATATAAATGGCTGCTTTTTTTCCTTAAAGATTGATTTATTTATTTGAAAGGCAGAGTTACACAGAGAGAGAAGGAAGGTGAGAGAGAAAGAGAGAGAGAGAAGTTTTCCATCTTCTGGTTCACTCCCCAGATGGCTGCCGGAGCTGTGCTGATCCGAAGCCAGGAGCCAAGAGCTTCCTCTGGGTCTGCCACGTGGGTGCAGGGGCCCAAGGACTTGGGCCATCTTCCACTGCTTTCCCAGGCCATAGCAGAGAGCTGGATCAGAAGTGGAGCAGCCGGGACTCAAACAGGCAGCCATATGGGACACCGGCACTGCAGGCGGCAGCTTTACCCACCACACCACAGTGCAGGCCCCATAAATGGCTTTAAAAAATCATTTGGGGGGCCGGCGCCATGGCGTACTTAGTTAATCCTCCACCTGCGGCGCCGGCATCCCATATGGGCGCCGGGTTCTAGTCCCGGTTGCTCCTCTTCCAGTTCAGCTCTCTGCTGTGGCCCAGGAGGGCAGTGGAGGATGGCCCAAGTGCTTGGGCCCTGCATCCGCATGGGAGACTAGGAGGAAGGACCTGGCTCCTGGCTTCGGATCAGCGCAGCACTGGCCATAGCAGCCATTTGGGGAATGAACCAACAACGGAAGGAAGACCTTTCTCTCTGTCTCTCTCACTGTCTATAATTCTACCTGTCCAAAAAAACAAACACTGAATATCCAGTTCCTTTCAGGATTTTTCTGAGGATTAAATAAATTATGTGAAGCTCCTTGCAGAGAGCCTAGCACAGACATCATTTTCATTTTCATTTCATTTTCATTTCCATTCTCATTTCAAAGTACTTTGAGCCAAAGATGTGTTCTTGAGATTGTTTTTAAGACACGAAAAACAAAATCTAGATGTTAAGTCCCTTCTCAATTAGGGAAGTACTTCCATGATAAACCTTGATGAAAGGAAAACATAAGCTAAGCCAGCTTTACAGCAAAGGTAGGAAACCTTCTACCAAGGGACACTGACCGTAAGGAAAACACAACCAGCTGCACCAAACAATCAGTATTGTTGAAGTCTCTAAATAGAAAAGTACAGGGGCCAGCACTGCGACACAGCTGGTTAAGACGCCACACCTGCAGTGTCAGCATTCCACATGGGTGCTGGTTCATATCCCAGTTGCTGCACTTCTGATCCAGCTCCCTGCAAATGCACCTGGGAAAGCAGCAGAAGATGACCCAAGTCCTTGGGCCCCTGCACCCACATGGGAGACATGGATAGAGTTCCAGGCTCCTGGCTCCAGCCTGGCCTGAACCCACCTGTTGCAGCCATCTGGGGAGTGAACCAGCAGAAGGAAGACCTTTCTCTTTTTCTCTAACTCTGCCTTTCAAATAAATCAATAAATCTTTAGAAAAAATATAAGTGCTGCATGAATCTAATTTCAATTTAGTGCCAGAGAACATGAAGTGCCAACAGAAACTCTTTGAGGGTTAATCAGGAGATTTTAGCCAAGAACACGCGTGCATGTTTTCACTGAATAACATTTTCATCCTATTGCTGATTAGGGCAACGAGATAAAACACATTCATGTCATACTACATTTGTCAGTTGCCAAAGCCCAGGAGTACACTGATAAAAGTGCGGCAACATTAAATCAAAATGCAGGAAACCTGTGGGCCACGGGTTCCATGCTCTCTTCAAAACAGATTAGCTTATTAGAAACAAAGACAAAAAGAGTAACTGAGTAAACATAAATACATTTCCAAAGAGTTTCTGATGACTTCCTAAAAACTGCATATATTTTGGAGCCAGCGCCGTGGCATAGCGGGTAAAGCCGCCACCTGCGGTGCCGGCATCCCATATGGGCGCCAGTACGACACCCGGCTGCTCCACTTCTGATCCAACACTCTGCTATGGCCTGGGAAAGCAGAAGAAGATGGCCCAAGTCCTTGGGCTCCTGTATCCAGGTGGGAGACGTGGAAGAAGCTCATGGTTCCTGGCTTCGGATCGACATAGCTCTAGCCCTTGCGGCCATCTGGGGAGAAAACCAGCGGGTGGGAGACCTCTCTCTCTTTCTGCGCAACTGACTTTCAAGTAAAATAAAAAAACTTAAAAAAAAAGAATACATATTTTTAAGTAGATATATCACCATTATTTTCACATAATCAAGGTTTTCGTGGTCTCTAATTTTTATTAAAAGGATGAGCTGTTTGGCTTAATTTCATTAAAAATATTCAAAGCAAATAACTATCAATAACCTCTTGGTCTGTATCCTCAGTACTTTCAGATGACGCCGAAGAACGTACTGCTTCAAAATTCTGAAATGAAAAGCAGCTGTATTAGTTAAGAACAAACCATGAACCTAGAGTCTGGGTTCCCAGCCGTGGTACCAGTAACATCTGGGGACAGATCACTGTGCTGCCGCCGTGTGCACTTCAGGATACTCAGCAGAGACCCTAGTCCCCGCACACCAGCCATCAGCAGCACTGCCCATCCACTCTGACTTACACAGCCAACACTGTCCCCAGACACTGCCCGACATGCCCTGGGTGGCAAAACTGCCCCTAGCCCCCAGAATAGGAAAACGCCATACTATCAAGGTGTGAAATGTGGTGGAAATTCTTCAAGGTTTATTCTTTCACATAAACACTGCTAAGAAAGATCCACATTCTAAACACAAAGCTAAGCTACAGGCCACTCTATGAAATACAAAGAACCACGGCAAAGGTAAACAAGCTGTCCTTCAGGACGGGAGATTTTCATCCAGGAATAACCGAGCCTCATCTAGAAAAACAACAGAGAATTTGAGAATTACAACATGCCCGAGGGGGCAGCACTGTGGTGCAGCGGGTTAATGCCCTGGCCTGTAGTGCCGGCATCCCATATGGGCACCGGTTCTAGCCCCGGCTGCTCCTCTTCCGATCCAGCTCTCAGTTGTGGCCTGGGAAGACAGAAGATGGTCCGAGTCCTTGTGCCTCTGCACCCATGTGGAAGACCTGGAAGAAACTCCTGGCTTCGGATTGGCACAGCTCGGCCATTGCGGCCATCTGGGGAGTGAACCAGCGGATGGAAGACCTCGCTCACTCTCTGCCTCTGCCTCTCCTCTCTCTGTGTAACTCTGACTTTCAAATATATAAGTAAATCTTAAAAAAAAAAAAAAAAATTGGCCAAGGCAAGAAGGCTGAAAAATGTACAGCTGTAATCTGTGTGGTTACAGCACCAGAGGATTGTGGTTTTATTTTTGTCTTCTAACAGAGACTGAAAAATCTCTCCATGAATTCCAACACTGTACTGGCACGTTTGCTGAATGGATGACACCTACTTGACCCCACATACAGGTTACAATCCAAACCAAAGCTTGTTCTAAGAATTCTCCGAGATAACTCCAAGCTCACCGGCTGTTTAGGAAGCTATTTATGGGATGCGTTACAGACCCTCTAAACAAGCGCATCATACGCAGAAATGCTTTATGAGAGCTCATCTTTCTGCCCCATCTTCCCAACACCATCAGACCTCACAAACGTCACACCGTACGCAGCGCACAGACGGCCCATTGGAGCTCTACCCTTCAGTGAGCACAGGATGCATAATTCCCTCTCCACCCGACTTTAAATCTATTAGACATCTTTATGGTTCTTGGACAGCAAACGGCAAGCAAGCTAGATTATTAGAACTTCTTGCGACTCCTGACATGCTAAGTCTCTCTCTTCTCTTCCTTAAGTCACTGCCGCTACTGTCAGTGCATGTGCTGTCACCCGACAATGCAGAAAAGTCCCACCAACTCAGTGAGCCCATGACTGCTTGCCTCCCCTGCCACGTTTCATTAGGGGTGACAAAGGGGATACCAATCATAAGGATACTAATGGTGTTATCTCTCAACAGAAAATGCAATGACACTGCCCCCGATCACATTCCAGGGGTTCTCTTCCAGCTAAGGACACATGAGAAAGAACCACCCCGTCAGGACACTGGCTTCCTCACTGACTTCTGCTCCCACATTTCTGCACGCGCTGACTCAGTCACACTGAGCAATGCACATGCCTCCTGCAGTGCGCCTGTACACCTCTGTGTCAGTCACTCAACTGTCACCTACACAGGATGGACAGCACTTCCACTCCTCGCTCTACACACCCTTCAGACCAAACTCAACAATCTCAGGCTGGGCGAGTCCTTTCTTAACTTGTCCAGAGGGCCGTGCTAACACCACGGGCTCTGACATTCACTTCACTACAGCACAGTTCTGTATATTCACTGACCGTCCTTTCCGGGGCATCCCGAGGGTGCAGATCCTCGCACTCATCTCTAAATCCCTGCATCTGAAAAGCACTTACCTTTAATTAAGGTTTAATAAATGAATGAATTCCAGGCTCACAGACTGGTAAGAATAGCGGTTTATAAGCCATGAGTCCAGAACATTCATTCGTACTGAGGGGAGGGGGTCTAGATCAAAGAACTAGTAACTAAGAAATAAAAGCAGCTGTTTTCAGGGACCAGCGCTGTGGCACAGTGGCTTAAGCCACAGCCTGCGATGCTGGCATCCCATATCAGAGTGCTGGTTCGACTCCACTTCAATCCAGCTTTCTGCTAAAGTGCCTAGGAAGACAGCCTAGATGACCTAAGTACTTGGGCCCCTGCCACCCACGAGGGAGGCCAGAGGTCGTGGCTCCCGGTTTCACCCTGGCCCAGACCTGGCTGTTGCAGCCATTTAGGCAGTCAGTCAGCAGAAGAAGATCTCTGTCTGTCTCTCCCTCTTTGTTTCTGTGCCTTTTTTTTTTTTTTTTTTTTTTTTGACAGGCAGAGTGGACAGTGAGAGAGAGAGAGACAGAGAGAAAGGTCTTCCTTTGCCGTTGGTTCACCCTCCAATGGCTGCCGCGGCCAGCGCACCGCGCTGATCCGATGGCAGGAGCCAGGAGCCAGGTGCTTTTCCTGGTCTCCCATGGGGTGCAGGGCCCAAGCACCTGGGCCATCCTCCACTGCACTCCCTGGCCACAGCAGAGAGCTGGCCTGGAAGAGGGGCAACCGGGACAGAATCCGGCGCCCCAACTGGGACTAGAACCTGGTGTGCCGGCGCCGCTAGGCGGAGGATTAGCCTAGTGAGCCATGGCGCCGGCCCTGTTTCTGTGCCTTTCAAATACATTAATAATTTTTTTTTAAAAAGTAGCTATTTTCTCTCTAGGAAAGCATAATAAGTTAACTAACAACATGATTATTAAATCCAGAAATTATTTCCTTAGAAGTACACTCATTATAGATAAACAATCAGCTACTGAGGAATTAGTAAAACAAAACAAATAAGGAATTAAATTGATTATCTGCAGTCAGTGATGTGCCCCTGCATCTCCCAGCCTGCTGCCTTCATCTGGGTGACTCCAGCTCATTCTTTAGTTCTCACTTTAAACACCACCCCTCCACTGAACCTTTCTGAATGAATCTACCCACAGTCCACCAAGGCTTTGTTCATCCCCTGCGGTGTCTTCTCGTGATAAATAACAAGGACTTTACCCATCATATTTAAGGAAAGTGCTTATCTTTCCTTATAATAAGTCTGAAACAGAGAATGAGTGTCTCTTACAGGCTAGTTCACTGCAGTATCTGGCACAGAGTTGCCTTGGAAAAATCATCTGTTGAAGGAATAAGCAATTCAGAATACTCCCCAAGTGTGCTCCAGTGTCTGGGGCTGCATCTGGAACCACCTGTCCCCACCCTTGCACACACTTCCTCCGCACGGGTCAGTATCACAGGGCATCGTCCCAGTGAAGGCGGCACCAAAGAGAGCAAGACAGGAGATCCACACGTCCCTTCACGACAACCTTCCGTCACCCCGCTGTGCCGACCCTCAGCGTCAGAGTCCTCGGCTGACACCTACACACCTCGCGCTCCTCACCTCAGCAGCGGTTTCCCCAGAACTGCAGTCAGTGCTCTGCGGACGCTCATCACGAGAGGTGCCTTTCCACTCAGCAGCAGGCTGCTTACGTGCGGCATCTGAAAACCAGCGTCTGGGTTTGTGCCTGACAGAACTGCAGGAAGCGCGGAGGCCTTCCCGGCGTTCTTCCTCCTGCTCAGCCTCCCACTTGCCAGACTCTTTCTGGAGGGCAGGATGGGATTTAATCGGGATTTTGAAACTGATCTTCCTTCTACATTCGAAAGTCTCCTTGATTATCTCGTTGGAGTTAGAATCCTGAGAAAATGGAATTCTCTCGCGTTTCTCCGAGAAACGTTGTTCAGAACTGTCTCTAAGTTTACTGTTCCTTTTTTTCTTGCGTTTTTTCGTCTTTTCCCTCTGAGCAAGTAAAGGAGGCCGTTTCTCTTCCCCTGCCTGGCCTGCAGCTTCAGGTCTCACATCTCTGGCAGTCCTAGGACTGCTAAGGTTCGTAACATCACGATCAAGTGTACTCCTTACATTTGTCAATTTAATATCTTTAAGTTTAAAATCTGCGTAGTTATTTATATCTTTTTTAGCTCCATTTGAGGAAGGACTATGTGAAGTAATTTGATTATCATTTGAATATGAGGCTTCTTGGATTTTATCAGGTTCTTGGGATGAGGAATTGATTTTCAGTCTCTTTCTGGGAGTGTCAATTTCTACACTCAATCTGCAAAGCAGAACAGAGACCCAGGTTACAGTTATACATAATGCTGCAGTTTACCATTTTAGTTAGGGACGACAGCACTGGCCTGACACCAAAGTTCATAAAAAGTAAGAAATGGTCACATTAAAAATGAAGTGAAAAGAATTGCTGGACAAATAATGTGGGAATCACGGGTTTACTATTTGGAAAAAAAATACAAATTTATAGCTTTGTGTAATAGCAACCATAAATTCCAAAGGGATTAAATACTTAATACCAAAATACTCATTATCATAATTGCTATAATTTTTATCAAACCCTTATAAACCCCGGGTGGGGGCAGAGAGGGGAAAGAGAGGAAGAGGGAGAAGGAGTGTTTGATTTCCAACTATGATAACAGTGGGAGAAATAAAGAAAAACATTAATAGCAATGTAACTATTTAAAACCTCAGAATACAAAAAAGATTTTAAAAATCAGAAGAACTGAGAAATGGTATTTGCTAGAAATGTGACAACTTACTACCCTCAGCAGATAAAAAGCCCATCAAAAAATACTAAAACTCCAGATTAGGACATAAAAATTAAAGAGAAAAAGGGAATGGCTAGTAAACATTTTTTTTTAAAAAAAGTATATTCTCAATAATTTGAATAAGCATAATAAAAAGACCAGAAAGAGGCCAGCACCATGGCTCAACAGGCTAATCCTCCGCCTGCGGTGCCGGAACCCCGGGTTCTAGTCCCGGTCGGGGTGCCGGATTCTGTCCCGGTCGCTCCTCTTCCTGTCCAGCTCTCTGCTGTGGCCCGGGAGTGCAGTGGAGGATGGCCCAAGTGCTTGGGCCCTGCACCCACATGGGAGACCAGGAGAAGCACCTGGCTCCTGGCTTCAGATCAGCGCGGTGTGCCGGCCACAGCAGCCATTGGAGGGTGAACCAACGGAAAAGAAGACTTCTCTCTCTCTCTCTCTCTCTCTCACTGTCCACTCTGCCTGTCAAAAAAATAAAATAAAAAATAAAAATAAAAAAAAGAGCTAAAGGCAATAATATTTTCCTGCTTAATAAAAGCAGACATTACTTTGTAGTCAAAAAGAAAGGGGAAAATGTTTAATTAAACACAATCCATTAATTCATGTTAATATAAATCGTTAATTTTTAAGAGCCCATCATTCCACTAGGCATTGAACAGCCAGTAACACATAACATGTAAGAGTCCTAACACCAACTGGTTTACAGTTCAACAGAAGAAAAAGACAGTAAATAAATGACTTCTCTAATAATTAAGAACACAGGAACCAGCTATAACATCTCAGAGTTCTAAGAATTCCACGTGAGTCTCCATCTGGTTTTAATTTCTTTGTTACCTCTTTTGTACAAAAAAAAAAAAGCAAAACAACAACCGCCTATGGGTCAGGTATTTGGCTCAACAGTGAAGTCACTGCTTGGGACATCCCTATCCCACGGCAGAGTGCCTGGGCTTGCTCAGGTCCCAGCAGGTGACACATGGGCAGCTGGACCCCTTCCTGGCTCCCAGCTTCAGCCTTGCCCAGACAGCCCAGCTGTTGCAACCATCTGGAGAGTGAACCAGCAGGTGAAAGATTTCTCTGCTTCTCTTTCTGCTTTTAAATAAACATAATTTAAAAGAAATCCACACGTAGTTTTTTCATTATACATTCTCCATGAACTTTCTGAAGCCCCATATATGGACAACTCAACAGGGAGCGGCGAGTCCATTTACACTTTGCCCTCTTAGATTAGCACATAAAGGCAAGGGCTAAAAATTGTGCCATTAAGCTAAAGGCAACTAGTGAAAAGTCAAAGTGTTTCAGAACTTAAGAAGTCCAAAGGGAATTAAAAGTCTGGTTTAGAGAAACACACTAAGGAAAACTATCATGTGAACATGAAGGCAGAGATGGGGCAATATCTACACCCCTAGAAGTAGTCAGAGATCATCAGCAAATGACCAGAAGCTAAAGGAAGGCATGGACAGAGGCTCCCCTACAGCCTCAGGAGGAACCGAGCCTGCCCAAACTCAGATCTCAGACTTGGGTTGTTGAAGCCAACCATCCTGTGGGTTTGACTACTGGAAGGAAGGAGAATGGCACAGGATACATGAGTTGGGGCTGCCCTCAACTTGTTCCAGCACTCTCTGCAATGTTGTGGCGCAGGGCGCACTGTACACAGGGGGTAGTACTCACACCCCAGAGAGCCCTGTCACAGAAGTTCAGGAAGGAAGGAAATCTAGTTTGGAAAAGTCAGGCAGTGACAGTCACCATAACACAAACGCCATGATAGAATGAATGTACCTCAACAAAGCAATGTCTCACCAAAACACAGAGATGATTCAAAAGAAAAACTGAACAAAAGTAAGAGGCAAATTGGATTTGTCTGTCTGTTTTCTGCAGACACTGGAATTGTTCAGGAAGAACTTTTATTTATACAATTAAGGCTGCTTTGTTTCCCAGGACTTTCTCCAAGAAATCCTCATCGCATCAGCACCTGTCACACATTATACCTGTTAGACTCACTCACATTCCTTCATGACAAAATTCCAAGACCTTTCTCTAAAGAATAAGAAATTAAAGAATGTCCCTTATTCTAACCATCACTCTCCAAGTTCCCGAGTTCTTACTACAAGCTGGCTAATAACACAGCTGGAACCAACACGACCTAATAAGCTACACAATCTCTTCGCAGGTGTGGAAAATAACTAATTCAAAACTTCTAAATAAGCCTCAAGTGTCTGCCCTTGGTGCATGTAATGAAGTTATATATATATATCTTATATATATTATCTTATAATCTTATAATCAAGTGCAAAACAAATCATTTGAGACAAAAATCTACATTTTGAGTACAAAACATAGTTTTCATGGTCTTTTATTGCACTCAACTTTTTTTAAAATTTATAATAAGAAAATTCAGTAATCATATTTGCATGCACAACAGTAGTAATCAAAGTAAAATAAGATTTTTCCAAACTTAAATATTTAGTCTCACAATTCTAAGCCAAAGTCTATGAGTATCAAGAAAAAGGGGAATTTACCTTTTCAAGTTTTGTCTTCTTTTCATATTATAGCACAGAGTGTCTGCATGATCTGATTTCTGAAATTAAAAAAAGCATCATTTAGGAAATACAAATTCTGCACTGGTGCTGTAATAATGGAAAAGGGGTTGAGACTGTGTTTTTTCCAGAGCAATGTGTTGGTGAATAGGCTGACACAGTGGTTTACTCAATCTTTCCAATAATCTGAGACAATGACAATATTAATGTTTGTGGGGAGCAACTGGGAGCAACTCGGACTAGACTAAGTTACTGGAATTAAGACTTATTCTATGCATCTGCTCTCCCACAATATGGCGCTGAGAAGGGAGTAACAGCTTCTACACAGCTGCCTCCAGTTCAACCAATAAGCAGCAGGAGCTGCTCCTGATTGGAGGAGAGCAGCGTACTCGGCGTGTGGGTAGCAGAGTTGGGATTGGTGGAAGAGGACTATAAAGGAGGAGACAGACAACATGCACCAGGAACATCTATCTGAAGGAACACCTGAGCAGCCCCTGAGAGAGCCGGCCGGCGGTGTGCCGCTCCCCCGCGGAAGTGGGGAAAGTGGCAGGGGGAACCGCCCTTCCACGGAGGTGGAAGGGTCGGTAGCCAACCCGGGAAAAACCAGCAGCAAACCCGGGGAGGGCCGAGCAGACAAAAGAACAGCGCAGGGTCCTGTGTCGTTCCTCCACGAAGACGGGGAGCGACATAATGGTGCCGTGACTCGGATAGGAAGCCTAGGCAGGGTCTAGTGTCGTTCCTCCACGAAGAGGGGGAGCGACAAATGTTTGTATTTTACAGATAAAGTGCCAAGGCTCACCAGAACTGGGCCTCCTCCTCAGCATAACAGAGCAAGGCAGTAGCAGAGGCCTGAACCCAGATCAGACTTGCTCCAGCATCCTGGCTCTGGTATACTCTGGGGATCCCAGCAAGGCCTGAGAAAAGGCAGGCAGACATAAGGTACAGTCCCTGACCTAAAGAAAACAGAGTGAACAGATACAGAGAAGAGAAGTAGAAGGGAACGCACATGCACTCTGATGTAACTGTCAAAGCAGAAAAGTCAAATGCTGGATGAAGGTGACCAAGAATAAGATGAACAAGGTAGATGCTAAAGATCGAAAGATGGGTACAAGGGCCGGCGCCGCGGCTCACTAGGCTAATCCTCCGCCTTGCGGCACCGGCACACTGGGTTCTAGTCCTGGTCGGGGCGCCGGATTCTGCCCCGGTTGCCCCTCTTCCAGGCCAGCTCTCTGCTGTGGCCCGGGAGTGCAGTGGAGGATGGCCCAAGTGCTTGGGCCCTGCACCCCATGGGAGACCAGGAGAAGCACCTGGCTCCTGCCATTGGATCAGCGCAGTGCGCCGGCTGCAGCGCGCTGGCCGCGGCGGCCATTGGAGGGTGAACCAACGGCAAAGGAAGACCTTTCTCTCTGTCTCTCTCTCTCACTGTCCACTCTGCCTGTCAAAAAAAAAAAAAAAAAGAAAGAAAGAAAGATGGGTACAATTCCAACAATTCTGCTGACATGCTATGTGTTCTTGTTTTTTTTTTTTTTTTTCTTTTAAGATTTGTTTATTCATTTGAAAGGCAGAGTCAGAGAGAGGCAGAGGCAGAGAGCTGGATTGGAAGTGGAGCAGCAGGGACCCGAAACAGCACCCACATGGGATTTCGGCAATGCCGGCAGCAGCTTTACCTGCTATGCCACAGTGCCAGTCCCGTGTTTTTGGTTTTTAACACTTAATTTTAACATTTCAGTATCACCATACATTAACAGTCCTATAATAATTAATCATTAAATAATTCTGAAAGAGTCACCACTTAGATTGCCTGAATGTTATGTGGTGCTTCTCGGCTGTATTTATACTGTGTGTGGGGCTGGCGTCGCGGTGCAGAGTAAGCTGCTACCTGTGATGTTGGCATCCCAGATGGCGCCAGTGTCCCAGCTCCTCTGCTTCCAATCCAGCTCCCTGCCACTGCACCTGGGAAAGCAGTAAGAGATGCCTCAAGTCCTTGGGCCCCTGCCACCCACAAGGGAGACCCAGATGGAGTTCCTGGTTCCTGGCCTCAGCCTAGTCCAACCCCAGCCACTGTGGCCTTTCGGAAAGTGAACCAGCAAATGCAAGATCTCTTTGTCACTCTTTCAAATAAACAAAATGAATCTTGAAAACCCACACACACACAATTCCACATTCCTGGAACCTGCAATTCTTTCTCTTACACCCACAACTATGAAGCTACACTGTGTAGGCACGTAACCCCAAGTTGAAGGCATAAATACTTCATCAACCACTCAAGAACCAGCTGAGTGTGTTTAATAGTCTATCACTGTTTCTAATTACTTGGGAAAGAGTGGGAAGAATTCTGGGCTTGGTTCTATTGCTATATAAAGTTCTGTGTCCTTGGACAAGTCATTCAAAATCTGGATCAATTTCCGAATCTGAAAATGCAAACGACCTGTCTGCCCTGATTACCTCAAAAGGAAATTGTCAAGATAAACACACGTGAATATACTTAAAAATGGTCTTAATTCATATCCCTGTTGTCTAAACCCAAATGATAGGGTCTTTTCAGCACAAGAAATGAAAATGCTTTTTGGTGGCTAGAAGGGAGAAAAAAGCTGAATCTTGACTTTCTTTCTGATGGGTATCAAAAATTAAGTACAGGATGCTGGCACTGTGGCACAGTGAGTCAAGCTAACACCTGCAAGGCCTGCACTCCATACAGGTACAGGTTCATGTCCCAGCTGCTCCACTTCCAACCCAGCTTCTTGATAATGGCCTGGGAAAGCAGAGCAAGATGGCCCAAGTGTTTGTGCCCCTGCACCCACATGGGAGACCTGGACGACGCTCCTGGCTCAGCCTGCGACGATGCTATGGAAATAAACAAAGCAGAGCAAAGGGACGAGAAAGGCAGCAAGGCAGTGTGCAGGATTTGCAATTTTAAACAGAGTACTCAGAAAATGCCTTACTCGGGACAATGCTGTGGCAATGCAGGTAAAACCACCACCTGTGGCACCGGCATCCAACACAGGCTCGGGTTCAAGTCTCATATGCTCCACTTCCAATCCAGCTCCCTGCTCATGCACCTAGGAAAGCAGCAGAAGCTGGCCCAAGTACTTGGGCTGCTGCACCCACGTGGGAGACCCAGAAAAGGCTCCTGGCTTCAAATTAGCCCGGCTCCAGCTGTTGCAGCCATTTGGGGACTAAACCAGTAGATGGAAGATCTCTCTTCCTCCCTAACTCTGCCCTTCAAATAAATAAATATTAAAAAAAAAGAAAAGAAAATATCCCTGCTGATGAGTTGACAGCTGAAAGGAGATCTCAACAGAGTAAAGAAATAAACCGTATGAATACCTAGGGAGAGTTCAATTCAAAGGGAACACCAGCAAGTACAGGCAGTTGGAACATGTATGGCTTACTTTGATAGCGACAAAGAATCCCTGGAGGGCAAGGGCAAAGGACAGAGGGATAGGGGATGAGCTGGGGAGAGAAGGCAGTGCTCAGGCAGCCCAGTAAGGACTTCAGTGTTTCCTCTGCATGACAAGGAAAACCACCACAAAGTATGGACTGGGGCCCGTGCTGCGGCACAGCCTGTAAAGCCTGCAGTGCTGGTCAGTGGGTGAAAGCCCTGACCTGTAGCACCGGCATCCTATACAGGCACTTATTCAAGTCCCGCTGCTCCACTTCCAATCCAGCTCCCTGCTATTGTGTCTGGGAAAGCAGTGGAAGATGGCCCAAGTGCTTGGGCCCCCGCACCACGGGAGAGAACCGGAAGGAGCTCCTGGCTTCGGATTGGCCCAGCTCCAGCCATTGCGGCCATTTGGGTAGTGAACCAGCAGATGGAAGATCTCTCTCTCTCTCTGCCTCTGCCTCTCTGTAACTCTGCCTTTCAAATACATAAGTAAATTTAACAAAGTATGGAACAGAGAAGTGAAATGATCCGACCTTTTTTTAAAGGTATTTATTTTAAAGGCAGCACATGAAAGAGATAGAGAGGAAGAAAGAAAGAGATCGATCTTCTAACTGCTGGTTCAGTCCCCAAACACCCCCAATAGCCAGGGTCGGGTCAGGCCATAAACACGAGCCAGAAACTCCATCTGGGCCTTCCACAGGGCGGCAGGAAGCCAGGCATTTGGGCCATTATCTGCTCCTTTCCAGGCACATCAGTAAGAAGTTGGATCCAAAGCAGAGTAGCTGGGACTTGAGTCAGGCCCTCCAATAAGGGAAGCATGTGTCCCAAAAAGTGGCTTAACTCACTGTACCACAGTCTACCCCCGACTTAAATTTAATAAGACGACACTGGCTCTGTGATGAGCAAAGACCACAAAGAGGCAAAGGTGGAGGAAAGACTTCTCCAGGTCCTGAGAGTCTTGCAAACCAACCTGCCACCACAAAAGTCACCTTTGCCGAGCAGTCTCACCTCGGACAACGAAGCAGCACAGTCTGGTGAGGAACCACACACACCATTCAGAGAATATATAATGAAACTATTTTAGGACTTTTGTTTTGGTAACGACAATCACACTGCAGTCTTGCTTCCTCAGCTCAGCTTGGTAAATGAGGTATCCTAAATTTTACCTACCAAAACACTTATCAAGGCAGTGTATTGAGAGTAATAGAGAAAGGCACACGATGAGCATGTCTTCCCTACGCTTAGTCTCTGTTCTGATAAGTGAAATCTTAGCCAACACCCAAAAAATGGAAAAGGAAAAAAAGGTGAGAAGTGGCACAACAGTTATAGCCATGCATGGGAGAATCCGAGAGGCTTAGAATTGAAATCAGGAATGCCTAAGAAAATTACTTACCTCTCAATAACTATTCTCTAAGCTCTAGTTTCTTCATCATTGTAATTGGAGTAGTAGCACCTACCTCAGTGTAGGGAGGAATATATAAAACAATGCAAGTAAAGAACGGGACAAATAAATGCCTTCTCCTGGAACAGACAGGCAAAACAAAATATTTACGTCCCTCAGGGGCAGGCACTGCCGGTCTGGCACATCTGAGTACCTGGGTTTGATCCCTGGCTATCCTAACTCCAAATCCCTGCTAATGCTGACTGGGAGGCAGCAGTGAGGGTTCCTGCCCCTCCCTGGGAGGCCTGGACTGAGTTCCTGGTTCCCAGGTCCAGCCCCAGCCAGCTAGGAACTTTGTAGACATTTGGGAACTAAGCCAGAGAAGGGACACTCCCATGTTCTCTCTCAAAATAAAAATGTTTTTAAAACCACTTATATATCTCACTGTAAAAGTAAGCTGTATTTTTCTCATTATACAAAAACAAATTGTAAAACAGTTTAGGTTAATAAATCAAAATTCTTACTTCATCAGAGACGGGTGATAAAGCATTGCTTTTTCTCTGAGATGGCTCCTTGTTTCCACAAGATTCTTTGTTGGACATCTTGAAAAGCTAGAATAACATCAGAAATGCATTATGCATTTTTACCACAGCAGAAGTCCATTAGAAATCATTTCTTTTTCAGGGCATAAAGACATTTTCCAGTCATGCCCAAGATGATCAGACTCTCTCAGTGGCCCATTTTCTTTTTCACATTCTCTTTCAGAATAATTCCTTCTCCTCCCTCAGCTTTATCTGTCACCTTTTCAGGAAGGGCTCTCAAAACCATGCCTTAGGCCTGACTTCTCAGGACGCATCAGATCCTCACTCTAACTGCCTGCAGGACTGCTCTGTTTCGCCCCACCTACACCTCAAGGCCAATTACTCATAAGAGCTTGTTCTTCCTGATACGCCCTGTGACTTACTAAGATGCTGGATAAAGTGCACACATTTTGATAGCCCTAGTTTCTCCATATGTAAAACAGACATAATCTACCCAGAGGACTTCATAAGGACTCAAACGAAACAATGGGTGGGTCTAAACAATAACTCGTCTATGTGGTGGTCTTTCTGCTAGAACACACTGAGTCCAAGTGTAGTGGGCTCCCAACAACTGCTCTGGCCTGGCAGCTGTGCCGCGGGTTCAGACGTGCACGCCCGCTTCCGAGTACCCGGCTTAGACGCCCGGCTGTGCTCCGGAAGACCTCAGGAAGCAGCAGTGGCGCCGGAGTAGCTGGGTTCCTGCCACCCTAGAGGAGACCTGGGCTGAGTCCCTGCCAGCAGCTTCAGCCGCAGCCCAGCCCACTGCAGGCATCTGGGGGCTCAGGCAGCAGATAAGGAGCTCTCACTTTCTCAAATTAAAAAATAAATATATATTTTAATGCCCATTGAGTGACTTCTTCCTCAGAATATTGACTCTTTCATTCTAAGTCCCTTCCATCTGTTGCCCATTGAAATTCCTCTGTCCAATCTGCAGTCTAACTTTTCCAGCCTTACTCTGGATCAAGTCAATACTGTTAGCTGACAAAACAAACAAAAAAAGCAGTAAGATAAACACAGCCACACCATATGGTCATAAACAGTCTCAAGTTCGTGTACCCTCACAGCATCCTGTGCTGGCACACAGAGACCAGAAATTGAGAACATTATCAGGTCTGCTGGGGCAGGAAGACACTAAAGGGATCTAAAAGGAGAGCCCAAAGGAGGGTACCTGACTGGTAGATACATAAAGACTATGAACAAAACAAACGCTGGAAACCAAGCAACTCCAATCATGATCACAGTAGGCAAAGTTCCATAAAAGAATGACCAATTATACTGCATCAAACTTTTAGAATACTGAAGAGTGCAAAGAAAAAGAAAATGCACATAGTTAACACAAAACTTAATAACAAGAATTAAATAAATATTCAACACGCATTTCTAAGAGCAGACCCTAAATCACCCAGAAATTTCGGCTTGTTCACAGTAACAGTTGAATTCACGTTTGAGCTTCCAGACTACACTAGTAATCTTTTTCCTCTCTCGGCCCAAGGATTCCATTCTATGGGTGGAAAAGTCACAATAAAATATAGGAACTTCCAGGAAAGGCACTATTTAAAAAAAAGTTACTTTCTTCTAAATATTTATTTATCTGAAAGGCAGAGTTAGAGAGAGGCAGAAGCAGAGAGAGGTCTTCCATTCTCTGGCTTACTCCCCAGATGACTGCAACAGCCTGAACTGAGCCGATCCAAAGCCAGGAGCTTCTTCCAGGTCTCCCACACGGGCGCAGGGGCCCAAGGACTTGGGCCATCTTCTACTGCTCTCCCAGGCCATAGCAGAGCGCTGGATTGGAAGTGGAGCAACTAGGACACAAACCGGGGCCCATATGGAATGCTGGCACTGCAGGCGGCGGCTCCGCAAATAACTTTCTAATGTCATCTTTTACAACTTAACCTGATCCATGCTGGTCTGTTGTAATTGCTCTGAACATAAAAT